>NC_042301.1:3458909-3798909 GCF_901000725.2 Takifugu rubripes | reverse complement strand
AGTGGAAATGCAACAGGTTTTTTTGGATTTGATAAATAAATCATGATGTTCTAACTGCCTGTAAATTGACAATTGCAGATATATGCAAAAGTGATTGAAGAAATTGTTTCATTCCTTAACACTGAACCGCTGCCCCCACACAGCTGATGCTGCAATTATAATTGTCATCATCCTGAGATTAGATGTACAGAAAATACAGCTCAGAGTTTATTCCCCAGGCTTAGAACGCTCAATTTAAAAAAAGAACACCCAACAATTTACAGCACCTGCTATCAGCTCACAATCATTACCCCCCTCCCCTTCTGAAAGAAGCCATTCAGTTCCAGCACTTCAGGCTCAACAACTTTCAATGACATTTGTAGGAAGTGATGAGTTTTACTTTAAGTCACCATTCGTTAATCAGCTTGGCCGTTACTGAACCAGCAATGATGTCATTGGAGTATAACAGGCTGGTCCCAGCTCCCACCCAGTAGGCATTCTCTTCTCCTCACTGGCCTGCAGTGGAAGCTCCCACCAGGCTCTGATCATTCCCGTCTGGCAAAATCAACATGAAGAGGATAGAAAATCCTCAATTAGAGATGCTTGGTTGCACCTTCTGGTTACAGCCGTAGCTGTAATAATAAGCATGTGTGTGATGCAAAGGCTGGTGCAACATTATTTCACTCGGATTAACACGGTGGGAACGTAAATGACCCATCACTCGGCATCAGGGGAGGAAAATTGCATGTGAACTCCGTCGAAGCCCCTTTACACACTCCAGAACATACAGTAGGTCACATAGGAAATAGTGATTTTAGAAATACGGGGATGGAAACAATCAATGGGATACAGATTCTTAAAAAGTCCTTGCACAGGTTTCCAGATGCATGCGAGGAGAATGGATGAGTCCGGCCAAGTCAAACAGCAGGAATACACCCCCGCGCACGTGCCCTGCACGGCTGGAGGAAATACTTCTGGAAAAGGAGGGTGTTGGCTCCTTCTGCTGAATGATTTTACATATTTCCCATCATTAGAGGTGTCACAGAGCAACTAAACTGCAGTCCTTACCGCCTCAGCATGAAGGAAAAGAGGGTTTCTCTTCAACCCGCCTGCTGGTTGTCAAGGTGTTTCTTGGAAATAAGTCATTTTGTGCCCGGCGTGGCGGAAATGGGATTGCAGGCTACACGTGTTATGTCTCGGGAACAAGCACCCAGTGATTTTACTGACAGCTGAAAATCCCCACCTGAGCGTGGCACAAAAGGTCACAATCACAGCGATATTAGAGGAAAGGAGGGAATAAAAACAACACTGGACTTTGCAAACAAGGACAACATTGGGGGTCATCACGTTTTTCTCTTTTAATTTGTGTTTTCTGTTTCTTTATTTAAAATAAAATA
Source organism: Takifugu rubripes (assembly GCF_901000725.2). Classification (NCBI taxonomy): domain Eukaryota; kingdom Metazoa; phylum Chordata; class Actinopteri; order Tetraodontiformes; family Tetraodontidae; genus Takifugu; species Takifugu rubripes. The sequence goes on along the minus strand of NC_042301.1, from coordinate 3,797,533 downwards.
AAATGAAATAAAAACCTAGACATGATGTCGATGCGCTGCCAGCTTCAAGCGGAGAAATGTGTAACTGCAACTGCTGGAACGAGGAGGAGGAGGAGGAGGAGGAGGAGAGAGGAGGAAGTTCTCCCAAACTTTTTTTTCCTCCAGAAAAGACTGAGGTAGATCAGTCCGACTCTCGGAGAAACCATACCCGACCGAAAGAAGAAGGCAAACGCGGGGGTGGGAAAAAGCGCATCCCGCTTGTGTCTTTGTCCCCTCGCAGGAGAGGTTACGCGTTCCTTTGGTTCCGACTGAGAGGACTTAAAACCATCACAGGCGATGAGATGTGAGTGAGCTATGCCTTGTGGAAATGGACAGACTTTATCCAAGCGAAAACATGGCGTCTGCGTCCCGAGGCTTAGCTTCTGCTCCTTTCTGTTTGTGGCGCTCTGGTGCCTGGAGGCGCGGGGCTCCGGGCCGCCGGGGGACGGCGGCAGGAGCTGCAGCCCGTGTCCCGCGAACTGCAGCTGCGTGCTGGCGACGGGGCCCCAACACTCCTGCGTCGTCAACTGCACCAACATCGGCCTGGAGAGGGCCCCAGCAGCCGCCGACATCCCGCTGGCTACTTCTGTGCTGTAAGATAAGCTTGGGTTAATCTTTTTTAAACAACCAATTGCATTGATTTTGAGGCAGGAACGGAGGTGACAGAACTCCTAAATCAGAGCTTTATCTGATATTGATGCGCAGCATCGCGGTGTAATGGCTGATAAGTTTTGTTATCAGTCATTTAGCGTCTCCAAAAACAAAGAAATCAGTGTTGATTAATTTGGCCGTCTGTTGTTGCTGTTTCCATTTTTCGACAGCTACTTAAACTATTTACTAGTTTTCGGATATTATTCGTGCTATTAGGCCCGGATCAAACAAGTTTATGGCTGTTTATTTTATTTATTTTATTTTTTGCTGCAGTTCTGCATTTTTCTCTCGCAGAAAATGTGGATTTATTTCATGAATGGGTTTTTGGCGGACTGAGTGAACACTGAATTGTTGTGACCTTTGGAGGTGTAAAGATCTCAGATCACACATCCCCCGAATAGATTTATGGCCTCCGGGATGGTTTTAAAACAAGAAAACTGCAAAGATGATCCTATTTTTTAAAAAGGAAACATTAAAATATTTAGAAGGTTGACAGAGGGTTAAGGGCAAAGGTCGCTCTGTGTATGCGTGTGCGCCTGTGCGTGCGTGCGTGTGTATGTGTGTGTGTGTGTGTACCCATGTCGAGTAGCTCTTCAGAGAAGTGAACCTGGTGTTTGCGGTGTCGATCAATCTTTTGCCTCTTGTGCTGCTGCACTGAGAACATTCTGTTCTGAACCCAGAAACACACATGTGTTCAATTATTTATTTCCTCTCACGTACCTTTTTAAAAAAAATAAAAATAACTTAAAGATCTACTTCATATACCAAGTTTGAAACATTTCATTAAAGTAAAACAACCAAACCAACCCACACGCCATATTAAATAAATTCAGATGAACTTTACTGAAAAGGCCATCGTCTTCAATAAAACATTTTTTTAACCCCTCGAGTTCTCTGGTTTCCAGCAGCTTTGTTCTTCTATTGATTAATGTGCTCTTATTATTATTTTCACTCCATCTGCTGCACTTGCAGTCACAGTATGACTGTTTGAGGCTAGGACGGCTGACGGTCCCGCAACAGCGTCCAGTTCTGCCCTTCCTGTCAGTCGTTCCTCCATCCAGACGTGCTCTTTCCGTTCGCCCGTTAGATGCTATAAAAATGAAGCGAGCTGTGATGGCGAGGGACAGCACAGGCTTGTTACGACTGAGATGGACGAGTTCATGTCTGAGGGTGGATGGACGCATGTTTTTCAGACTGTAGAAGTGGAGAAAAATTTTGGAATCCAAAGCGAAAGTATCTGCTGATCAACGCCTAAAGCGTAATTTACCAGAGGCCTTCTTACCCGTCTGCAAGTCTGTGCAGATGATTGTGACAGATTAGAGTCTTGATTTGAGTTATTTATGGTGCGTTTTGTGTTTGCTGTTAATTGAGAATACATTTAGCCGCCATGTTGCTGCCACCCTGCCAAAATAAAACCTTCGACACCACCCTGCAAAAAATATAACCTCCACAGCTGCAGTTGTATTTTTACTTAATATTCCATGTCTGCACTGCAGTTGGTGGAAAGGTGTCCCCAGACACACTGGTCCATGTGTTCCAACCAGCGCGCACATAATAAATGTGACTTTTCACTTCACTAAGTCAGTTTATGTAACTGTGGATCCACTTATGGGAACTGGGTGAGGAAGGAAGGTTTAGCTCTCAGCGTCTCTGTAGCCTTTGTTGATTGCTCCTCTTCTGTTGATTGACGATTCGCAAAAATACGCAGTTCATTAGGGTTTTTTATTTTTCTTGGAGAGTAGTTTTTCTTTTTAATTAGTGCAGTCATTTTCCTGGGGGGAGCAACTTAGCCTTGGCTTGAAAATTCTTCCATGAAAACTTGGTTGTAGTCGTGATACTTACAGGAAATGGATTATCTGTGTTGTCACTCATTTCTCGAGCTGCATACCATGAGTGCCTTTAAGCACTGATATTATTTGTCTGTCACCACCTGGGAGTTAATTGAGCCTTTCAGAAGTGCGTGTCTGTCATTTGTCGCCATGACAGTTCCTGCTTGACAACTACGTAGCCTGCGGCAATCATAGCAACATTTCAGTAAAATGATTAAATGACAATTCTGTGTAATTGTTGGCTCTCATTCATATTACAGTTAATTAATATTGACAAGCGTTGCTCCCACTGTCAATCTAAGATGTCAATAGTCAGTAAAGGAATCAAAAATGGTGGTACCTACAGTGCCCCCCACAGGACGGGAGCGTCATTACAATTCAGTCAGTATGACATTCCAGCAAAAATCTAATAATAATAATAAATCTAGGGACAAATGTGTGTGACTGATGCGATGCTGTTTGAGCTTGAGATCCAAAACCAATCTGTCCCATAGAGTCTGTGATGCATCTGTACCTAATCATGTCCTAAAGCCTTAGGGGAACCTAGCTGTGACAGAGCTGTAGCTAATGGGAACCCTTCTCAACAAAACTAAAATAAACACTTAAGCTTGACCGAAAACACACTTTTGCTCACATTCGCCGGTCCAATCGGCCACGCTTGGTGAACTTTAATGGCCTTCCAACCTCACCGAGTGGCTTCCACTCGGCGACTCGCTGCAGGAATGCTGACTTGTTTTTCTGTTTCTTGGGTTTTTTTTGGGGTTTTTTTTTTTACACCAGTTTTCAGGGAACAGTTTCAGCTCTGCGCCGGATCATGAGACTGTGCAGCTGTCAGAACGACCAGAGGCAAACAAAAACTCTCCTCTTTTTTTTTTTTTTTTTTTTTGTTTAAATGTATTCACAACTTCTGCTCCACTCCTCCTACAGCGACCGTCCTCATCAACAACCACCCACCTACACACACGCTCACCGATATTAATGAAGTGGGACGGCTAAACCGTACGCTCGGGAAACTTTGTTGTGTTTCCATGGTGATAGTAAGTAATGACTCACTCCCAGAAGCAGCTACAAACCCAAGACTAAATAAGTAAATATTAAGTGTGTGTGCATGTGCGCATGTGCCTGTCCTCCTTGATGATTGATCGACTCAAAAACAGCTCTAGGTTGTTGTTTTGTTTTTGTTTGGCTGAGATATCTATAGGTGTGAAGGCCGACCTTGTCACAGTTCAGGATGTACGCGGCATATTAATAGGAGAAGAAAACAGCAGACTCCGAGCCACTTACCAGTCTCCTGTTTTCTCCTCCTCTTTCACATATCAGGTTTTTGCATAGCGACAGTCAAGGTTGTGCCGCTGCGCACTCACGGCTACAATGTAAATGCTCTGAAGGAGTTAAAAGTAGGAGCATCATTACTTGTGAAGAGATATTCCAGGTTTGAAGCACTGTGTGTGTGTGTGTGTGTTGTGTTTTGCTTATCGAACTCTGGCCTTGCTGTCCAACACCTCTCCTTCATATAACTGATAAAGGTTTGCAGCACTGTGATCGACAATACCATTATGCAATTATGCATAATGGGACCATAGCATAGCACTGGATGGTCTTTCCACTCTTGGTTACCCTGTTAATGCTATAAAACAAGCCTGCATGTGTGTCTACAGTAACAATTTTCACTTCTTTGAGTCTGTGTGTGTATGTGTACGTGTGTTGTGCTGCTGTATGCAGCTGCCCCTGATTGGTCTGCTGGCAGCAAAACGGCAGCAGCTGGAAAAACGGACAGACTGTTTTAAAGAGGAGAGCATTTGTAACCTAACCAGCAGACCCCAGACGCAGAACCTAAGTCCATACTTTTTCAGTGAGCTCCCCTCTTTCCTTGACTATTCCGTTCCTGATTTCACGCTCCTCCACTTCCTGCAGTCGGGAAAGTACCCGACTCCCCTTGACATCCCTCCACTTATGGCTGATGATGTGCTGGCTGGCAGCTCTAGTGTTGACAATAAATGTAGCGAGACTGTTGACTGTTGGCTCCCTTTTTATCATTTTCTATTAACGTCTGGCTGATACATGAATGTTTCCATCCATTTTCTACCATCTGAAATAGGTTGGGGCGGGAGCATCCAGTCTAAATATGGGACTGAGACAATCTCTACAGTAATGGCTCCAATTTTGTGTGTTCCTCTACTTCTTTTGGGGTGCACATTTACGCTCCACGCACCTAAAATGTCTCTTCATGTTTTACTCAACACCCCCTCGGGAATTTAAATAAAAGCAAATCACTGAAGTCCCACAAGGAAAGAAGTGGTGTGGAAAGTGGCAGAAGCGATTGGGGGGAGGGAGACACCCGTGCAGGAGTCAGACGGCCAGGCAGAGGGGGATGAAAGCGACCACAGAGAAGTCTGTGTTTAGTGGGTTAGTGGAGCACCGGCCTTTGCTTAGAGGAACTTGGACTTGGACATTGTCACCACAGTGGAGCAGTGGCTGGAGACAGACCTCCATCAGTTTCCCTGTCTGAATGCAGAACTTTTATACCCATTCGTGTGTGGACAGAAGTGACTTTCTTTCTGTTTTTCACTTCCTACTGACATCATCAACAAATGGGATGGCCTGTACATCTCTCGTTCTCTCGTGTGTGTGTGTGTTCTCATCCTCCGGCTCAGAATAAGTGGCACCAGACAGGCCTTATAAGGAGTGGTTAGATCATTGGCCACACCGTTAGTAAAACAGAACCATATGCTGCTGTTGCCGCCGCTGCTCTGTGGGTGTGTGGGTGTGTGTGTGTGTGCGTGCGCACACGTGCACGGCTACGTCTTTGCCCGCGTGCGTGTATATGTGAGTAAAGCCATGTGTGTCCTGAGGTAGCTCTGAGAACAGGAGCCCATTGCTAATAGATATACTGAAGGTCCCATGCGATGTTCATGTTAAACATGTAGAGACACACTCACACACACAGACACACACACACACACACACAGGACTGAATTAGATTCCTGTGCCACCGGCAGTAGTGACCTGGCTCTACATCATGTATTGCTTATGAGGTCTGAGGCTGTCAACACACTGGCTGATGCAGTAAAGCCGTCACCTGTGTCAACATCCCATAATCTCATAATCTCTTATTACCCCGAAATTTATAGCTGAGCACAATCTGTGATTGATAACTCAAAGCGTCGTCATGAACTGACGCAGACACCGTTGGCATTAGGTTCCACACCTTTGCCTCGGCGGCTGATGGGCGACCAGACGTGTGTCTGAGGGAGACCATCAGAAGTTTGCAGAGCTCTCTGAATTTGGAATTTCCTGATCCTGCAGGCACTGGCAGCGGTGCAGGGAGCTGCCTGCGCTGTCTGTCTCCGAGAAAATTGTTGTGTCTCTTTCATCCTGCACGGCGTCGGCGCCTTCATCATTAACCAGCACCTCAACGAGAACCTTCCCCATCTCTGCTGCTGTCAGCCCTCTGCAGTAATGGCTGCACGGAACCACGGGCTGGAGGAGACGCTTTACACATGTTAAATGTGGACCCGCCACACGTCTGGGTTTGTTGCTGACGGTTTCACTGGATGAGGTGTTTGATATAGAGCCTGTGCGAGCGGAGCATCTAAATCGGTGTTTCCGTTTGGACTGGACGTCGGGTTCAGCAGAGGAGAGCTCTCCTTTCTCTCCTTTTCCTTTAGCCTCCATCTTTCTTACACAGTTTGTCTGGAATGTACAGATGTTTCCTTTTGGGAATGGGCGTCTTGCTCTACTCACTCACACTCTCTCTCTCTCTCTCTCTCTTACTTTCACACAGCAAAAAAGAAACGAGGGAAGAGGAGGATAAATTGAATCAACTCGCATACATTTTCTTGCCTTTGGATTATTTAAACAGTTAAGACAATTAGCACCGGGCCCATTTCAACATCTCCCAGCTCCTTTAAAGAAAAAAACGGGAAAAAAAACTGGTTGCTTCAGTGTGTTCAGTTTGGCTCTGTCCATCCCCCCCTTTTCTCTTCCTCTAAAGCCGTGCTCTCACTCGCTTCCTGTCCAGGTCACTTGATTGGAAGTGTTGAGTTCACTTTCTACGCGCTGTCGATAATTGCAAAGGTTACAGGGATCTATACATCCATGTCAGGGGCGTCTTATTGATTGAGGAATCGATGTGTCATGTCACAGAGGCATAAACTGGTGACCACATTTCCACCTCTGGCTGCTGATGAGCAATGTTGGTGCATGAGGACTTTATTCCACCTGTGGCTTTGGTCGCATGCAAAATGACATCACATTTGTTGCCGTCTGACGTTATATAAGTGTGAAACATCCCTCACAAACAGCCGAGATTTGGGACTGATGTGGCAACAAATGGGGGGGGGGAAGCCACAGATGTGTATTTTTCACTAATGACTAAGGTTCAATTCGGTTCAAAAACAACAGTCATAGGAGAAAAAAATGGGTAAATCAGTGGTGTGGCAGGTGGTTTTCTAATGTGAGTAAAGTGGTGTTTGTAGCTTTGGGTCATAAAATAAAGAAGACCTCCGTCAAACATCCTGATTCACCATCGTTCCAGGGATGAAGGTGTCACGTCAAGATACATCCCTCGACTTCCTGACGTGCTATTTATCCCCTCTGAAAACCAGGCTGGTCTACTGAGAAGCCTTTTCATTCATAAGCCATAGAAAATAACATTTATTTTCAATTTACAGTGGTTTCTTCTTCTGTGGTATGGTGACACATGTTTAAGATGCCATTGTTCTTTCTTTTTCTGGCCCAGAATATCATTAGAGATCATTTCTCTTGACTAATTGGGAGAGACTCATTCGATATTTTTAAATTAATTGTAGCCTAAATGTTGTTTCCGTCCCCCACAGAGATCTTTCCAAGAATCACATCTCCTCCTTTGATATCAGCCTTCTGGAGCGAGTCGTGGGACTTCGTGAGCTGTGAGTTAATTTTGCGTGTGCCACCGCACGTAAACACTTTATTTTATGACCACATTTCAAATCCTTCCTTTTATTACAGCCCATTTCATAGCACAAAAGACTTAACCTGCTTTCCTGACTGTTGGTGATGGCGGCAGATTGCTGCCCAAAGACCTCCAGACAGACTGTACAGTAATTGGAGCTGTGTTAAAGTCCCCAGTATATGTAACCATATATTTATCTTGCTCAGGTATCTCCATGGAAACAGGATCAATGTTTTACCCAGAGGAGTTTTTTGCTGTGGTCCACTGTCAACAATGTGAGTGCAGATTGAAAACATTGGATTCCAAACATATTATCTTAGAGACCCTCTTTTCTATTAAAAATAAGAGGATTTTTATTGTTGGAAGATAATTATGGCTCCCAAAACAAAGACTTTACAAGCTTTTTGTGCAGCATAAGCACCTCATATTAGCTGCCTTCATAATTAAAGTCAACATGTTTCATCAAAATCCAGCAGTGCTGAATGGTTTCAGGGGGTTCTGATCATCATTCATCAAAAAACCAATTCCAACTAACTCTAATTTACAAACCAAGACCCCCACAAACATGTCTTTAAAGTTCTGAGGACCAGACAAAATGTCCTCATTTGACAGAAAATGTCCTCCCTTTGCCATCAAAATATTACATTTTAGCATTCTATTTAAATGCTCATTCGGTTGGTGGAGGAAATAAATAAATGGGTGGAGTTTAAGAGATGGAGCAAGTCTAACACTGTAATTGAGCTTATACAAAGCAGTGCTCGTGTGTGTGCACGTGCACACGTGTGTGCACATGAGTGCGATGAGAGAAGGCTGGTGGTTTCCATCAGTTCCTTCCAAAACCACCACACAACAGCCCCATTATGTCGACTCCTGGATTGAGGGTGGGGGGATATTACGAGTGGAGGATGAAAAGGAGGTAAAGGGAAAAGGGATGAGAAGAAAGGAAAACGAGAGAAATGCATGGAAACAAAACAGATGGGTGGAAAGAATAAGGGAGTGACATCAAAAGTCTCAACGCGATCTGATAACTGGCCCTCTGGTTTAATTAGGTGACTCATTCTCTGTTTCTGGGATAAAAAATATACAAATGCATAAATTAAATCAACTTTTAACGGTGCAGGAAGTGCATCTTTTTTGATTATCATCTGTTCTTTTGTCAGCGATTTGAGCAACAACCAGATCAGCACCATCGAAGAAGGAACATGCAACCGTCAGTGCAATTTAACTCAGATGTAAGTAAACGTAATCTATTCGTTTTCTCTGTTTTTCTTTGACATATATAAACACAAGAAAAGGTCAACCAAATTAGGGAAACCGCACGCCGTTGGTCACAAACAATAAAATGAGCTGAACTTTCAAGTTCCTGGTGAAATGAAAGGAAGTCGGCTTGAGGCTGGAGCGAGCGAGATTAGTTATTCCGTGGCAAGATGAGATGATTTCTTTTCATCTCTTTTTGCCTTTAAAGGCTGCTCCTTCTCCCCCCCACCCCTCCGCTCCACAGTCACGTTAGCCAGGTGCTGTTTTTGTTTAAATCTTTTATAGGAATGCACCAGAAATGCATTGTGGAGTTAAACCTGGTGTTATAATGCAGGAAAAATGACACTTATGTGGAAAAATGTGCGCTATTGGCTTTATGCTGAATTATTGGGAATATAAATATTAAAAAAGAAAGATGGAGCAGTAATTTTATTCAGCTTTAATGTTCTGTTGTGTGCAAAGTGTTGCTCTTAACTGGTCGCCTCTATTGTCCAGTGACCTCAGCGGCAACCCCTTCGAGTGTCATTGTAAACTGTTCCGGCTGGTCAGCTGGCTGCGGGAAAAAGGCGTGAAGGTTCGGCGTCCGGAAGCCACGCTCTGCGACAACCCGCCGGCGCTCCGCCACCGGCCACTGCTCAACGTCAGCCTGCTCACCTGCGGTAGGGGTCGCACCTTCCTCCACAGGCGAGAGCGTCTCCGCGCCGTGGAGACGGCATTTTAAGACCGCCGCCTCTTGTTGCAGATCTCAACTACGTCGCCTGTCTGAAGGAGAGCAGCAGTGGCGGAGGAGCGGAGCGGAGCGAGCTAGTCATCTTCTCTTCGTCCACGCCCGGAAACTTCACACGCGAACAGTGCAACAGCGTGTGTTTTACTGCCTCCCACCGCTACGGGGGCTTGGGGGGGAGGCACGAGTGCCTCTGCAGCACAAACTCGGAGCCGAACTTCATCAGTGAATCACAGTGTTCTGCTGCCTGCACAAACCCTCAGGTTATGGAGGTAATTGGAGCTCTGTAGTTTTGCCTCATCTGTTGTAAACAGAGGGTTTGCTCTCAATCTTTCCCCTGCGATCGACTTCCTTACAGAACATGTCTGGAATGTTTGATTTTTAGCTCCGTAGTTTTCCTTTTTCCTGTTTACTTTGTTTATTCATCAGAGATGAACCCAAGCAGGAAGGCAACAAACGGGAGACTTTGTCGGTTTGCTGCCACCTGTACACTGTTGCATTTTGGCTAATACTGTGGCAGGCTTCCCCACTCTATAGTATTAATGTACAGGCATATTTTAAAGCTCATTCTTTCATATATGCGTAACTAAATCAGGGGGGGCTCTCATATATTAATAGTTCTGAAAATATTTAAATCTGCCCATCATTGTTGCTGTTATATTGTGTGAAATGGCACAAAAAGATATGTAATTTTAGAAAATCAGGATTGGTTTATTCTTAATGACTCTATTAAACCCACATTCAGGGCACGTAGACTTATATAGGAAGCGCTCACGCTGCTATCTGCTCTGTGCAGGAATGTCGTTGGACTCTGGCCCACGATGTGTTTGAGGTGAACTTTTCCATCTCTCTGAGGCCTCTTCCAATCCAAAATGTTCACAGCAGCATTAGTTTCTCAGCCGCCTCCTCCGTCGCTCCGGTAACCATGTCCTGGGACTTTGGAGACCTGTCCTCTCGAGTGAACACCAGCGGAGCCGGTGGGACCACCACAACCTCTCACAAGTACGGACATCCTGGACGTTACCTGGTCAGTTTGATGGGATGGTCTGGAAACAACAAGGTGAGAGGAAAATAAGGGACAGTGAGTTTTTATACCCGGTGATCAGGGTCCTCGAGGGGATAAAAGTAATTTCCTTTTGGCTTCATGATTTAAGGTCTCTGCACACGGAGAGGTCGTGGTGACACTTCCCCCCAAACTGGAGCTGCACTGCCCCACACTCGTGGTGGCCAATCAGAGTCTCCAACTCACACTTGTTAGCTGGGGTTCTGTCGATGTGGATGTGGACTGGAAGATCACCAAGCACGGTGTCCAAGTCGCCAAAGGTAAGATCCTCTGAGCAGCCGCTCTCTAAACTACCGCACAGTCTCAGAGGTGTTTAAATGCACGATTCAGGCGTCTGAAGAGTCACGACTTGATATTGAACAGTGGCAACCTGGATCATTGTGTTCTCTTCAGTCAGACAGACCTTCTCTAGATTCCCTTGGAGTTTTTGCTGTGTCTTTATACACAGTCTCTCCCATTTCACGTCTTTGATACTCGTCTGCGTGGCCTCCCTCACTAGACTCCTACTGGCACTGACTCTCAATTTGTGAGGATGACCTTATATGGATGGAGTTACACATTTCATAGAGAAATACTGGTTTTGTTGTGTAACAGAAGTGGCCAATGGTTCTGTACGTGGGACATATTTTTGAGTTGAAATGACATTATATATCCTGCGATTATTTCTTACTTTATCCCGTTAAACAATCGATACTGTAAAAAGACAGAAAGAAAATGTCACCTGTGTTTGTGTGCAAGCGTCCTTGTCCGTTCTAAAGCATCTTTCAAAAAGCCTTTTATAGAAAAAGATTACAACAAACCTTCGGTGTTACAAAGATTGGCCACCCATGTCTGTTAATACTTTTTCATCTTTCAGGGAAATTTAGGGAACATACAGTCTTCCCTAATGAAAATCCCAGCCTGATTACTGAACCTTAAAAGAACAAGAAAAAATGTTCCCCCCTTGGTGATAGCAATACTCACTTAAATCCTTTTGGTGTTTTTCTGAACAGTTTTCAGTTGTTGTATTAAGCTCCTGTTTTGTTCCATAACACCACAGTTACGTTCTGATTTTTATTTCTCTTGCCGACATCTTTATGCGATTGCGATGTTGCCTGAGTGACTTAAAAGAATCTGGGAAATGACGTGGCTGCTTCTGTCCCCTGCCAGCCTCCCCTCACTGTCCAAAAGATGGGGTGCTGCACGAAGAGTCCTCCCGCTGTTTCCAGATCGTTCCAGGGGAGCTGAGCTGGACCGATGCTCGAAAACAGTGCTTGGATCGCGGCGGGGATCTGGCAATAGTCAGGAATGATGCACTGCGTAACCTACTGGCACGTAAAGTCACACAGTGAGTCTCGTTTGTTTGTTTGTTTGTTTGTTTTAATGTGCTACAACGACGAGGCCCTTGGTTTGATGTTACGCAACCTTGTCGTGGCATTTACTGTAATTGGCACCTGAGCTGCGCAAAATTCTAAACGCTAGCAATCATCTCCCCTCCCCGGGTCATCATAAGTGCACCGCTTTTTCATGGATTCACATTTCTGACATATTGCGTGTTTGTGGCTCCGTCTGCATGAATTTTAGCGAGCGTTGTCGTGCTCTCAACATCTGCGCGGAGGTTTTTGTTGTGGCGAAAATGAATCTGACCTTGCGCGGATCCAAAGGCCGCCTGTGTTTAGTGTTGAGGGTCGGGGAAACGACATCTGTAAAAGCACAGCTGCAACTTTAACACCCCGGGAGAAGGATTCCAAAGTTCCAAGTGTGTGTGTGTGTGTGTGTGTGTGTGTGTGTTAATGTAAGGCTGGAGGCCTGGTCCTTGACTTAAAAAAAACAACAGAATGTGTCCTCCCCCTTTCTTGCGTCTTCCTCCACCCTCCCACTTACATAATGTCCATTTTGTTCATCAGACCTTGTTTTTCTCCAATTAAGACCCTCTTCTGTCTTCCCTCTTCCCTCTTCCGTGCTTATTTTTCTTCCATCTGCTGGTTTCGGCTGATTGCAGTGAGCCAGTAGATTACGTGACAGCTGAGCCGTGTCTGGGAACGTACAGTCATTTAGAGATTCCACGCAATTTGTCTGTGGCCTGAAACATTTGATCACTCTGATCACACGCTGAGCAGATGCATTTCACAGTGTGCGGGGTCACGTTTTGGTTTTACGTACGATTAAAATGATTTTCCGACTGTCCCTATTCATAGAGCCTATGGGAGCTCCATGGAGCGAGGCGTGTGGCTGGGGTTAAGTGATGTCAACTCTGCTGGCAAATTACACTGGGTGAACGGCTCCGAGGCTCAGGAAGGAGAGGAGGGCCTGGCGCCTTGGTCATCGGTTGCCCGTGGCAACCTTTGCGTCTCACTCGATCAGCGCAGCCAGACCAGTTCGCACTCCTGCAATGCCAGGCGGGCTTACGTCTGCCAGTACAACCCTCAAGGTAGGCTCCAGATGCCCGCACAGAGGAATCCATGCTCAGCCCTGCCTGACAACACACATATAAAACCATTTATTTAACAGAATTTTCAGTCATTTTTAACAAAGTATGACTCTCATTTTAGCCATTAAATATATATATATTGTATATGTATTTTTTTTTGCCCCCCATGGTTGCAGAACACGTATCTTTGGCAGTGAGGTGTCACTGGTATTGATGAGGGAGCTTAGTTTCAAAAAGGCAGGTCTCCCCCTCGCTGGCACCGTTTCGTAGATGATAACACAGCAGTGGAGCATCGTCAGAACCTGCACACAAACTCTAAACCTCATTCCTGCTCTCACTCCCATTCTGGTCTCTTTCGTTTTTTTCCAACCCTCGGGGGGTGCCAGAAATTGAGGGGGGCCTCACAGTTAGAAAACTGCTGTCATTTTGTTGTTTTCCACTTTGATTTGAAGATATTTTGGTAAGAAAGAGAGAAAAAGGGTGCGAGAAGCACCGGATCCCATCTCCAGAGTAACTGCTAATCGTCCTAAAAGCTGAAGATCTCCTGGGTTTCCCCACTTTGACCTTGTTCTGCACCTGCCTCTGCAGTGCGTGTTCCGGATTCAGGGGTCTTTGCCATGGGCCTGGCCGTGTTTCCCTCCCACCATCTACTACAGGCCACAGCTGCCATGATCACAACTCCGCCGCCCCCTCATGGTGGCGTAGAGGTGAGGATGAATCCTCAGCAAGGCATTGCAACAATCAGAAATCACCACCCTGCCCCCCCCACTGTGTGTTTCAAACCTTGCAGGTGCTCCTGTTTCCAGCTTTGAGCTTTGTTCGGGCAGGTCGTCTGTCCTCGCTGGAGTTTGTGACTCGGGAACTGAGCTCGCAAACACACATCTTGTTCCAGATATACAGACCTCGCTGCCGTTATCCTGGCCTACACCTGCTGCTGCCCAGTAAGTCAAACTCACAAACACAATTGGCTGGTCAGCATCAAAAGGTGTTGACAGAAATCCATAGGCCACCTGTGACCACATGCATGCACACTGACAGCCCCTGTCTTAAACTGTTATTGGTCAACAGGCTTTAAATAGAGGCTGAAAAGACAACAAAACGGTGAGGGAAAGGGTGAGGGAAGCAATTAAGGCCACCTCCCCTCTGATATGACTCCTCTCTTTGTGTGGACACGACATAGAAAAAAACCTTGAAATGCTTTCAGTGTTGTTTTGTTTTTTGTTTTTTTCTTAAAACCTGTCCACTGAGAAGGAAGTTGGCTGACGGCAGAGAATGACAGAGAGGAAAAGAGCAAATCCACATGAAAGATGTGAGAAAGTGGAGTCCACAGAGAGGCTAAAGACATGAGGGCATCCCTGCTGTGAAACTACCAGTTATTCTGAAGCAGTGGACAGATTTAGACAGAGCAAAATGTTTGAATTACGCTAACTTTTAATCCTTTACATGACGTGATAACATTGGGGTGCATGACCTTTAGGTGTCCTGTTACTGTATATCCAGCTATTCATTAAAGCCCCATTTCCACCATCCTTTTCAGGAACTTTGATTATAAGATATTTATTTAGGTAAAACCAAACCTTTAATCTGTGGTTTGCACTTCCACCGCGCCCCAAAGTTCTACAAAGGAGTGGGGGGGGGGCAGCAGTCAGGCCCACCGGTGTATTCCTTTATAAGCTTCCTTAAGATTCTTTCAGCTTCTCACTTTCGTCATGCATTTTACATTTCCTTGTAGCTCCACCAGCTAGTTGGCAATTCTTCCAGGACTTGCTGCCCCAAAATCTGACTGAATTATTTCCTCAGCAAAGAACTGAGGTGTAACAGAAGTTATCATATCTATATGCTCAAAAGATCTTGATGCAAACATCCCAGAGAGAAGGAACTTGTTTTCTACATGTAATAACAACCCAATCTAAACTTCCATTGCTCACCTGTCTCAGGCTGAAGACTTGAATAAAGAGGTGTGGACACTGAGACGTCTCTTTTCTTGCAGGCTGTGGAGGTCCAGCATGTTCTCCGATGGCTCTGTGTGTCCCCAGTGAGTCCAGGAGTGCTGATCCACCTTCTTGTCCCAAGCTAGAGCAGTGGTGTCCATTCCAGCACCGCTGCTTGCCCCTCTCGAGTCCCTGCCAGCCTTCCTCCTGTCTAAACTGCTCCCAGGGGCACCAGCTTCCCTCGGAGGCGCGGATGCCCCTGTACACGTTACAGTACGAGGTGCTGTTCTCTCTGACAGCAGGCCCGGCTGCACATGTGCTGGTGAGAGGCTGAACCTTCAACTCCTGGGTTATTAAGGCTTTCACTTTAGAGTTTGTGTTTGAAGTACAGTAACCAAGGAGCCAGTAGCCACCTTTTAATCTTGGAATATGCTTATGAGTAAATGTTTCAGTGCATGGAAATTTGACAAGTTCTGTCTTCCAGCTTCAAGATCAGTTGGAAGACCTCCTGGTGTCCCGCGGTGATGTCATCGCCCTGCAGCACGATGCCGGCCCCGCCTCCCTCATCCACTGTCAGTCCTCCCCGCACTCCTTGTGGCGGCAACCCGTTTTTGCTCTCAACCTCTCTGAGTGGTTCGGGATCAACGACGCGCCGGTGCCACCAGACAACTTGGCCGGTGATGGCGCTGACCCTCTTCCTGACCCCGAGCTAGACTTGAAGGCCCTGGTGGAGGGTACCAGAGGTAGCTGGATGGAGAACGCAGTTTGCCCCGTCAGAGTGCTCTATGTGGGTCAAAGTGAGACTCGGCTGCGGGGGGCGGAGCTGTCGGCTGGACTACCTCAGCCTGGACTCTACAATCTGCTGGTAAGATGCGTGTTTCATCTATATTATAGGAGGCACTGATCCGATATTGTTTTAGGTGGTAATTATTTCTTAACAACATTTTTTTCTTGTATTATACTACCATAAATATTGCATTATACTTGCATTTCAAAATTTACTTTGATTCCAGGTGACCTCAGCCAAGCAATCGGACCTGGTTTCAGCATCGTGTTCACTCCAGGTGCTGCCTCCTCTGGACTTGACAGTCCTCCACCCCTCCCCGCAGAATGGCACGCTCTTCTTGGAGTCGAACAGGACCCGACTGCTGCTCCGCGTCCAGTCACGCTACGAGACCAAGGCCTTTTACCGCACCAGTAATTCCAGTGCAACATTCCATCCCTACTGTCCCCAAGAGTTTTCTTCCCGCCTCTGTCATCCCAGTACGAGCGAAGGCTCCGGGGCTGAGGTCGCAGAGCCCAGCATGTATGCCGTGCTGGATCTGAATCTTAAGATAAAGGAACACACAGGCCCGGTTCAGGTGGAGCTGATGGCCCACAATAATGTGACAGAGGCCAGCCTGACTGTGCTTGTCCAGCTGGAGGAGTCGCTCCGAGGTCTGGTGGTACAGCCACACCCTGCGCGGAGGGTGCTCATGGAGTCAGTTGTGGTGAGTGGGCGGTGGTATAATCATTTTAGTTTTTTTCCCCTTTTATTATCCCTCAATGAACTTTGATTTGGGTTTGTTTCAGAGCTACACGGCCTCTGTGTTGGAAGGCTCTAATCCCACTTTTAAATGGACGGTGGACGACAAGCCGTTTTTCACCTATTACAACACGGTGCTCAATGTTATCTACCAGCACGCCGATGTCTACAAGCTCACCGTAAGTTTGTTTCACGTGTATAGTTTCCTTCCCTCAATATAATGTTTCAAACCAGGTGTGTTTTTGTAGACAGAAATTCGATCTGAGCAATTCTCCAGACTCTAAAAAATGACTCGTGTCGTCTGAGTAAGCGATTTAGAGTTGCAGAACTCTGGGTCGGTCACTGTTCTGGTTTAAAAATAACCAGAAATTTCCAGGCTATACATTCATTGTTGTACAGCTGAGGTGAAAGAAGCCTTCTTTTCTCTGATGGTCTTCCAGGTGACGGCCACGAACCACGTCAGCACCCTCACAGAGGATTTCAACGTGACTGTGGACCGGCTGCAGCCCATGACAAACCTCACCGTAAAGGGGGTACCGGACGTGGTCCCTCAGGGCTCCACCCAGACGCTCACCACATCTGTGCTCATCGACATGGCTGTCCCGGCCACCGTCCGGTAAGAACAAGCAAGGTTGAGGAAAAAAGGGAGAGATTTAATATTTTGGCAGCACCTTTTTCTCCACATCTGTCTCTCACTTCTATTTTTTTTTTCTGGTCCTCCCGTGTGTTGATGGGGCCTTGCAGCAGTCTTGTAGTTTAAACAGATTGCTGACAAAGAATTTTCCCCTCTGCTCGGCAGCTTATGCCGTACTTTCCACTTTCCTCTATATTTCTTTCATATTCATCCCTCTCTCCCTCCCTTTCATACCCGGTCTCTCTGTGCTGCACTCTTTTGCTCAATCTCTCTTTGGTCTCCGTTTTTGGTCCAGAGAGACATCCTGAGTCAAGTTTCCACTTCTCTAAATTAAATCCTCCTAGAGAAGGTTTCCAGACAGGGAAGAGTGTGTGTGTGTGTGAATGTTCGTGTGTGTGCGTCCTAACATTTCAACATTATGCTGCAGATGGTCCTTCGGTGATGGTGGATATGAGCAGTTTGAACACAAGCCTCCCTACCCTTCCTCCCTCACCTGCCCTGAGTCGCCTTATCAGGTCCTCCTAAGCAGCAATGTCACCTACATCTACTCTCAGCCAGGTACGAGTCTCTCAGCACCACTAAAAATCACGAACAAACCTCCTATTCTTCAAAAGCTTTTTTTTTTTTTTGCTCTGTAATCTTTTTAACATTTAAAAATTTCGTGTTAAATATTATTTTCATCCAGACGCAACAATTGCACCAATTATGTTCTCACATTGTTGTAATTTCTGTGACTGGTTAATTTTTTTTTTGGCCTTCTGATGACAGCAGTCAATATACCTGTTTGTATGAAAATGTTGGATGTTGACGGGCAGCTTGTGTCCCATTTTTTGGTCCTCTGTGCAGGCATCTACACGGCAGTAGTGTCAGTCTCCAATCGCTATGAGAACATCAGTCGAAGCATTAACATGAGCGTCTACAGCATCCTCACGCGTGTCGACATACAGACGGAGCCGAGTCTCCTCCTTGCTGGGAAAACGGCTGATTTCGAAGCTCACCCTCTGCCTTCACCCTATGGGATTCATTACGAGTGGAACTTTGGAGACGGTTCTGCACTGTTGCAGGGTCGGCGAGTGGCGCACACCTTTGAAAAGAGCGGCCCGTTTAACGTGTGTGTGTCTGTAAATAACACCATCAGCTCTACAGCGGTATGCACAGAGATGTTTGCATATGAGGAGATAGAGTCTCTAACAGCGGAGAGTTCCTCTCCCACCGAGCTCCACAGCGCCACCACTGTTCGAGCTCACCTCTCATCGGGCAACAACATCACATGGACCTTCTCCATGGGCGACGGGAAGAGCTACACACTGTCTGAGCCAACGGTCTCGCACAAATACGCCAAAGACGGGAGATTCACAGTGAACATAACTGCCATGAATGCCGTGAGTTCGGGTTGGACGATCATACCAGTGGAGGTGTTTGTCTTTCAAGTCGCCGGGATAGAGCCGTCAGGATGTGTCGGAGAGCACGCCCTTGTCAACTTTCGGGCCCGGGTTTCTGGGAACGCATCGTCTTATCTTTACGAGTGGAGCTTCGGCGATGGAAGCCCCAATGAGACGCACCACGGAAACCCCGGAATCTCACACACGTACCGCGGAAATGGGACGCATCCGCTCTCTCTCACCATTACCAGTGGAGTAAGTAAGGCCAACTTCGTTACCCAGGTGTGCGTTCAGCCGGTTTTAACCAAGATCAGTGTCACCGCCGAGAAATCACACTTTGCGGTTGGAGAGAAGATCCAATTCCAAGCCAGAGCAGAGCCAGAATTTAACTACACTTATGAGTGGGACTTTGGGGGAGAAGAGGACCTTGTTCTCCCTCACGCCCCTGCGAATGTAGTGAAAACCTATAATAACCCAGGGTGTTACGTGGTGACAGTGGCTGCCTCTAATAACGTTTCCAACACCACCGGCAGCATTTCGATCGAGGTTCTGACGCCCGTTGGAGCAGTTGTCTTTCAGCACAATGGCACCCATTACAATAATCTGACCCTTGGGGTACCCTACTATTTCTCTGCATTTTCCTCAGCGTCCAATGTCTCTTACCTCTGGAACTTTGGCCACGGTAATTTGCTCAAAGGTCAGAACATCCTCCACACTTTCAACACGCCGGGACTCCACAATATTACTCTGACGGCGGCCAATCGGGTCGGCAAGAATCACACCACTGTACCTGTCGCGGTGCTGGCTTCGGTCTCTGGATTGACCATCAATTCCAGTCTGGTGAACGTCCCTCTCAACACCTCAGTCCACTTTGAGGCCCACATGGATGAGGGCGATTCTGTTCGGTTCTCCTGGATTTTGTGCGACCACTGTACCCCGATCTTTCGTAATAACACCATGTTCTACACATTTCGCTCTGTTGGCACTTTCAACATCATTGTGACGGCGGAAAATGATGTAGGAGCAGCACAAGCGAGCATCTACTTGTTTGTGCAACGTGAGCTGGAGGGACTCCAGATTCTTGTCGAGACTGCAGAAGGAGGAGGAGGTGGAGTACAAGAGCTGGACTGGTGCTACTTTGAGACCAACCGCGTTGTTCGTTTTCACGCAGGATTTAAGGAAGGAACCAACTTGACCTTCACCTGGAACGTCATCCTAAAGAACGAACCTGACAACTCAATCTTTAACCTCACCGGGAAGACAGCGAAGGTGAATCCCTCAAAACCGGGACCATGTGATATCTTTCTCCAGGCAGCAAACCTCCTGGGCCAGGTCACTGTCAACAGAACCATCTACTTCCTGGAACCTGCCAGGAACGTGCAGCTGCAGATCAGCGACAACCCAGTTGCTGTCAACGCTCTGATTAACATGACGGTGCTGAATATGGAAGGCTCGAACCTGCAGTACCGCTGGTTTGTTAATGGAGATGATCTGCAGTGGAGCAAGTCCTGGATGAGCCACACCTTCACCAGTGCCGGCCAGAAGCAAGTCACCGTCAAGGTTTTCAATGAAGTCAGTTCAGAGGTGCGATCGGAGATTGTCAGCGTGCAGGAGGTCATTTCCGGGCTGAAGATCACAAGCGCTGATGCTACAGAGCAGAATTATTTCCCAACCGATGTCAGCGTTTGTCTCCAGGGTGAGGTGTCAACGGGAACCAACGTGACGTGGTCGTGGTTGATCGACGGAATGTCCAAAATGCAAAAGAAAGCCTGCGTGACTTTCCCAAAGCCTAAAACAGTGGCCGTAACTCTAAATGCTACCAACGACGTGAGTGGAAAAGTGGTTTCCAGAGAGTTCTTTGTTCAGGAGAGAATTTTCAGCCTGGAGCTCAAGGCCAGTAAGAAGATCGCAGCAATAAATGAGAAAGTGGAGTTCAGCATCTCCCTGGTGGCAGGCACAAACGTCAATCTCAGCCTCAGCATCAGTAGGGACGCCACTGTCGTCCTTCAACCCAACCAAACCTACGTCCACACTTTCAGCAGGGTGGATACCTACATGGTGAATCTCACGGCTTATAATGAGGTAAAGTCAAACCAGATTCATGATCACATAAGAGTACAATTAATATTATTAACCTACAATGTACCGATGTACCCCTTTGTACTACTATAATATTCATTTTTTTTTATAAATGATGCCTTGAAATGTGACACTGTAGGTTAGCTGCAAGAGGCGGAATCTCCACATTGAGGTTATGGAGCCGGTGCGGGGACTTTCCATCCAAGATAGCTGCGCCGCCATCGCTGTCGGTGAAAAGAAAGTGTTTGTTGCCAACGTCCAGACTGGGAAACCTGTTCATTTCCTGTGGACGTTTGATCTTCATCACCTCCACAAGGAAACACACATGGGCAAAGAGGTGAGATCCCCCAGATTCAGCCTCAAACTGAGCTCAGACTACAGGAATTTTATCCGACGTTTAGGTTCAATTCACAGAACGCAAACACAGACTTAAGAGATTATTCTCTGTAATCTCGTGCGCGGACATAACATCACTTCATTATCATCGTTATCCCTGAAAGAGGAACAGACTCCCTCCAGTGAACTCATTTCATATGATCACATGCACAGATAGCAATGTTTGTCCCCAGTGAAGGTGGCATTTATAAAACTGCGCAGTTAAATCTGCTTTGGAGATTTAATATTTGACGCTGGATGCACTCTCCTGACATGATATCAAAGATTTTGAAATCCCAAATTTTAAGGATGTTTGATAGAAATCGGGGTGACTTTATGCTCTCTTGGCAGTTCAGAGCTAATCCATCCTTCGGGGCTGGCACCATGGTGAGATACGCACAATCCCTTCCGGTCAGCTTTGAGTCAGGAAGTTCTGGAGCTAAGGCATAGATTTCCAAATCCAGTCCTCAAGGGTGTGGTTCAAACTGGGTTTTGGGTCCTACCAGGCAGAAAACTGTCTTGAACGCCCTTGAGGACTGGATTTGGACATCCCTGGGCTTAATGATTCAGACCTCTAATTGTCCCAATTGTCCTGTAGTCTGAGCCAAACTGTAATTATCTACTGACATACTAGAATCTCACAAATCCAGGTGTCCTACACAGCAGAAGAGGAGGGTTTACTGACCATCTACCTGGGAGCCATAAATGCGCTGCATGCTCAGAACATCACCAGACAGATGCTGGCGCAGAATGTGCTGGTGGACGCCGTCTTGTACGCGCTGCCTCAGGACACTTTCGTCAATAAAATGGTCACCATGAATGTCTTGGTCACCCCCAAATCGAATTTCATGGACTGCTTGTGGATCTTTGGAGATGTTTCAGCTCCACGTCACACCAACAACACCACCGTGGGTCATGAGTACACGCACCCGGGACACTACCGAGTCCAGGTGGGTTTTTCCTCCACCTACATCAATATGACAGTGGTCTACATGAAAACTGTTGAAATCCTGTTTGTTTTTTTCTTCCCTTCTCATTGCTAGGTGAACTGCAGTAACCTGGTGAGCTGGGTTTCGGCCCACGCTGAGATAAACGTCAGTGTGCTGGAGTGTGAGGAGCCTGAGGTACAAGTGGTCCAAGCCCCCCGCCTGGCTATATGGCGCTCCCAGCCCACTCTGGTGGAAGCCAGCGTGGATCTTAAAGGATGCCTGCGCTATGGAGCCCAGTACCTCTGGCAGATACTCTCAGCACCGTCGTGCGATAATGACCCCCATTTTGCATCTGGGCGGGTGAACGGGGCCACTCGGTCTTTCCCAGTAATTCCTTTGCCAGCGGAGGTGGATGTGCAGCGGCTGCAGCTGTCGCTCCCTAAGATGGTCCTGGCGGCAGGCAACTACACCCTGGTGTTCTCCTTGTCCTATGAAAACGTGCCGTTAAAGAAAGCCGCCTGTCTACAGCTTGGCGTCATGGCTGCCCGGTCAGTGGAGGAACACGTTTTAACGATCTCTGTCTTGTGTATATCCACCCAACGACACGTATATCTGCTCCCTGCTGATATGCATTTAATGAAAAGTATGGATCTTTTCCCTTCTTTTGTGAGCAATTGGTCTCTCGAGCGCACAGGGTTGAAATTACACCGACTTGCACAAGAAAGTCTTCTTTCTCTCGGCACAACAGTCGACAGATGAGGTTCATTCACTTTACTCATGTTGATAACATTTTTCTTTTTAAGACTGATGCCGATTATAGAAGGGGGCACCTACAGGGTGTGGTCCAGAACTCAGGACCTGCAGCTCAGTGCCGAGCAGTCCTACGATCCCAACATGGACCCTGACAACCAGTCCCTCCTCCACTATCACTGGGAGTGTCAAAGCACCTCAAAGGTAAAGCCACATCCTCCGTGTTGGACTGGATAAATAGAGTTTGCACGAATGAAGTGAGGTTCGGTCATTGTCTAACCAGCATGATTTTGAAGTGATGTCCTATATACAGTATATCCTATATAGTGATGTTTTAATACAGTGTGAAAAGAAGCTGAATAGATGCAGTTCGTGCTAGTAATTTGAAAAGTTTTATAATGTTATCAACCCTTGGAGAGTGATTTCTTTGCTGTTCTGCTCCTTTCCAGTGTTTGGCCTTAACAGGAGCCTTATGTGCGTGTGTGCGCGTGTGTGTGCGTGTGTGTGTGTGCGTGTGTGTCCGTCCTTGTATTTGCTACATATTGAGTACAAAAACACTTATTCTACTAGTAGAGTGAGGACATGTTTCTGAAGTGGGGATATTTTGGCCCCACAACTTTAAAGGTTGAGGTTGGAATTGGTTTAGAGTTCTGGTAAGTTAGGCTGGTTAGGGGGTTTAGGGTAACTAGCAGGCTAATGTATTAAGTTTCTGAAAGTCCTCACAGAGATAGAAGTACAAGGATGAGTTACCAGATAAGGTTAGCATTCTACAATCGATGATTTGCTCCACACACACACGATCACACACACACATGCACAATGAGATTGTGAGAACAGCACAACCACAAAGGATGGGACGCTGTGAGTCTGGGATGACAAAAATGATAAAAGGTGGACAAAAAGATCTGGCAGGAATTCGGTTGATGAAAAGCTGCATTCTCCCCAGACCTTGTATTCTATTACAGTATAAGGAAAAGCAAATGTTACATAAAACTTGATTAACAATGTCTTGTCCTCGCATTCCCGGTTTTGTGATTAAATGTCCTGTTTAGCCAGATTACGTCGAGATTTATCTGCCATTCCTTTAAACGTCATTGCTGCTGTTGCGTAAGACAACCTGTGATGTCTGCTGACAGGGTCCAGAACACTGCTCCACTCTGAGCTTCGGCCTGGGATCCAAAGGTCCGGTGTTGGGAATCTCTGGTTCTGAGCTGGAAGCGGGCATTGAGTACACTTTCAAACTGTCAATCGGCAAAGAAGGGATGCCACCAGAGTCCACTACACAGACGGTATGTGCAATGCAAACATTAACATACACACTTTGATTCAGGGCCGCTGCTAAGCTGTAGGAAGCCCCCCAACAAGCACTCACACACACACACACACACACACACACACACACACATACTTCAGAGTTCCACTCAACACTCATGCCTATCAACCCCCACAACACATATTTGTTCAGCAGTCCCCCCCCTCCTCTTGTACCCACTTACATTCTAATGATTATTAAATGGAACTTAACCCACCCATTTACAAAGGCTTATTTCAACCACTTACAAATGACGGATGCTGTTCAGTCTCGGCTTGTTAGAACCAGAGTTAATGGAGAGAACATCTGGCTGAAGGTTGCACCATTTCAGGGGCAGGAATGGGGCAGGGGGCCATTTTTAAACTATACTAACTGCAGGCCTGTTAAGTTGTTTTGAGTGTCTTATCTGAGGTAGTCGGAGTAGATGGGGAAAAACTGTTTAGAATACATTTTCACGTCACCTTACATTGCTGGGCATCAAGGAGCAGCTGCTCTACAGGGACTTTGAATATAAAAAGGGAAAAATGATTGACACATAAAAATAGCTCACCTCACGGTGCGGTGACGACATGCTCGACAAAGGGGTGATAATTCTAGTATCTTACTGTAGCATTTAAATGTCAAGTGCGTCAAAAGTGACTCATTGTTGTCGTCGACGACAGCGGGATGACAGTCTAACTGTGCCGTTTTTCACAGTGAACAGAGGCAGAGAAGTGTATATGTAGCACCGTCATTGATGGAAACACCAGCCATCCTGTGCCCGAGCTGAAGCATACGGAGAAATTCCCAATTGAAGCTTTCGTTTTGCTGTGATTTGCTCCCCATTGTTCATCCGTCACCAATCAACAGCAACCAAACACCCATCTGTGTGGAATTGCTGCAATTTGACATTGATCCTGCTTGGTTGTGTGTTGCAGGTGCTTGTCCAGAGTGGTCACATTCCCATGGTGTATCTGGAATGTGTTTCCTGCAAGGCCCAGTCCCTGTATGAGGTCAGCCAGAACTCGTACGTCTACCTCAGAGGGACCTGCTCTAACTGCCAGGGCTTTCACCGCGGGGTAAAAGCACACACTCACCTTCACCAATCCTCTGCTGCGAGGTCAGATTCAGGCAGCTGTTTGGGTGTGAACAGGACGTCCGCAGAACCGGAGCGCAGATGTTTGTTTATAATCCCAAATCTTGTTGTGTCCCTGGACTTTCCCACATCAGAAGCTCCCTATGGCTGCAAAACAGTGCTGGAAATGCTGGATATGATAATGAACCCTGCTGGCTACACTTAAAGCCGGAGGGATTTTTTTTTTATTATTATGCTGATCTCATTTATAAAATTATGTTTCTGGGACTTTTGGTATGTGACTGTAATTCTAACTACACTGTAACGTGTGGATAGTGTTGATTCATGGAGGCTCTGATGTGGCCACTTGACTTTGCAATATAAAATCTGACACCTAATTAAGGCTGTTAAAGAGGGGACAATATTACAGAAATGAGTCAAGTGGGAGCAATTATGTTATTATCAAGGTACAAATTAATACAATTATGAGGATTTATGTTTCAGTAATTAAATTAAAATTATGGGTACAAGTTCAGTTAATGCGTCTTGTCAGGGAGTGGAAGACTGATTTTTGCTCTTTATAAGACATCAAATGATCTGCTGATTGTAGCTTCCTGCTCTGCTCTATCATCTGCTCCATGTGACTCCATTAAGTCTAGACTCATGAAAAACTCCAGAGGTGGATGTCTGGCGCAATCAGGGATCCTTGTCTACTTTAAAAGCGACGACACTTAAATGCAAAGATTATGGACTAAACATATTTAGAGAAGACTTTAGCATCCCGATTTTTTTGTAAGCGCGAGACCATTAACTAAAAGCCGGCTCACTCTCTCTCAGCGCTGGAGTGCCGTGACGCTTCAGAACGACACTTTGGTCCTGGACTCGTCCTCCACCACCACAGGAAGCGGCGGCATGAACCTGGTTCTGCGGCAGGGCGTGCTGCACCTCGGGGAGTCCTACAATTTCACCCTCCACGTGACCGATGACAGTCTGGACGGCGAGGGAGCTGCCTCCATCACTCTTCACCACAATATGCCCCCAGACGGTGGAGAGTGTCACCTGAGGAGGGGAGGGGAAACCGGCCAGGAGCACGGAGACAAAGAAGATGAAGTCTGGAGGATAGAAACGCTGTTGGACCGAGTGCAGTTCAGCTGCTCAGGTAATTCGGATGGACTATCTCCCAACGGAGAACCTCTGTTATGTCTTTTCTAAACCATTCTTCTTCTCTTGTTTGGTGCATCGTTCTTCTCTTTAGGTTACAGTGATCTGGGAGTCTCAGAGACCCCTCTGCTCTACAGCCTGCTGGTGAACCGCTGCAGGGACGACTACTGTGAGGAGTTCTACGTGTACAGAGGCAGCAGCCCAGAGCACTCAGCCTTCCTGCCTCCAGGCTTCAGCTCAGCCCAACACCGCGTGTCTGTTTTCATCACGGTGGAAGACCACCAGGGAGCGGCCATTAGGGCACTCAACAAGTAAATATATCCACCGTTCATCTAGAGCAGAGGTGCCGAGTCCAGTCGTCAAAGGCCACAGTCCAGACAGGATTTCTGTCCTACCAGGTAGACAAAACCCGGCTGGACTGTGGCCCTCGAGGACTGGATCTAGAGTTTTTGCAATGTGGATAAATTCTGATCTCCCCCATTTCCTTCCTCATTTAAATATTTTTTTTGTTGTAATGTGAGTCTTGTTTTAGTTGTAGAAGACAAAATGTCAGAGCTTTGTGTTTGTGTCCAGGACCATCAAGGTTGTGTTGCCAGATCCGCCCCCCGAGTACAGCAGCCTTCCTCATTGGCTGTCGGACCTGATAGACAGCAAACTCAAAAAATTGTTGGATCAAGGAGACTTCCAACGGGTCCGAGAGCTGTCCCTAGTTCTTATTACTGTCCTCAATGAGGTAGGACGATGAGCCAACAGCCATCAAGACAGTCATTTTTTTTAAAAAATTCCCTGTAAAGTAACAGTTTGGACCGTTTTTAAATCTGCTTTCCCAGTATGAGCAGACACGAGAATCTGTGCGAGTGTCACGGGTTGAGCGTGGTTACCGAGGGAGGGTCCGCAACAACATCACCAGAGCTCTGACCGCTCTAGACCTGACCACCGTTAATGACATCCAGCAGACCTCTGCGGCGTTGGCTCAGTGCACGGTGAGCAAGCGGGTAGATGGCAGAGAAGAAGATTTGGGGTGGAAAAAAGGGCTGGGAAGCTAACCGTTGCTGATTTGCACGTGTTTTTCCAGGCGGTGAGCCGTGAGTTCATCTGTGAGGAGTGTCAGAACAGTACTCTGAACAAGCTGGAGTCCATGCTCGAGATCCTGCAAACGGACACCAAACAGGGCATCGTCACCCCGACTGAGATAGCCGACAACATTCTGAACATTATGGGTAAGGACGGGTGTCCTGGCTTTAGCCTTTAAGCACAACTGGGACCCACGAAGCAAAGTCTGCTGTTTCAACAGGCTAAAGATAGGTCCGTCAATCTCCTCTTCCTCGTGCCCCCCTTCCCGTCCATCCAGGTGATTTGATCCATCAGGTGAGCCAATCGACATCCCAGTCTTACAACCAACCGCCGTACGTGGATTCCCCGTCGCCCTCGTTCATCCAGAAGGATATGGGAGGTTTGGACCCTTCTCCCCCCTCACTGGAGCCGCACCCCTTGCGAGTGGCGGCCAAGGCGTACAGCTTATCCTCGGTTCTCATGCTGATCCTCATGCACGCCCGCGTCCTTAACGAGGAGCCGCTGGTGCTGAAGGGAGCTGAGATTGCTGCAACTGGAAAATTGGCAGACCCTCAGAGCCTGCTCTGTTACCATGGGAACAACAGTCCAGGTGGGTTTGTGTAGTTAGTGTTTCATTAGCTCACTAACAGGCCTTTTCTGTCAGATAATTTGTATCAGTTTTGAACCGTCCTCCTTTTCCAGAGTGCCAGCTGTTCTCCATTCCCAGAGCTTTCAACAACAGTCTTGGCAAAGCCGCTGCAGGACGCAGCGTCATGCAGCTCCTGTTCCAGGTATTCCAGAAAACGGCTAACTCATTAAAGTCTCTCCAAATTTAATGGCCGCTGGTGCCAAAGACTCTGCACGAAACCCTGAAAGCGAACATCCTGTTCCTGTCTTCACGCTCTCTGCACGCTCTACTTTTTTCTTTCCATCAGGTGGAATCCAACCCCTTCCCCTTCAACTATGTGGCCAACTACACCGTCTCCACCGAGGTGGCGTCCATGGAGTTCCGCACAGAAAACGGAACCCACATTCCAATCTCTGGACTGGATGACAGTTTAGCCATTACGGTCGCCGTTAACAACGGGAGTAACGGAGCAGAGACCGGTCCCGAGGGTGCTGGAACAGGGGGGGTGCCGACAGCAGGAGCGGTGAACATCAGCTCCTGTGACTCTGTCATTGTGAGAGTCAGCATGGGGAACACCAACAGACGCGCAGGGCTCTTTGTGCAGCTCAACTTCACCTCTCTACAAGGTGAGCGCTCGCTCCTCTTTTTGTGTAACCACACGTGCGCACGTGGGGCGAAGAAACTGTATCGCAACCAGATGAGAGCGCTGCTGATGAATGACAAATGGCGTCTGTTTATTATTATTGCTGTCTCTGTTTATTTAGTCCTCTAGTGTTTTTCACTGCGTTGAATTATTTACTCCCACTTTTCCTTCCCTTCCTCAGATGTCGGTCTCCAGGATAAGAGGGAAGAGGCAGAGGAGTTGAGCATCACGGCCTATCTGCACTCGCATGAAAAACCCAACGAGTTTAACTGCACCGACAGGAAAAGGATCACGCTCGGTATGACCAGGGGTCATGACCTGGACCACAGGAAATACACCTTCTTCCTGTCGCCAGAGTAAGAGTCTTTCCTACTCCGCTTAGGATGGATGGATGGAGCCAGATTTCCCCTCAGTTTGACCGAGACCTCGTTCCCCTGCTCTGTGTCACGCAGGTTGTACGACACCACGCTGGACTATTTTATCAACGTGAGCACGGCCTGCGGATCCGGCTCCGGGGCCGCCGGCGTCCGTCTGGAGGTCGGGGTTTTCGCCTCTCTGTGCCAGTACTTCAGTGAGAGCGAGAAGCAGTGGCGGACAGATGGCATGGTGCCCCTGGCAGAAACAAACGCCAGCAGAGCCGTTTGCCGTACCAGACACCTCACCGCATTCGCTGCGGGCCTGTTCGTGCCGGCCAATGCGATCAGCTTCACGGTCCCAGTCAGTACCTGCACCTGATGCACACAGTTAAATATACACTTATTCATCCAACGCACTGAAGCTTAACATTTTTTAAATAATGAAACGGTATCAGACTGACTTGACCCGGCAGCCTGCGTCACAACGCACGCCGTAAACTCTTTTTTTTTCCTCTCGCTCAGGAGCGCTCTGGTACGCCGAGCTTGGTCGTCCTGTTGGTGTGCGTGCTGGGCTTAATGTCTTATGTCGTGGCAGCAGCCATTTTGCACAAGCTGGACCAGCTGGATCTGCGTCGGGCTGCGGTGGTTCCACTCTGTGGCTGCGATGGCCTCTTTAAGTACGAGATTCAAGTCAAGACTGGGTGGAGCCGAGGGGCTGGTGAGTTTTAATGTGGGCCCTTGTTGGCCATGTTTAGAAATAAAATTCATAAAAAGACAGTGGTTCATAAAATATAGAACCATTCTAGTAAAACATTCAAAAAATAATCTATTGCTATTAAAAAGTATGAATGTATAAAGCAGCGGAGGTGAATAGTGACTGAGGATACTTACGTTTTTAACCTCTCTGGACCTCTAGGCACCACAGCTCACGTGGGAATCAGTTTATATGGACGCGAGAGCCGCAGCGGTCACCGCCATCTTGACAGCAGGGGATCCTTCGCGCGAAATGCCCTCGACATCTTTCATATCGCCACAGACACCAGCTTGGGCAACGTCTGGAAAATGCGGATTTGGCACGACAACAAGGGTACCGAGCTCGCGGCAGGCTTCAATCAGCAAATGAAGCGGATGTGATCACCATCGACTGATCTTCTCCCCAGGTTTGTCCCCAGCGTGGATGCTGCAGTACGTCCTGGTCAAAGATCTGCAGACAGGAAGCAGCTCCTACTTCCTGGTGGAGGAGTGGCTGTCTGTTGACAATGAGAAAACGGACGGGCATGTAGAGATTGAGGTGGAGGCCTCGGGTAAGGCCTGGCTTGCTGTAGTTTCATTTTATGGTTCATGGCTGTTAGCTCACACAATCGCTTCCTTTTTGTCCCTTCAGAAGAGGCTATGCTTTTGCAGCTGCCACGTCTTCTCAGATATGAGCTGCAGAGGGCGCTGTGTGAGAGCCACCTGTGGCTGTCGCTGTTCCAGAGACCCCCGCGCAGCCCTTTCACGCGCCTGCAGAGAGCCACCTGCTGCGCGCTGCTGCTGCAGCTGCTGCTGTTGGCCAACACTTTGTGGTACAGCATCGTGGTGGACGTGAGATACAGGTGTCATAATCTCCCCTCTTCTCTTGCTGTATCCTTCTTCTCACTTGCGTTGTGTTGACAACGGAACTGTTTTCTTTTTGCCCCGCAGCCCGCGACCTGTGTCTAGGTTCGCTTCACTCAGTGGCGAGACGGTGGCCGTGGGCGTGGTCACCTGTCTGGTGGCGTACCCTCTCTACCTGCTCGTTTTCACGTTGCTCAGAATGAGCCGCAGCAAGGTACGTAGAAGCGATGCTTGTTGAACCCACTAGAGACCAAACATGTAGCTAAATATTTCTTTTGGGATGTCAGTGTGTGTCTGTGGAGCAGGTGCCGCCACAGGTGGACCAGGAATCAGTGGAGATCGATGATTTCCTGGACAATTCCATGGGTGGAACTTCCTTCCTCTTTTACAATGGCGAGGTAGAGTCGTTCTGACTTGGCTGTCAGGCATTTTGATCTTTTTGTCAGCTCAATCACTGAACAGCTTAAAATGAGTCGCACAGTTGGAAAATAATATTTCTACCCCTGTAACTGCAGTAGTCCTTGTGTCTGTCTTGATCGCTTCATTTTCTGTTTCAGACCAACTCGGAGGAAACCAATGTGGACCTGCCCTCGCCATCAACCAGGAGGTTTGTTAATTTGTTTACAGCCACAGCGCACCAAAAGAGTGTTAATTATTTATCAGCCAGCAGCTAGCAGAAAGTCTCTCAGTGATTTATCCTTTTGTGAAGAGGGCCTGAATCCAAAAGTGGCTTTTGGGGGTTGCGCAATCGTCATTAAGCATCCGACAGCCCAGGTTGTCCAGAGACTAACTGCGCCGCTGTATTTCAGTGTGGAAAGTTGGGACATGACAGAAGGGGAGATGGAGGTCAGGGACTGGCCAGACCTGTTGAGCGATGCCCCTGCCATGGGAGGGGTGGGGTGCGGTGCAGGGCTGCCCAGGCTGAAGAGGGGTCAGGGCAGCAGGCACCTGGGTGTCGACATGGCCTTTAACGCAGACAACGAGGATGGAGCCAACCAGCGGCACAAACACTTCACCTCGTCGGGTGAGGAGAAAAACACATCGTTTGCGGTATAAAAGACACAACTTGTTTCGTTTTGCTGAAGACCAAAGTGATGCTTTTTCCCTAGACGAGGATCTGATCAAACACATCCTGACAGACGGACACCGCTTCTTCTCTCAGCCTGATGAAAGCGAGATGGCCGACCTGTAAGTCGGACCTTTGAAGATTTCTGCATCACCTATCCTGGATTTTCTCTCCAACGTCTGTGTGTGTGTGTGTGTGTGTGTGTCAGGTCGAGCATTTTTGAAGATCAGACCGAAGTGATTCTCCTGCAGAAACACCATGAGCCTCTTCCTCTGGAGTCTGTGCGAAGAGACCCGCCAAGAACCGCATTCACCTCAAACACAGGTGACTTGCACAGAAGCGGCGTACCCTCGCCATGGCGACAGGGTGACACCTCAGTTGTGCTCGTTTTAACCACTGGCAAAGGTCTGTGGTTCTAAAGTTGAAAGGCAGTTTTGGTCGTTTGCTAGTCATTAGTGTCCATCTCAGGCAAATGTATATTATAAGGTGGTAACAGAAACATGTGTGTTTTCATAAATAGGGTTGAGTTTTTGAATTCAATGGGTCTAAAAACAGAATTTGAGACCGACTTTCTGTATAAAACTGTAGTTAATCATTAATGTGTGTGTAACTGAAGCCCTGCAGGGAGATGAAACGGTTTTGAGGTTTTTCACCTTAAGACAACAAAAGGCATTCCAATTTAGCTTTTAATTAAAATGGTCGCGGTATCTTCGCTTGGTTTGCCCTCCTTTATTAGATCCCTTACTTGTGTTGTTCCGTCTTCCCTTCCTCATCTCCAGTTGTGACAGATGTGTGCCGTCCCCGCCGGTTTCCCCCTTCGTGCGGCCGTGCTGCCCTGTGGGGTAGTTGGACGGGGATCGCTCTGGCCAGCGGCGTGTCCATGTGGGCGGGTCGAGGGTTCACTCAGAACGTTGCCATGTTGTGGCTCCTCTCCTGTTTCGCCAGTTTCCTGTGCTCCTGCCTGCTGTTGGAACCAATAAAGGTGATTCATTATTTATTTCTTTAACGCGCATTAATTTCTGCTTTTCTCACGCCGCATTCACATCCCATTTTCAGCCTCATAAAGCAGCTGTTTCCCACAAAAAGCTTTCAGGTGACTCGGCGGCAGCTATTAGGTGGCAAATACATGGGGAATTTAGCAGATATTCCCAGCAGCAGTCAATGGAGGCTGCGATCATAAAAGAACAGATTTTAGAGTCATGCACTTCTGCTCGTTTGAAATCATTATTTCCTCTCCACCCCTGCTACGCTGGGTTCACCTCCTCTGCTCCACTGCCTCCCATCTGCTGCACAGGTGGCGTGTGAGGCCGTCTATTATGCTGTGTATGTGCGTCGGCTGCGTCCTGAGGACCAGGACGTGCTGGTGGAGTTCCCTCGGGTTGAGAGGGTGGTCCAACGTGTCTCCAAGGTGAGACCACCTCAGGGATTTGCTCTTTCCCAGGCCCGACAGCAGGCCCGCAAAGTCCACATGCTGCACACCATGCTGAAGGTGGGTGAGAACCAGACGGTGCACGAGAGCGCGGTCGGCCTCGTCGTCGTGGTGACCTTTTTGTTTGATTTTCAGAATTTCCTGGTTTATACGTTCTTCCTGTTGGTGGTTTTGCTGCTCAACTACTCGGACTCCGACAAGGACGCGCACAGCTTGAGACTGCGCACGCAGCTCCAACGAGCACTACGCACGCCCGAGTACCGCGGCGTCAGCAGGTGCACCCTCACACACTCGGCGGAACCATCCGTCAAGAAAATTCTGGAGAGTTAAGAAGGCGATTTTTACATGGAAAAGGTTTCTAAAACCCTTTTCTTATTTTTAGCCGAGGCAGTGTTCTGCTGTGGCTCAACCAGTCGCTGTTTCCACGGCTACTGGACGACTCGGCCCTGTTAAGAGACACGGGAAGCGTCTTGCTCGGCACGTTGAGGCTCCGCCAGATCTTTGACAAGCAAAGTGAGCTTAGCTTTATATTTAGCGCGTGTCTGCTGAATCCAAAGACATGAATATCAATGCGGATATTATGTCCCATTTGGTTCCGGTTCTGAACAAAACTGACACAGCTTTTCATATTTTGCCTGCAGATGACGTCATCCCGGAAGTCGGCGGAGACGGCACGGCAGAGAACATCACCGATTATCGGAATATCAGTGCAGTGAAGTAAGAACGATCAGAATTCCAGGCGGCTGTGTGGTTGCTGGTGAACATCTATGACGCCTGTCTCACCTGTGTCCAGTAGCGTTCCACGAGCGTGGCGGTCAGGCCGGTTAAAGGCGAGCGACAGCAGAGACGTGCTGCAGCTGAACGGGAGCCTGGGGGAGGCCTTTTCCTCCTTGCAGCAGCACCACTGGCTCGACCACAGGTAAAAAAAACACGATGAAGGCGGGGCTTAAAATTTAAAAATGCAGCAGGATCATTTTAAAGGAAGTGAGCCACCGGCTTCAAGCGTGTGTTTTTTGTGTTTACAGGACCCGTGCTGTGGTTGTGGAGTTCTCGCTGTACAACATCAACACAAATCTCCTGGCCGTCTTCTCCTTCCTAATCGAGTTTCCGGTCTCCGATCGGGCTCTGTCCAGCATGGACCTCCACGTCATCACCCTGTGGCCATTCACGGGCCTGGACCTGCAGCTCCTTCTCACGGTATCACGCTGCAACTCACCCGACAGTGTTGGCGTCAACGACCGGCACGCTTCACTTTGTTTCCTTGTGTCCTCTAGATCATCCTCCTCGCTCTGGTTTTATATTTCCTGGTACCAGGCGTCACAGGTTTCCTAAGAGAAGGTTACACCTACCTGCTGTCCACCTGGAGAGCTCTGGGCATCTGTAAATTGGCTCTGGCGGCATCCGTGTGTGGGCTCCACCTGAGTCGCTGCACTATGGCCACGCAGCTGTGGACGCAGTACGTGAAGCATCCACACGACGACTTCACAGACTTCTACCCCCTGGCCCGACAGACACAGCTGTACACAGTCGCCAGCGCTTTGCTGCTGTTCGTGTTTGTGCTCAAGGTAGGAAACAAACGAAGAAAGATATTCCAGGCTTGAACAATGTACAACATTTTTAACACACTTTCCTTTGAATATACATGAGCAGTGGGCCAAACGCTTGCAGGTAATTTGTGCTTCCAGTCAACGAGCGCACAAACGCAGGATGTTTGGAAGTCGGCGCAGTCGTGTTTTCAATGCTAGAAGCTGTAAGACTAGAACGACCCGTGACGGAAGGGTTGGTGCAAGCCACCGGAACCACACACCCACTCTTTCTGTGGAGAGACTTGACAGAATAGATGATGGCAATGACCACAGTTTTGCTCGGCTTTAATGAGAGCCCTTAGGGGCCTGATCTGAGAATGTCCCTCACAAAGGAACTACTGCGTGCTCCTGTAGCCAGAAGCGGGGAGGGGGGGTCTACTTTGATGAACACAGAGAGCGCCGTGCTTTAGAAGATGTGCTGAGTGCAGGCAAAAAGAAAATGTGGTTGTTGAGGGAGGTGTGGGCTCACCTTCAGAAGGGAGATGATCAATAACTGAGCAGGGCAAAAGCCACTCTGGCAAACCTGTGGCTCAATTAATGAATTCTTTTTTTTATTATTTAACTTAACCCAGCCACCGTTTAGCTGATTGGTGCTTTTTTACAGATCCACCTCCTCCTCTGTTCCTGCAGGTTTCCCACCAGCTGCGGTTCCTCCGGGAGTGGGCCGTGTTTGGCAGAGCTCTGCGCCACTCGGTCCGGGAGCTGCTGGCCGTGGCCTTCGCGTTGCTGCTGCTGCTGCTGGCGTACTCGCACGCAGGCCACCTGGTCAGGCCGCTTCTCTTCTTCTGCTCCTTTTGTTACTCTGAGCATCTAAAAGCCTTTAGTTTTTTTAACCCTAACCCAACTGTTAGAGTTCCCTTTGACCTTCAGACCGTGATAGAGGCTCGTTTGAACTGTGAGCAGCATTTACAAAGCTGGGACCTTAAATAATGGAGATTCGGAAGAAAAACTCTCTTCTGGTTCTGCTAACTCATTCGTTCTTCTGTTCTGGTGGGTAAAGGTGGTTCAGAAGCCTCGTATTTTCCATCGTTTCAGCTTCTTCACTCGGTCATCGATGGCTACAACAGTGTGACCTCCACTTGTCTGTCCTTGGTGGGCACCAGTGGACGCACTCTGCTATCGTGGCGTGCCAGCTGGACTACTACCGGGCCCTCGAACACCATCTCCTCCCTGGTTTTCCACACAACGTTTGCCATTCTTCGTCTGGCGTTCCTCTGGCTGGTGATATCGGTGTTGCTGAGGAATTACCAGCGCGCGCGAGCGGAGCTGTACCGTCCGGCTGTGGATCTCCAGGACTACGAGATGGTGGAGTTATTCCTCAGGCGGCTCAAAATGTGGATGGGGCTGAGCAGAGCCAAGGAGGTACCTTTTCTATTTCTGTCCCACTTAGTCCAGCCGGGTTTTCTGTCCCACCAGGCACAAACTGCTTTCACCAGATGTCTCCCTGGTGGGAGGGAAATCCTGGCTGGGATGTCGTGTGGACTGGGTCTAGACACCCCTAAATTAAAGGAAGAAAAACTTAAATTTCTAGTGATAAATGTTTTGTTTTTTTCTCCTTTGTCCCCTTAGTTCCGTCATAAAGTTCGATTTGAGGGAATGGAGCTGCCGCCCTCTCGATCATCCTCCACCGGTGACTGTAAGTCCCTGTGCTTGCCGCCACTGGATGCTCCCGAGTCCCCTCCTACGCCTGACAGCATCGACGCTGGCTCTGAGGCCTCGTGGCGCCCGGCTTCCTCCAGCCCCTGTAGTTTGACAGAAGCCCCTGGGGTGAGCCTGGGACTTGGACTGGGTCTCGGTCTGAACCTCAGTCCTGGAGTATTGATGGGGAACATTAACTGGAGGGAGAGAGCAGAAACTGAAGCCTCTCTGAGGAGGCTGCTCCCCACCCTGGATGCCCTCCTGCAGCAGCTTGACCGGGTCACCGTGGCAACAGAGGATTTATACCACGTGGAGTGCAGATTAGAACGTGCGCAGAGCAAAAGGAGACACGCGGGATCGGAGAAAGGAGGGGCCGCTCAGGGAAGCAGCGGCGACAGGGTGGAGACCGCGGGCGGATGGAGGGAGCGAAAGAGGGGCAAAGAAAAGCACGGCGTGGGGAAGAAGGTGGAGAAGAGTGAACTTCCAAAAGACGGAAGCGCTTCGGCCAATCTGAAAAAGACTCCAGCGGCCGCCTCCAGTCCCTTCTCAAAGCCTCGTTCGGCTCCTGACTCCCACCTCCCCCGGACCAACACGCCCACTGTACCTCCAACCACCCCTGCACCCACTCCGCCGCCCCTGCTCGCACCCAACCCTCAGAACTGGGACCCCCCCGTGGAAAGAGATACGCCTCCGTCCTCCAGTCTGTTCAACCACCCGGCTCACACCACCACCATCCCGACACGCAAAAGGAAGCGTAAAACCCCGCCTCTAAAAAATAAAGTGCACCCCAACCTGGACAAGCACAGCCCAGGACACCCAAAGCCCTGAGAACTCGCAATGGAAGAGACAGTCGGACAAATGGAATGATGAGAGGAGGGCGGGGGGGCTGCTGGTTGGCCCCCTGATGCAACTCTCTGAAAGACACTGCAGTAAACTAGAGGCGTATAAGACGGAGAGAAAAATCAGACTTTGGGTTTTTAAAAGCAGCTGGGTGCAGGTCACCTGATGCCTTCGGAACCGGGTTGATTAGCAACACGAAAGTCAAAACTTAACTAACTAACCAAGAGAAACCCCCGAGTCTTCGAACTAAACCCGACCCCTGATGCCATGCGGCCCTGGAGGTCACGTGGTGTCGCTGACAGGAGCACGTGAGCGTGCTCAGCCGAGACGGTGCAATCGGTCTTTTTCATGTGCATCTTTCCTTTACCTGTGTATGTGGACATGTTTTGTTGATTTGGTCACCCTGCGTACATTTTTTGCCACATCGGAAAATTGTTTTATGGTACCACTGATATGCGCTCGCACAAACTCACACACACACGCGCAGTGGCAGCTGGTAGAAAATATTCTAGGTGCGGCCAGAGCTGTGTGAAATATCTTTATTCAGTGCCAATATGAATAGCTTGAGGCATTCATATTTATTTTATTTTTTTTTACACACAATGCATTGCAGCAGCGCCCCCTTGTGGCGATGTCACCACATCTCGGACTCTGACACCAGCACGCTCAGCTTGGGGCGATTATCTTGGTGATCCCTCAGGCACCACATCCGTCGACACTGATTGGATAAATTCCTGACGCTCTGGGCGACTCATGTCAGCCGACTGTGCGATTTTTATTTTTTTATTTTTTAATTTTTAGCAGGTCGCCATTTTCTCCGAAAATTAGGATTTATCATTTTTATGACACTCCGTTGCACTTTTAAACAGCCAATATTGTTCATTTTACTTTCGCCCCCCGCTGCCGCTGCGCACATGCACGAAGGCTGTGGGAACAGGTGTGTAGCTGTGCTGCACACAAGAGACAATGTTAACACAGACAGACAGACAGACAGACAGACACATAAGCTTCCCCAGCAGCCACTTCTTCAGGTTGCAGATAAAACCGCGCAGCATGTCAAGAAGGAAACCTACAGGAACCCACCAGTGTTGTCGTGGTTACACAACATTCCTACGTTCATTCCTTCCAAGGATGGTGAGTAATATTATCTGTTGCTTGATCAAGAAGTTCGTTTTAAGGGAATAACCCCTCCCGAAATAACCTTGTTATACTGTCATGCAGCATTTGAACTATTTAAATCACATGCATGTGCTTGGGATCTGACGTGAGTGACGACATGAAGGAGGTTCGGGATGTGGCAGGAGGCGGTAGAAAGTAGAAACTGCTTATAATTAAGGAAGTAAGAAGGATTTTTCTTTTTCTTTGCATTGATCATTTACACAGGTTCACTCATCGTCAGGCGGAACGACTCGGTCTTGTGTCGGTTATCAAATATATCAGAAATGGGTTGACATAAAGCACTTTTACTCTGATGTAGATTGTTTCTCGATGTGGCGTGATATAAAGCGTATAAGCTCCGTTCCCGTAGAGGAAGGTTCGTATTGTATTTGAAATATCAACACTGCCAAAGCTTTTGCATCATTTTTGCATGATCGGTTTTACAGTGACGGATGGTCCATTATGTACTTAGCACTTTATTTCCTAATGGAGATGATATGTAATACCATATTTAACGCGTGTATTTTAATTTTTGTATCTAAACAGCTACAACGTAGACGCATCTGTACATGTATTATGTTGAAGACATAGCTTTTTTTTTTCTTATTTATCTTAATTTGAGCAGCATACACCCAGTATTTTCTGCATCCAGTGGGCAGATCTCAGGGAACCCATCCTTTTTATTCCAAAACTGGGGGAAAATGTTTTTTTTAACTAATTTAATGAAAATATATTGTGTGCTCAACTCAAGCCATTGATTATACTTTATTTTAAAGGCCAACAGTGTTGAATTTTTATGAAAACCCCATTATGTCTCCCTAAACTCCAGCAAAATCCTTTTTATTTTTAAAACGAGATGTTTCCTTCTGATAGACACTTTGTCTGTATTTGTACATTTCTGTATATATTGGTGCTTTGTGGTGTGTGTATATATTTTTGCTGGTCATGATCAGTGTTAATGTGACAGAGGCGTCACAACCCTGAACTGTAGCTCGAAAACCAAAGCTATTAAACATGAGTGCGTTTCTGAAGTAAGCCATTTAGAGCGTTAAGACCTTTTTATATTCTTGCTTAACAAAGCCTGCAGAACTGTCTTTGTCTCCGTGTTGTAGGATGTGTGTTGGTGTCAGAAAGAGTGTCAGTTTTTCGTTGCCGTTTCCTGTGTATTTTGGCATTAAAGTACTTCTGCTTTTGCACTTGACAAAGTCGAATAAAGAGTTTGACAGCTGAACCTGTGGGCTCAAACGTTATAAAACCTTCTCGGGTGCTTGTTTTCTCAGCTTCGCCTTTAATTCCACACATGTATTTACACACACACAGCTTGCAAATGTAGTGTTCTGTACGTCTCCAGTTGGAACATTGATTAGACCTACAGGGTGCAAAGCGTAAGTGGGTTTTTGGTTTTTCGGAGCATAAATTTACTGTTAACATCTTATCACAAATTGAGCTTTTAGTCTACCAAAGTCCAAATTGGTTTGTCAGTCAGGAAACTCATCATCTGTGTCCACGCCAAATGCAAATCAAACAAAATCGGTGAAGTCGTCCACTGTGGACACCAGTCTTTTTCTCTGCCCGGTGACCTCTGGGTTCCCTGCTGAGGTGCTCTGCTGCATCGACTTGTTCTGCTGACTGTGTCCTTGTGTCACAGAGATCCCTGGAGTGGGCCGGGACTGAATATCCTCCAGGGCCTGAGCACAGAGTTGTATTAATACCCTGGCAGCAGTGATGTCAAGTGTTTGGTGTGTTTTCTTTTCTTTTTTACCCTGGTCCTGATCCTCTTAATGTGTCGCAGTCTGGCCAGCCACTTGGAAGCGTATGCGTCGGAGGGGTTGGCTCTAAATTGATGCACCAGAGAGGCCATCTGCAGGGAGGAAAAAGTGCAGCGAGGACTTGGAGTGCGTGATTTTCTGAAAAAGAGGGCGGGTCTTACGTTTGCATGGAGAGCCATCTGTCTGACCAACAGGGGAAGGTTCCGGTCCGAGACTATTTTTGTTACCGTCGTGTCCACCAAACCTTCGAGGTCTGAAAAGGAGGAGAAAGGCAAGAAAATAAGACGAGTGGAAATATATCCCACAACCAGAGGAGGCGAAGACAGCGGCTTACCTTTGCGGCACTGGAGAGTCACAAGATTACATTCATAGTCGAGCGGTTTGATAATGACTTCTACAAAGTTAAACTGCCCCTGACAGAAGAAAGAAAGGACACAAGTTTGGCTTTAAAGTGCAGATTGCAAGAATTCCAGACACCACTTTGTGTGCGCTTGTGTGTGTGTGTGTACCTTAATGGTTCCCAACTTGTATTCCTCTCCAGAGTCATTGTAAACCACAATAACAAAATCGTTGCCAATGTGTCGCTTTTTATTGCAACATCCCTTGTCGCTCTCTCTGTTTGGCATCAGTGTGGCGATGTGGAAAATGGCTGCGCAGAAATCGGTTTATTAATTATTTAATTGAGATGCGAGGTTATGACCACGAATGGAATGGGGTTGTGTCACCCTGCATGATGTCATCGTGCCAGCAGTAGGTGAACTCTCCGTCATCGCCGTACTGGTCCAGCCCTCCGAGGAAGATCTGGTCAGGGTCGCAGTCTTTCAGGTGGATTAATTTGCCCAGTCCTGTCAGGAAGGCAGCGTAGCGGTTTGACCCGTACTCGTTTGATAGAATGGCGACCTCGTTGTTGACCTGAAAAGATGACGAGAGAGGTCGGGAAACGCGGCGACTCGCAGGTGATTGTGGTTATCAGAGCTAGAGATCCGGTCCGTCGGCCTCACCTGACCAGCGCCTACAAACACGACGCCGATCTTGTGGGTGTCGTATGGAGGCATCTGGTCCAGAACCTTCACAGCACGGTCGATCACCTACCACAGAGAGTCAGAGGAGGGGAGAAAAGGATTAAAATTTCTAAATCTAACTCGGTTGAGGAAATTCCAGGTCCCAGGGATCAACTAGCCTGTGTTTTAGGGAGAAGCAGCGGCTTGTTGGCTTCATTTCCAAAGAAAGGGGAGTGATAGAGCTGGAGGAAGACAAAGCTGAGGAAGAAAGAAAAGAACTATCAGTCAAACCTCGTGTCATACGTCTGTCTCCGGAACATTTGGACAGCAGGCTTGAGGCGCCACATGAAGCTAAACTGGCCAACAGTTTTGTCATGACCATCTTGGAATACCTGGGGCTGAGACCAGCGATCTTCTCCGTGTTGCCTGGCCCTGATCGACTGTGGTACGAGTCTCTGTCTGTCCTCCTCTCCCTTCTGGAGGGGGCCGATACTGAGATTGTGTGCCCCCGGGGTCGGTGGCCCCCGCTGGGGGAGATTGGTCCTGGTTGTACTGGTGCTGCTGGAAACTCCAACCTCATCCTTCCTGCTCCTGCAGCTGGGCCTTCACTTCCTTGCCCGTGACCCTCGAGTCCATTAGCGTCTGTTATGGTCCCCTCCATTTTCTCGAGATGGGGTGGCGGGGGTGGGGGCTTGCCCTCTGATGGTGTTCTGGACCATGACACATCTCCAGTAGCGGACTCAGACTCCATGGCTGCT
Source organism: Takifugu rubripes (assembly GCF_901000725.2). Taxonomy (NCBI): domain Eukaryota; kingdom Metazoa; phylum Chordata; class Actinopteri; order Tetraodontiformes; family Tetraodontidae; genus Takifugu; species Takifugu rubripes. The sequence goes on along the minus strand of NC_042301.1, from coordinate 3,755,995 downwards.
TTGGAGAAGGCCTCAGGTAAGGTTTGGAGCTCAGGAGAAGAGCTGGACTTGTTCAGCCCATGTCCCTGAGGCTGGGTGTGGGTCTGGAGGGGGAGCTCAGGCCCCTGACTGCCTGGGGTGGAGGGTCCAAGGTTGGGGTTATCAATGGGAATTGCGCCCTCGCTCACTTCCTCCAGTGTTGACTTTTCTTCGTCCTGACTGGAGGTTGAGGAAGACTGGGGGAGAGAAAAGAAGGATCAATGAATGGTACAGTCAACCACTAAAGTTTTACTACTTTACTAGTTCATTTTAATTCTATTTAACATGATAATGTTTTAGAGTTTCCAGCACAGTTCCCTGTACAGATGACAGATGATCTCAGTGATATTGCTCTGTTTCGCATTTATATAATAAAGGACAAGCTGGCGTTTTCAAAACTCAAGTCCAAATGTTTGGTATTTTCACCCCAAGTGGGACGTAACTAAGCAGCAAATTCAAGTACTTTAAAACACATCTTCACACAACACAAAAGGCCAGAAATGTGCCAGACAAGGAGCTGTGAAAATGTATTACGGTTTCTCTCTCTGTCTGCTTAACAATTCCACCTTTGCAGCGAGTACCTACCCTGCTGAGCGTTCCAGACGGAGGAGTCTTTGTGGATTTGTCTGTAGACATGTAAATGGGATTCGAGCTCGCCGGCCCAAACTCGTCGCTGTCCACCCAAGTGGCTGTGGGCTGCGCTGCGGAGAGACCCGAACCCTCCTCCAGCACCACCACAGAGTCTACAGCAGGACAACCAGGAGGGTCAAAGGTGGATACATGGAACAAAAACAAAATCTCACACACACATGCAAACGTGCACACTTGGAACCCACGACGTGTTAGTAACTACTGTATACAAGCTGTCAGTAGATGACTTGCACACATCGATATCGCCTAAATCTGCTAATGAAATGCGCAGCGGGTCAAACCGATGTTATCATCATTCGTGTTGATCAAACAGTCGGCAAAGGATGAACATCGAGATCTTTGATTAAATTTAACAGACCAACAGAGGGATTAAGATCAAGACAGGTCAACAAAAAGCTGGAACACTGATCCATCTGCATCGTTTTTCCATGACATGCATGTGTTTGTTGCTAATCTCAGCTCAAACACATTGCAGCTCCTGTAACAGCAGCCCAGACCAGCCCCCCCCCCCCGCCCCAAAGACCCGCAACTTCCTAATAACACTCAACTGGCAACAACCAGCACAGTCAGGAAGAAAAGGGACAAAAACAAAGCAAAACAATGGAAGATGAATGATGGGAAGGTGGAAAACAAAGGTTATGGAGAAACAGTATGGGGGGGGGCAAAACAAAAAAAGATTGATGGAAAATGTAGATGAAGACTAAGAGACGCCACTTGTCAGTGAGGGAAGGCAGAAGTCGGATGAGGTCTGGGCTTTGCTGTTGACAACAGTTGATGGTCAAAGCTTGAAAGATCAACCTGGGAGTTATTTTAGTGTCACGGCTGAAGATGATGATGATGATGACGACAGGACAAACAAACAAAAAGAATTGCAGGAATCAAGAAATCGATCCATTTTTAGTGCTGTAGGCTACCGCTGCAGGTTAACGATTGATAAATCAAGCAGAAAATCCCTCACTTGCACAAGTTTCATGCAGAATGGTCTTGCACAAAGATGGGATTTAATTATTTCTTTGGGGAACTTTTGCTCAGCCAAAAAACTGTCTGCTGCCTTAATGAGTGTTTCACATTAACCTGACAAGAGTAAAGCAAACTCCTGACGCTAAGCTGAGGCCCCACAGAGTTTAAAACGGTACGTCGAGCTCTGGCTCGTCTACATCGATTTGAATTTAGAGCATTATGTGCGTCAGCGAACTTTGAGTGACGACTGAATGCATCCGAGTTTGTGCTGGGAGACCACTGTATTGTACAAGTGAGAAGAAACCAGGGGTTTTCTGAAGGGGTGGAGCGGTGACACACACGTGATGAACAGTACCTGCCCAGGAAATGCTCCTGTGCAGCCTGCCAGGGGCTGAAGGGCCTGGGGGGGCGCAGCCCGAACCCAGAGACCAGAGAGAGCTACCCACTGCATATGGGATGTCCATGGACAGGTCAGGGTGGCAAACGTTGCCGCATAACACACCGCGGCCAATCACAAACCAGCACAGTGGTAAAGATGGGAAAAAAGAAAAAAAAATGTGAACACAAAGTAAGCACGGGAGGAAAAGTCTCAAAGGTGATGGGAAAATATGGAATGACTGGAAGAGAGAGAAAAAGGATGGATGAGGGAAATGGTGAGGAGAGGCAGATTAGCCCAGATTAAATAAAAGAAAGAAGATGAAAGCATAGGAATCTCAACAGATTGATGAGGTAATGGCTGATGATCCAAGCCAATCCAGCGAATCCAAGCTGGGCTGATGATCATCTCCAGTTTGAGAGAGAGTACAATCAATTTGTCTCCTGATTTAGTCCATTCCAACGAGCAGTCGGGTGGATACGATGGACGTGTTCATGCATAAAATGCGTATAAGATGGACGATGATTTCCTGCTTGGAGCTAAACATTCCAGATAGACTGCTGCATCTCCGACTGATACCATAATGACATTTCCATGAGCTGAATTTTAACACACGGTTTAGCCCAGCTTGAAGGGCTTTCGCACAGCCAGCAGTGCCTCACCAGTGTTGGAGCGCTGGATCACATTTGGTCTCTGGTTTGGGGGCTCGGAGACGAGCGTCGGCGCAGGAGCAGCAGTGCTAGCAGGAGCGCTGGCCGTCTCAGTAGGAGGTTCCTTCACCCCCTCCATGGCCATAAGGACGCTGGAAAGCTCCTGCAGCGGCATGTTGCCAAGCTCGGAGGAAAAGGGGCTTGGAGGATTCTCCAGACACATCAGCCAGCTGGTGTTGCCTGTGATCACAGAGTGTACGGAACAATGAACCTCTTTATCGAATTCTAAATAAAAATGCCAACGGCTGATCTAGTGCAAATTCACTTTCTTTTTTTTTTTTTAAATTGGTTTTAATAGTATTATGTTAACAGAAGATTAACCCCAAAAAGAAAATAGAAGCGCAAACAACAACACACACACACTCAAACTTGGACACACTCTTGGTGCAGATTGTTTACCTGATGGTCTCCGTATGAAGATTTCGGCCCAGCCCTGAGTGAGCATGGGGACAAACTCCGCTAGACTTGGGTTGTCTTTGAGGGGCGGGGGAGCATTCGGGGTGGGGCAAGATGAGGACGGGGGGCCCAGTCCGTCCAGTGATGGACCAGTAGAGGCAGAGAGTGGAGCAGCCAGTTCTCCCTCAGAGGGTGACACAAGAGGACTGAGATTCTGAGTAGGAAGAGACCGAAGAGCATGGCCACCTGTGCCAGACAGAAGAAGGAGGAGGAGGAGGAGCCGCCTGACATCACCTCTCATCTCAAGAAGGCTATAATATGTTATATACCAATCTTATTAGCGCTTAAAAGGTTGTGGCTGGATGCTGACTATAGTCACCACCCTACACCATTTTAGATAGTTCTCTTCATCTCTTCATGACAAAAAAAATAGTTCTGTAAAATAATGAGAGCAGTTGGTGGATCAAGGGATCATCAGGAGGCTTTGTTACCTGACATGGAGCGGACTCTGGTGCGCGTGGCTCTGCTTTGCTGCTGGCTGGACTGGGACTCAAGCTTGGCTGGAGCCTCTTTGGTTAGCCGGGTGTGCAGTGATGGATCCGACCTATAGGAACCCGGAACGTCAGGAAACAGGTTTAAAAAAAACAAAAAAACAACCTCTTCTTACCTCTTTAGGAATACAGTTGTATGTATGTCACACAGCTATGACTTCCCTATTTATTTTACTATCGATCACCTGCATAACTGGTATAGATAGTTTATCCAAGAGGCTTTTTCTGTTCGAAATATATACGAATTAGAACTGAAGAAGCCTCTTCGATAAGAGGTCAAAACAAGGTGCGTCACCTTGTCATTTCACCTCCTCCTCCCAAGCGTTCAACCACATCCAGGCCGAGCAGCGCTTGTGTTCTGACACCTCCACTAGTGGTTATGGTCACCAGCTTGTTGCCTACCAGCCAGGTCATGCTGCGACCCCCTGCCAGAAGGAACTCAGCGATGGGGGACCTTGAAGTACAAATGAAAGAGCGAAAGGTTCATGCAACATACATCATGTTTTTATCCGGGTTCAGAAATGACCGTTTAAAAAAACAAAAAAAACAATAATGCCTTATTATAGAAGAAAAAGTGGTCAACCTCTTTGGCAGGGCAGAGAAGTTGGAAAAGACGTATCGCGCCATCATATCTAGACACGTTTCTGTGAGCTCCAAATGAACAGTCTTCAGGCCCTCGTCCGCTTGGGTCACGGCGTTTTCGTCGGCTGAGCCCAGGCTGCAGGTGGTGGTGGAGGTGTGCATCCTACACCGGGAAGCAGAAACGGTTACGGCATAGGAAAGAGGGCAGAGGAGGAAGAGGAAAGAGCCCCCCGATGCATTTGAAAACAAACAGACATGCACATTCGGATGCGCATAGACATGCAGAATCACACAGGAATGCCACTCACCAATGCCCGGGTTTCTGACTGCTATGCAAGCTCATATGTGCATGTCAGTCCATGCACATAAACAGACACACTGGTTTCATCACAGATACTGCAGTGGTTAATTCTCTTCGTTATAAAGAAACAAGCATAAATTTATAAAGTAAATCTCAAGGGTTTTTTCTTTATTGGACACATAAGTGGGGTAGCTAAACTAATGGTATGAAAGACAACACTTGGATGGTGTGTGAATAAATTGCGCACTAAATTCTCTTACACAACCACATCACTTCATCACTATTTGGTTAAAACTACTTGGGAGGTTTTAAAGCACAACATCATGGCTGCCTGTTCCTCTGCATACTGATAGTGCATCACAAATCCTGGTAGCATCCTCTGTTCTGGGACTACAGATATTCTGAGGCCGATCAATTAGAATAGAGGTCGGGTTGGCTCGTGAATTTTACCAAAAAAATGAAAACAAACCAAAAAAAACAACAGCATTAACATCCAGCGGCGTCGCCTTCCTGCCATCAAGATGCCAAAAACCAGCAGACTGTTTTTATGAATTAGATAAAAACTAATATATAAACCTGAGGGAGGTTTTATTCTAGTAAAAAAACAACTTCTTCCCTGTGAAATTAATTTCAGTGTTCAAACTGGGATGAGTGGAAAGATTCCAGCTAACAATGTGCGTGTACATCTGTTAAAAATATAAAACGTGTATGGAAGACAAATTGCCCACGAGGACCAGGTCCCAGTGTGTGTCCATGAACTTCTCAGGTCTACTCAGACTCTCTCTGTTCCATATTTCAACAATAAAACTGAGTCGTGATGTCTTGCGGTCTTTTATAAGAAACTGTAACTTTAGGACATCACTAAATCTGAAAACCAGCCTCAGTATCACGGCCCTAAAAAGCTCGTGTTGTCTGAAGAGAACAATCTTTAACCAAAATTGCAGATCTGCACCGAGTTAGCAGTTAAAGCAGGTCCTGCATTAAAGCTGCACGGTTCCCTTTGTAAAGGGCTTTTACCGCCACCTGTCGGGCAGGAGGTGTAAGAAATAGTTAACGCTGAATTTAGCGACGTGTCAATTGCATCATTTGATTACACATCCATCAGCAAAGCACGCACAAACTGAAAGGTGAAGAAAAGAGTTGCTCAGAGTATGTATCGTCTTGCTTAAAAGCTCAGATACATAATGTTTGTATATGGGAGCAGTCCAGAGTTTTAATATTTTCCACAACTATCTTTTCTGATGAAATGAGAGGAACATATGCTACGCTGCGTCACAAAAGTTAGTGCGATAATAAGGTTGTATAATGACTTTTACATGATCAAATAAAGTCACTGTAGTTTTGCCTAAAACCCCACAGTTCCACAGTCATACAAACATCTTCGGGGAGCGGAAAAAGGAAAAGCCAGCAACCAATGCAGCACTATGATTGAACCCAACAAAGCCTCAGAAGGACGTGCCCTTCCAGTTGGATACGCATGCTATCCACTCCACCATTAAATGCTCAGAAATAGACCAAACATAACAGACAATTCAAGCCAAGAACACACAAAACTGCAAATGAAGGCAAATACTGTTGAAGCGAGAATCAATGGCTTCTGCAAGCGCCACATGCAAAAACACCACATGACAAAATGTGAACAGCACGTGTATGAAAGCAGCTCACTACTAACACCAATCTTCCTTCAGCATGCATCACCCACTCCCTGGAAACCACCCAATGGACCCACATGACACCCCATCAACCACCCCATGGAGCGAGCAACAAAATATTGTGGTAGTGTCGGTGGTGATTTTTTTTTTTTCTCGGTTACCCAGAGGATTTTTCCTAACCTTCGAACCGCATGTTCAGAGACGCTGATGCTGCGGGAGCGAAAAGCGTCCATGGCTGACAGGTCCCTCAGCTCTTTAACTGGTGAGCTGCTGTTATTGGTTACAGCTGCTGTTGCCTTCACCACCTTTGCTGCCCGCAGACTGAGCGGTGATGGGTAGTTGAAGGGAAAAGTGGGATGAGCCCGGGTTGGTGTTAACGTGGTGATGGTTTGGGAGTGTGGAGCGAGAGTATGTGATGAGTGGAGGTGGTCGAAGGTATCGTCACCCAAGCACCAGACCGACATGAGCAGGGGACCAAGAGTCACGGGCCACACAGAGGAGAGGCAGGGTACAGAGGGAAGGGCCACAAAGGTCAAAGGGCATCGGTCACATGGAAAGGAGGGGGGCCAGGAGCAATGCAGGAAGGATCCAGGATGACACGAACAACCCCCAAAACCACAATCACAACGCAGCACCAAACCGCAGGAGGCAGGAGAGGGGTCAAATGAAGAATTGAAAGAAAAACAAAGGGGAAAATTAACAGAAGTCAACCATATAAATCAGATTACAAGAAAAAGAAAAAAAAAAAGGCTAAAACATCAACTCAATTGAAGGTCTGACAAGCTGCAGCAGAGGATAAAAGGTGTTTGATAATTAGAAAGGAATATGTCAAAAATCTTCAGGGAGAGGACACAAAATAAATGTTATTTTGCAGATACGGGTACATAGAAAAGCCAAGGACTAGTGTAGGACAACTAAAATAAGGTAGGTGGATTTAACACAGGATTATGACAGTTTAAATGTTAAACTGTCCAACAAAAATAAAATGGGTGTTTACAGTTGAGAATTGTCAAATTGCCTGCCTACTAAAACCCTGGGGGGAGGAGACCATTATCGCACCAGCTGCCATTGCAAAATATTGATATTTTAAAGTAAAGGAATTTTGCAAAATAATTTAAACTTGTAAGAAAGAAAAAAAAGTCAAGGAGAAGCTCAGTACAGCAATAAAGCTGCTCCAAAAAAGTGTGAGTGCAATGGGAGCCAGGGGAGTTCTAATGATTTGAGGGGGATCAGACACAGCCACGACAGGAGGACACAGGCACATACGCAGAAGCTGGATCTGTCATTTACTAAAAATGGACACAACTGCACAACACAAGATTTATTACAAACGCATGAAGAAAAAGTAACGAAAAAAGCTGGGATGGGAAAGAAGTTTGCCAGAAGATTCAGACTGGGCCAAATGTCCGCTTTGTAAAGCACAGCTTTGTTTCCTGTTCATGACGATCTTTAGAATGTGGTAACGACGAATATGAATATTTCTTAATGTATAAAATATAAAAGATTGTGTTTATTACACAGGTGTCTGATTTATTGTGTCAAAGCCTAATTAAAAATAATGTAAATTAATTAAGATGATTGTAGGACAGAATATTAAAAAACAAATGAAAAGAAATAAGGGAAGTGATCACCATGGCAACTGTAATGCCAGTGTCACTTATGTCAGGTCCTTCTTTTCCTTGGCTATCCCAGCCCGTCATAACAACGTCTAACATGGTCAGCGCGTGTCGCAGTCGTCATGTGATTCTCCGCAGCGCAAGAATGTAACGTGCTTTTACCTCTTAGGTCTTTCGTTGAGGCTCGTGCTCCTCGCCCGAAAAGAACTTTGCTCGTGGCTGTCATCGAATGGCAGCAGGGCGTTGGAGCGCAAACCCTGTTGAAAAGGCAAAACAAGACAACCATTTGGGCCTCGCGTACAACATTAAGGTCATTCAGAGGAATTCACGCAAATGTGGCAGCGCGAAAAACAGCCGAGGAAAATTGTGGTTCGGCTGAATTACCAAGAGGGATCGAAAAAACAGGCACCTTTGTGATGTATTGAACAAAGTCCTTGCGGAAGGGAAGTCTGCAGCGTATGAACCACATGGCAATAACATGGTGGGCCAGCGATACGATATACTGGTTGAACCTAGACAGCAGGGAAAAAAAGGTCAAGGGGAGTCTGTCCATCCAGGAATACATGCTTTTGGGGTAAAGGTACCTACTTGGAAGGGTTAGTGTAGGGGAGAGAGATGGCAAACACACTGACATACTGCTCTGCTACAAAGTTGGCATAGAGATGAGGCAGGCGCACCAGAGCTATCAAGACACACAAAAGCACACAAGAATATTTTCATCTACAACTCATAGAATTGAAATGTGATATTACGGGGTAAAAAAAAAAAAAAGAATGGAGTTCATAGCTCACTGGAGAGGAACTCGAGCATGGGAGACGCCATGGCAACGGTTGCAGAGATGTGGGTGAGCTTGACCATTAGGGACGGGAGGAGCTTGATCATGATATCGGGCATCTCCACTGTGCACATTGTTAGGGCCACCACACACTGCTTGGCACAGCGGTGAATGAGACCAGTCTCAAGGCACTGAACCAGCTCCCTCTGCAGATGGGAAAGTTAATTATTGTATAGTATCCCGGACGAGCAAGCTCTCGTAAAATACCGTCAGCGCTGACACTGGCGGTGCAGCTACGTTGCTCTGAAAAGCAAGGGGTTGTTACCTGTCTGGACTGCTCCAGGTAATTATGGTAGGAGGTGATTGCTGTGAGGACAGGAACCACCGCCAACTGAACATCAGTGCGGGAAAATCCCTCGGGGGTCTTCTTCAAGCGCTCCGATATCAGCCGATCCGTCACCTTTAACCACACATAAAAGAACGTCAGGGATATCCGGAAGGCTTCCGACGACACGTTCAGACCCGCTGACGCTACCATGCAGCAGAGCGTGGAGCAAAGATGGTCCAAGCTGCAGGGGGAAGTAAGCAGCAGCACTTTGTACTGAAGCATCCAGGGCAGTTTGTCAAGAACCAATTTCAGCACCTTCCAGTCTGTTTCCTACAGGAGAAAAACAAACCTTTAGCATTTATTGTGTTTAAAATAATCGCCGTGTCCTTTACTGATGCCTTTACGTACAGGAAATAACAAAAAGGCGGGAGTATTGTTTTCAGTAATGGTGTGCATACCATTTTGAGGCACTGCAGTAGGACGTTGAAGGCGGGTGCATAGGGCAGAAAGGCCGAACGAACTGAGCCTGAAGACGAGGGAGCCGGTGGAGGAGCGGGGCTGCCAACCGGGGGAGACGTTGAACCTGTGGGTTTCTTTTCACCCCCTCGCTTCTCTGGCTCCCTGAAATCAACATCTACCAGTGAGCTATTCAATGAGAGACACATTTGCAGGATGTTTGGCTTGGACAAAAGGTGAATGCTAAAAAAGCAAAAATTGTTTATCCATTACGTCTATTCAACATTTTCAAGCATATCATTTTGTGTTAGAACTGATTTTTTTGGTAACCAAAACCAGTCTAAGGAAAAGGGTATTTTTTACACTCTTGTACACTTTAAATTTGTTATCCTCAATTCAACCACTATCTACAGTCAATACATCTTTGCACTGCTGTATATTTAGTAAATATAAGCAGGAAAAAAAATTATATTTAATGTTTATTACAAGGAGTCGCTTTTGTTATTCATCACAACTGCAAGAAGGCCTCACTATTTAACGACAAGCCCCTCAAACCTGCAATTGATTACATCATTTAACACTTACAAAAGGTGAAATCTAGTCGATATTAAGACGTATAAAGGATTCAGAGGTGCTGGCAGAGCAGCCTGCTCACCCATTGTCACAGTAGCAGTAAGGGCTGAACCTCATGGCTCTGTCTTTGTTTGGAACTCCGATACGGTGAAGAGAGTCTGCTCGCATCATCAGAAAGAAGTCAAAGACCTGAACGAACCACAAATGTTGAAATGAATCGGTGGACATCGCAGTGACAAATCAACCAAACAGAACAAAGATGCCTTCCCTACCTGTAGCCTAATACTAGAGGCAATAGCTGAACTGTACTTGTTCTTGTAGTGAAGCTGCAAGTGGCTGATAAGCAGCTCGTACACACGACTGGCGTGGACGGCTGGAAGGCTGTAAAGTTTGCTCTGCAAGGGTGCAAAGAGATTAATGCATGCATTCAATAAACACCAAACAGGACTCGTGGGGATTTTTACTAATACGTCATGACTAAATAATGACCTCTGACCTTCAGCAATAATTCAGGTCATCAGTGAGTCCCAAAATGGTTACAAGGCCATCTTATACATTTACATGTTCTCTCAGCTGGTGACCAGTGTGTAACTCTAAAAATTAAGTAACTTTCTGTCGCATTTTTAAAGCTTCATTCAATTTGTGCCAATCAACACGTGTGGGTACCTGCAGGATTTCCAGCAGGCCCAGAACTGCAGTTCTGACATCCTCCATAGCAGACTCAGCTGTGGGGTCTCGCTCAGGCATCTCCAGAGATCCCGAACACACTAGAGAGCGACTGGCCACCTGTACAGAAGAGAAAAGGGAAAAAAAAATAAAAGAGATCATTGCAGCTGAAACATACAAGTTACTTCATGGATGCGACTGAAGTGAGCGTGTACTCGTTCGATGATGTCGAGCAAGCTGGTGAAGTGATGTGTGCTGCAGCCCTCAGCCAGATCCACAAGTAGTTGAGTAGCCTGTTTTCTGACAGCCAAATCCCGATCTTCAGCTATCCCGCTGAGCTGAGGGATCACCACGGTTTCAATCAACTCGTCCTGGAAAATATGGCACAAACACACATGTTGAAGTTGAATCAGAAAATCTACATGATGCGCTATGACTGATTTATTTTAATCAACTGGTGAACGAGAGCAGCGGCCTCAAACTTAGAGGCTACTTTGGGTTTTGGGTGAATCTGTAGCTCATGTAGCTCGATGCCTCTGAATATAGCAGTAGTAATAGTAATGAAAATGTCTTTTTAGGGTTTCACAACTCATTTTTATCTTAATTGCCATTATTTGCACTTGTAATATAACATGTATTTCGCGGTCACGGACCATCTTGCATGTGACGCTGAGTGTAATCACACAGACCTCATAGAGCTGTCGGTTGGTGCTGAGCACGAACGACAGGATATGAAGCACTTTGATCCTTATCACAGTTCGAGACTCGTTCCTTTCAGCAAAATGACAGCAAAATGACGCTTGTTGCAAATCAAAGACGAGGTTATTTAAAACAAAAAACTTTTAAAAAACATGTCTGATGACAACTGTGATTAAGAACCACCAACTCTGGCTGACCTGAAGAACTTGTCCATGAGGCGATGGAGACTCTGAATCCACCCATCCTTGGCTGGCTGTATTGACTGAGCTCTGTATGAGATGAGGGTCAGCACCGATGCATCCTATTACACAGATACACAGCATTAGGAACAGACAGGTAACAGAGGTATGCAGCACCACCTGTGACAACACTCACAGGTCTCTTGTCAGCACATTTCTCCACCAGATTGAAGAACTTCTCCATTGAACCATGGTAACTGTTCTGCTCATACAGCTCCTCCACGGTGGTCAACAGCTCATAGACGATGGCCTTCAACTCTGCACTACCTATGGTCTGTAAAGACAGGCCAATATGGTCACAAAAGGAACACTTTTTTACACTGCGGCTGCACTTTTGAGTGGTTATGCAGACCTGGATTTGCTGTAGGAGTCTCTCAATGATTCCCAGTAAGATGTCCCATGTGACCACCTGTAGCTCTTTGCCATACTTCTTGATGAGTCTGGTGATGGAGAGGACGATTTCATAGGACACCACTTCGTTGGCACTGGACATGGCCTAAGTTGCAAAAATCAAGTTTATTTACATTAAAATGGTTGACAATGGTATACAGACAGGCATTTTTCATGTTTTTACTTGAAAAAAAAAAACTGTTAAATGACAAATTTATTCCCCACAGTGTTTTGAAATAATAAATTATTATGTCCTGAAGCCTTAATACCAATTTAATAACACTGATTACTCAGATGTACTGTATATACATCATGCATGTACATGTGTCTGCGTAATACCTTATAGAAAGATGGTAGCACAAGTGTAGGTGTGTTTTTAAGGGCAGGGAGTCTGTGTGCACCCCATAGTGCCATTCCAACAAAGAAGACGGCTCCTCTTAACAATGGTGCGTCCTCCGTGTACACCCTAATGAAGGGTGCAGTTTGTTGGGAAAAAAAACGTAAAGATACGTGGATATAAATGTGCTACCGCTGCTTTAAAGGGAGATATTACCTTTCCTCCATGATGCGGCACATGGTGTAAATGGCACTGTGACCAAGGTGAGTCCCCAATACCTTCCTCATTAGCTGGAGAAACAACAACAAAAAGAAAAGAAACAGGGAGTATTGACGAATCTGCTCCTTCAAATTTTATCTTAAATATGAATAAAAACCAGTATGTTCTCACCTTCCAACAAGCCTCACAGAATTCCTTCACATTGACTGTACGACAAAGGGTAATAATGAAGATGGTGAGGGAGTCTGAGGGTAAACAGTTGTAGCACACAACAGCATCTAGCACTTGGAGCGCCACCTGGACAAATATAGGTCATGACACAGGTTAGTGGAGGTTCTCAGCCAGAAAGTCCATGTTTGTTGCTTCAGTCCTGGAAACAGGAATTCTATTCCCCTGTTTGGCAACATTTTACCTCTCATCTGAAAGGTTTATTTACTTCTAAAACACCATAACCATAGTTGATAGCCCTTGACAACAACCGGATGTGACCTAAGCGAAGATGCCTTTAGCACCCTAAAATGCACTCAAACCAGAGGTGAAAGGAGAACAGAATTCCAGAACCTACAAATAACATACTGAAGACGATCATGAGTGCAGTCTTGTGTTAAATCCAAACCACTTTCACTACTCAATAATAGAAACACTGACAGCAGCAGTTAATATGGATTCAGATGTTTGGAAATCAAAGCAGGAGTTAGTTGCACTATTTGGTACAAAACAGACTTAACTACCTTCCCAAATAATATATATTATTTGCTTCAAGTGACTAGAAAACAAATAAATGGTAATGGCTGCAGTTTATGTGCCATTAAAAATAAATGCTGTAGGTTCAGGTTTCAGATCTCCATTTTTCCCCAAAGTGGGAGGTAATTCTGCTGCAATTGCAAAAAACTCCATAATCACCATAATCAACAGACTGATATTTATCCTTAATTGGCAGTTAAGATCTAAACAAAATAACATTTTAATGCAGTTGGGCAACTAATGTTTGTGTCACTGTGAATATCTAATTCAGTGTCTGATGAAAAGCAATGAAAATACAGCATCGCTGTTAAAGTATACCTCAATATCAGTAGAAGATGTTGTTCTGTTGCACAGGAGACAAATATTCCTACAGAAAATACAGCCCAGCAAAAACATGAATAAGACTTTTTCCCTGAAAGTAAAACTATAATGTGTAGTTATCTGACTTACTGGACCATGGAGGAGACATTTTGGTCCAAGTAGCAGCTGTTGAATTTTACCAGATTTACAAGTACATGGAGGAAGTCAGATGTAAGTCCTATGTCCATCCAGAGGAGGACAAATCGTGCTAGATCAAAGGAAAAACAAAAACATTACCGGTCGTGACAAGCTGTATGTCCCTGGTAGCTTGGTTAAAAACTAGACACTATATGAAAGAATGAAATAATTACAAATAAAAACAATTAACATATCTTGACTAATTTCTGAAATGTGCAAATGTGAATTCATGTGACCCTTTTTTATATATATATACCTATGTCCTCCTCCAGGTATGTGATGTCTTTGCCGTTTTCAGTTAAAGCCTTGAAAACTTCCAGCCTATCAGAGAGGTCTTCGTTGCATGGCTGGTAGTCCCTGATCACCTTGAAAAAGTAAGCCCGAAGTGGGCCGAGCCACTCGCCCTATAAAAGCGCAAACGTTATACTGTGAAGAAGGGAGCAAAGCCCGAACTAGATTAAAATTTTTAATTTCCTTAAGTGGCTTCAGACCTGCCCCTGTATGACTGCCCTCAGAAGCTGCAGGACAGCGTGTCTGGCTTCAGGTGGCTGCTCTGGAGACAGCATGTCTTCCACGGATTTCCATACTGCCTCCACTGCGTGCTGAGGAACATGCGTGCACAGAGATTTTAGCAAACTTAAAGGACCTTGTGTGCCAGAGTATCAGATTTATCAACTATTCTGGTCTCACCTCTTCAAACTTTTTCGTTTTGGCAAGGTCACATACTTGATTCAACATACGGACCCGGTTGCTCAGGCCGCAGTCTGGGTGGAGCTCCTGCAACCAAACCATAATTAGTACACAAAACATCACATTGGTGCGTTTGTGTGTATGAGTTTTTTTCTCTACACACCTTGATAATGTCAGACGTAATGATAAACTCTGACGATCGGCTGTCGCTTTGTTTATTTGGAGGTCGTGGCGTTCCCAATCCAAAGATCCCCTTCACCTTGTCCCGGAGACTCTCTTTGCTTGACTGCTTGTTCATTGTTGGATGAATGTTGAATCACAGTCTTGTATAAATTTTTATACCTGGAAAAAACATCTTTCATTTAGGAAATCTGTCATTGTGCTGCAGAATCACACAGGATTATTGCAAAATACTTATAAGATAATGCAGCTAAGCTAGTACACTGGCAAATATAGGGTTTTTTGGAGCATTTACGTGCAGCAGTGGAGTTCAGTGTCCGCCTATTAGGGTGTAAATATGTACAGTGGTCATGTTTGGAGAATTTGCTGTCATGTGGAGTTGACAGATCGAGGGGCAAGAGCTCAGCAGACAGCAACTGTTCTGTTGAGGATTGACAGCAGTGCAAGGTGGTCTCCGACAACAGGCAATTACATTCACAATCACCTAACAACACAAACAAGGTAAAACTGAGCAAAAGATAACAGGATAGCTCCGGTCATGGACCGTTAGCTGTACATTGTATGTCTTGGGCTAGCACTCCCCTATGGCATTCTAGGTCTGATAGCTTAAAAAAACATTACCAGTCCCACTCGACTAACCTTCTTAATCTTGAGCAGTGTTTCATTGATAGTTATGTTTACAGGCAGCCAGCACTGTATGCGGATGTACATTAAAAATAACTGTTTGCTTCTTAAAGCCCCTTCCCCCAGGTTCAGTCCTAGAGTCCTCAACCGGATGACACGGTAATGAAAGAGCCACTTCCCATAAAAACACGTTTGCTGGGCTGATGGGAAATGTAGTTCTGAGCAAGCTAATCGAAGCAACAATTGTGGCTATGTCTTTACAAATGCATTCATGCAAAAGACACCACGGCTCTTATTACAAACTTCCCTGAATCAACACTTCTGTATAATTTCATATGTTGTATATGCACTAAAATTCCAAATTATTGACGAATCCATTAAGTATCAGCTAGCTATCCGGATACATTGTGATGCTAAAGCTGGTTTCTCGCCGAGGTCGCAAACTTAGATTCCTATGGATGGGGTTTCTTTTCTTTTTTCAACTCAAGAGGCAAATGCAGCAAGTTT
This sequence comes from Takifugu rubripes, assembly GCF_901000725.2. Taxonomy (NCBI): domain Eukaryota; kingdom Metazoa; phylum Chordata; class Actinopteri; order Tetraodontiformes; family Tetraodontidae; genus Takifugu; species Takifugu rubripes. The sequence goes on along the minus strand of NC_042301.1, from coordinate 3,740,257 downwards.
TTCAAGCTATTAATTAGCTGTCAAGGAATATGTATTCAAGTATGAAAGTAAAGGAAATAGATGGCATTTTTTTATATGTATAAGAGGGAGTTGAGCCGCATAATCTATTCTTTTATTTACATCTCGGCTGACTACGAATGCGACGCTAACTTCGCGACAGTCTGACGCTTCCACTGTAGCACGAGGTCCTGGAGGGAAAACTAGCGTTTCGTAATGACGTCTCATTATTTCGCGCAAAGCAGATCTGTTGTCACTCGAAGAGGGGCTCAAAATGCTGCCCATAAACCTGCAACCTCGCTCAAGTCCAAACTCACCATTCAGCCCGAGAAAGACGATCTGGTTTCTTCTTCTGCGGGAGTGAAACTGGAGGAGGAGGAGGCGAAGATCTCAGGTAATGTTTATCGAAATGAACAATCCTGAAAACACAGCACACCTGTGACTATAATGTGTTACAATTTGTGCTTTTCCAACAGGTGGAGGCTGTGGCCTCCATAGAACTTGTCTGGTTGTCCATTTGTCAATCACTGTATATAACAGTGGAATGTATACCAGATCGATAAGCACTTTTTGTCTTGCAAATCTGCACTGTAAACATGTGTTGTGCTTTGCTTCTGGTGCCGATTCAGGTAATGCACTGAAACCAGAAACGGACGCTCCAACCCTGTCCTCGCACAGTCGCAGGAGGAGACAGCTGAAAGTGGAATATGACAAAGATGGGAGCATGCCACAGCTAAAGACGGAGCCCTGGGAACCTCCACGCTGGAAGACACAACTAGAAAACATTCGAGCCATGAGAAGCGGCCGTGATGCCCCTGTAGATAACATGGGAGCAGATAAATGCCACGATGCAGACGCTCCTGCACACGTGGGTGTGTTTAGGTTGTGTATGTTTTCAAAATTTGAGTTCTAGCTCAGAGGTATATGTCTGGTTGTCCTCCTCAGGTCAAGCGTTTCCAGGTCTTGGTCTCTCTAATGTTGTCCAGTCAAACTAAAGACCAGGTGACATCGGCAGCTATGCAGAAACTGCGAGCTCATGGCTGCACGGTGGAAAATATTCTTGCCACTAATGACGAAACACTTGGACAACTCATTTACCCTGTTGGCTTTTGGAGGGTAAACCGGCAGCTCTTCCGCCGTTGAAAATGTGATTCTCTCCTTTCTTTAGTAAAATACCTGAATCTTTTTTTACCTTCTAAAACCCTCTGTAGAATAAAGTGAAGTACCTGAAGCTGACATCAGCAATGCTGCAGAAAGAATTTGGAGGGGACATCCCAGACAGTGTGGAAGGGCTGGTCCGGCTTCCAGGAGTGGGGCCCAAGATGGCTCATTTGGCCATGGACATCGCCTGGGATCAGGTGTCTGGCATTGGTATGGATGTAAATCTAGATCGTGGGACACATGAGAATAAAACCTCTGTGTTATAAAAGCACAGCAGTCACATCTCAACACATCCCTCACGACGTTGATCTTTATTTCATTGAGGCGTGGACACGCATGTTCATCGCATCTCCAACCGACTCGGCTGGCTCAAGAAACCAACAAAGACTCCGGAGGAAACGCGGAAATCTCTGGAAGAGTGGCTCCCCAGGTAACTATGGCAACCAGTATCATTAAACATGACCTGATGCAGCACATCTGATTTTCATGGAAACTAGCATTTTTAGTTGGTGTAAATATATTTAGAAATCGGTTCTGTTATTTGAAATGTAGTTTATGTACTTTAAAAGTGTCCTACAAATTAGAAACCTTGGATAAATAAAAATAAATAGCAAGATGACTGACAGTGCAACAGTGTCCCTTTACCCCTGCGTTATCTCCCGTGTCCTTCCTCACGTTAGCGACATTGTTTCGGTGCGGCTCCAAATGGCCCAAAACACAAGATAATGTGGATTTTAAAGGAAATCTCGCTCTGTTCCAGGGAGCTGTGGAGCGAAATCAACTGGCTGCTTGTGGGTTTCGGACAACAGGTCTGTCTTCCTGTCAGCCCTCTGTGCTCTGTGTGTCTCAACCAGCACGACTGCCCTTCCGCCCACAAAAACTCACCTGTAAGGAGGCCTAAAGTCGGATCCCCCCGGTCCCAGAGTCCGACATCACCATTTAAAACAAAAGCTGAACCTGAACCAGCTGGGAAATACGGTGGAAGAACGAGGGCAAAAAAAGAGCCATCGCCAGCCCCTCTTTCCCCCGCTCCTCAGAGGAGGAGGCCAAAAAGGCAAAAATAGTTGTTTGGCTCGTCACTTTTTGCCTGAGCAGAGACCAAACCTTGTTATAATGTAACCTTGATGTAAATGATTGTAAATAGTACAGCATCGTTAAGAATGTTTCTTTGGATTTTTGTGTTTGATCATTATATAATGACAGTCAGCAGCATAGAATTCATGCAAAAGCCTGTAAAATAACTAAATGACATTAAAAATTTGTTATTGCCTGTTAAGTTGATTTTACTGCACACAAAACACACGGGAAATTGGTGCAAATGAGCACCACAGATGATTCCTGAGTGGACTAGAAACCCCAGATAACCTGTGTCTCCCTGGAAGTAACCAACATGACCTCTGCCTAAGTGTACCCCGACTAATTACTTTGGATAGTAGGGAGAAGGCCGGAGAAGTGTGTTTTTTCTTGTTTCAAAAGTTTCTAACACAGATCTCCAAAACTACAGTAAAAATTACATGAAATATAGTGAACAAGGTGAACAGCGTAGCGCATTTGGGAAGTTCCTCCGCAGAACGCCAGATGTCACTGTTTGCCAGTTTTAAGAGCCTGTTGCTCTCCACTAAAACGACCCAAAATAAATTCAGGGAAGCAAAGTGATCTTTTGCTGCCGGGCGGTTGTGTGGAGTGGCTCAGTCCACTGGCTGACTGGGACGTGGAGCCCTTACAGGCACCATGTGGGATTCGTGGAACGGTCACCAATAAAGTGGGTTCCTCACATCTCGAGGATTCACCATCACAGACTTTTTTTTTTTTTTTTTAAAGTAATGAATACGTCAGAAAGACAAAGACTTGTGAAACATCAAATACCCGTCTCCTGGCCGCGCCTCTTATTGTGGGGACAGTGGGTGGATGAGGAAGATTTCCGTTCTCAGGTCTCAGTCAGTTTAGTTTCACCTTCTCCACCAGCAGAGTGTGTCGCCTCCTCTTAGATGGGATGTTCCAGACAAAATTGACGTTGACCTAACGTTGATCTTGGCGTATAAATAGCGTAGGAGCGAGCACATTTTCAAGCTCGCGTTTGCTGCCTTGCGTCAGGTGCGCGATGGGAGCGCAGATAGTGGCATGTGTTGTTGACGCCTCTTCGCAGCAGGACTCTTGCCCCGCTGACGAGGGGAATTAAGTGCGTGGCAGGAGGATCTCTCTAATCTCCGATCTCTTGGATTATCCCTTCGATGGACTGCAGTGGCTCCTGCCCGTGGTTTGGGACACGGTTTTACGCACGGGTTTTAATTTACGCGCGTTGTTTCTCTCCCTGGCATATTTGCGTAATGGATTAAGTACTTTTGCTTCCACGACCCAAACAAGTGTGGATTATCAAAACCTAAATTATGTTGATTGCTCAGTTCCTGGAGCGGTCACCGTGGATTAAGAGTCCCAGACTTTTTATCACTCCCGGAGCAAACACCTTTTTAATCCGCTAAGGGACGCGGAGCCGTCTGCTGAAGCGGGATGGAGGGCGAGCTGCGACCCAGGCTCTGTTTCTTGACCAAAGGAGGGCGCGGGTATGGGTTTCATCTGCACGGAGAGCGGAACAAAGGAGGACAGTTTATCCGCACAGTGGAGCCCGGCTCCTCGGCCGACATGGCCGGGCTGCGACCGGGAGACCGAGTGGTGGAGGTGAACGGAGAGAATGTAGAGATGGAGCCCCACTACCAAGTAAGTGATTGGAATAAAATCAGGCCCAAGATTCGTTTATAACAGGAAGGGATAATAGATTCTCTGCCTGTTAGACAACTTTCCCTCCCCTGAGGAGAAGGAGGGGAGAACCTACCTTGGGCTTAAATGGGTCAATATGAGCTTTGTGTAATGGGAACCACTAACTTACCCTTTTACTCAGGCCAAAAATATCCGTGTGCACTTTTATTCAAAAACAACATACAATCACCTCTTGGAAAGACACCATCTACTCCTGTTTGTCAGCTGGATTTTAATCATGAATCTGGTGAACTTTTTCATCAGTTTAGTCCCTCAGTCTTTTTTATGTGTTGTTAGTGTCTGTTTACAATATTTTCACCTGGAACCTTTTCTAGTGAACTGTTCAACTTTATTATAATGATAATTAGTTGTATTAAGATTCCTTCCGTCCCCCCTTCCTGCAGGTGGTGAACCGCATCCTCGAGGTGCCGCACCGCACTAAGCTGCTGGTGGTGGACAGAGACACGGACGAGTACCTTCACGTTAACGGCCTGGCCTGCACCGAGGCCCTGGCCGTTGTGATGGGAACCCTCTCCCCCAGACCCTCTCCAGGACCCACACCTTCCACTTCTCCATTGCCGCGGGGGATATCGCCCAAACTCAGGCAGTTGCTCTCCTCCGCTGCAGACTCACCCACCAGCATGGACGCGCAAATCGAGGTCAAGCAGTCGTCAGAGACCTCCAGCGCAGCGTCAGACACAGAAGTAAGAACGGACAGGAGGGCTGGTAGTTTTTAGTCAGGTCTGCTTATGCATTCAAACACATACAAATCAACAATCTAGAATCTCCTTCCACGGGAAATTTGGCTGGGATTATATAATACCCTAAGTAAATGAACACAAAGGGCTTCCTGTCAGGTTTTCGCACCTTTGGTTGCACTACAGTGCATTTTATTGGCTTTTATTGTTCTCCACCTGTGGTCAACTGGTCTGGTGCCATTGTTCCACCAGCATCTGTAAGCAGGCAGGAGCATTTAAGCGGACATTGTATGAAGATCGCCGTGGGTTACATCACACCTTGCAGCGGCAGCAGGATTAGGCTCAACCAATCGTGACTTTAACCCCAATGATCTTTGCTGCTGGTGTGGGAACTGTCTGTCCCGGTTTTTTCAAAGTGTTTGGGCTCCAAACAAAGTGGAACAGGGTCCTAAACATCAGCAGTTCACGTCAGATCACCAACTGTTGTGCTCAAAGGCAGCATAAATACAGGCTGCCCCTTTGGATTGACATCACAGCCCTGCGCAGGTTCGACAAATCCCAGGTTCTGATCAAACAACACGCTGGTTCTTTCCTGAAGATACACGTGTAGTCTGCAGAGTTGACAGCACCTCGTCGAGGTTCTTTATTTCAGTAGTTTACGATCATCACGTTTCACTATGGTGGATTTTTAAAAAGCACAAACTTGGCAAAGTTCTAGTAGTTTGTGAATGTAATGTCATTATTAGTGTCAGCAACCACTTGAAGACATTTCCAACCAATTAATCAATCATTTTTTTAATTTATATAGCATCTGTTACAATCAAAATTGTTTCTAGGTGCTTTACAGGGTCTGACAAGCAACAGTGGCAAGGAAAAACTCCCCTTTAACAGGGAGAAACCTTGAGCAGGACCAGTGTCACAGGAAGGGACCCTCCTGCTGATTGCCAACCCTTCTTTCTTCCTGTCCACACTAAGAGTCCATGACATTTTAAACCCAGACTGGCACCACAGCAAGTCTCCCTTCTCTTTTAGCTGGCAGACACCTGATCTGTAAATACAGACGCATTTCCAATGTGGCATGATGTTTTACTGGCGGCGGATGCCCGCACGGCACCAGTCTTAGGTAACAGGAGTGCTGAATCTACAGTCATGTTTACACATGAAGCAGCCTCACTAAGTCTTCATTATAAAACTAGTTTCTTTTTAGTTACTTGTAACATTTCTCCCCCTAAAGGTGATATGATCGTTTTCTCCTTCTGTGACATTTCATAATTTTAAAACCAAACATTTAATCTTGTTTAGTGGGACAAAATTAGTTAATTGTCTATCAAAACAGCTTTGCAACCCGGATTCTCTCTACTCTAAATGATGTGATGTGATGAGAGGTGTGTGTGCGTGTGTGTGTGTGTGTTCTTGTCCTTGCTACATACTGAGTACAGAAATTGTACAAGCAAACTGAGGACATTTTGCTGGTCATCACAACTTCAAAGGACTGTTTGAGGGTTAAGACGGTTTTAAGGTTGAGGTTAGACTTGGATTTAGATCAGGGTCAAGGTCAAGGTTAGGATCAGGGGTTGTTTGGGATGGCTAGGGTTAGGGGTTCGAGCAAGGACCAGTGTGATGCATTATGACTATGAAAGTCTTTACAAAGATATGAGTCCAAGTATCTGTGTGTGTGTGTGTGTGTGTGTGTGTAAGGCCACAAATAACCTAGTTTAACTCTCCTGTGAAGGCACACACTGTGAATGTGCACATAAATATAAAATATTGCAGGTTTTACTTTTTAATTTGAATATGTGAATTGACCATTTGCTTTGTAATTCAATTAGAAATTTATAGGATTTACACAAATTTTACCAATTTTCTGTTTCTGAGCCTTTTTTCTTTTTAAATGATCTTAGCTGCAGATGCAGTCTTCGCCAGAGCCGCCGGACAAGCTTGTCCCCCGCCTGTGTCACATGGTGAAAGGCGAGCGCGGCTACGGCTTCAACCTGCACAACAACAAGGCAAAGCGCGGACAGTTTGTGCGCGCAGTGGACCGCGGCTCACCTGCTGATGATGCAGACCTCCGGCCCGGTGACAGACTCATCGAGGTACAATTGGAACAGCAACAGGCGCATACTGACATGAAGTCTCATGCCTCAGACAGTTATGAAACGACCATTGACCAGAAATGTAGATTTTGCAGGCACATATTTGCAGTGCGTATTAGTTTTAGGTGTAACTGGACACTCCCTGTGCTGTCCCTCCCAGTGGATTAGCTCAGATTGATGGACAAATGATCATTGATCTCAACAGCATCACATGTGTAGTTTAAGTCTGAAGAGGAAATGTCCAAAGGATGAAGGAATTTATGCAAACAACTGGCACTTTACTCAAATGACAGACCTTTACGCTCTGTCAGTTCTGTGTTGCGTGTCCCTCGGACAGTTATTAAAGTCTCCTTTTTGTTTGCTTTTTGTTGTCATGTGGTTTCCACCACCTCAGGTAAACGGCGTGAGCGTGGACGGGTTGAGGCACTCGGAGGTGGTGGCGCTCATTAAAGCAGGAGGGGAAGAAGTGCGCCTTCTAGTGGTGGACCTGGAGACAGACGAGCTGTTCCTCAGATTAGGACTCCCACCAAACACCAGTCCTGGCAATGGTGAAGTAACAACTCACTGACTAACAAACGTATTAACTGACTCACAGAGTATGTTTTTGGTTACTCTGGCACAGAGGTCTATGCTGATGCATCAGTCACTAACAGTGAACCGCCCACCCCATCTCCGACCGTTGGACTACCCGCCACAGAACCACCAACCATAAATATTACGGTGACCGACTCCACAGTGGAACCCTCCTTGCCAAGGTCCAGACCAAATGGCAGCTCGGCATCTCAGTCCTCAAGAAGTTCCACCACCCAATCGGAGATAAGCAGCTCCGACATGAGCATTCCGGTGAGAGGGGAACGCGGGGCGGTCGTCTAAAGGTGTCAGAAACCGAATGTCACCCATGAAAAATCTGCATGTTTTAGGTTCCCGATGAAGACGACAGGCGTATTTCGGATCCTTTTATCGAGAGTGGCCTGCGTCTGAGCCCCACAGCTGCCGAGGCGCGACAAAAGGTCATCACCAGCCGTATCAAGAAAAGAGCGCCCCCTATGGACTGGAGTAAAAGACAGGAGATCTTCAGCAACTTTTAAGCTTCAAAGTCCATGCGGAAAACGTTGACGATGGACTAGAAAGAGGACGATTGAAACCCTTCAGAGATCCTGTACGATGTGAAAGAAAGGACTCGATTGGGTTTGTAACAGGATAGTTTAGGTTGGGAGCCAAATGAAGGCACCCAAATGATCCTTTAGTTTAAGCTCTGCTGTCACAAACAAAAGTCCGGTGAGATGACCCACGGCAGATATTGACCCCCTTTAATGTTGTAAAAACCTGGGCTCCATCTCAAGATGCCTGCCCCAGACCAGCCCATTAGGCTCCTAGCATGAATCGCAGTTTAGAGCAGCGTCCCACTAATGGAATTAAGCCTCATTTGTTTGTTGTAACCTGGCTTTCTGGAACAGGTCTATAAAACCATTGAGCACAGAAACTCATGACGTCATCGACAACAAAACACTCGAACAAAGGTGAAACGGCGCAAACAGGCATCAGAGACGCACGGAGGGATCCTGTCACTTGCTCACCAAAGGTCAAGTTTCAGTAAGATTCAAGGAGGACTGTGACCATTTTAATGTCGGTCTCAGCCTGGAAGCCACGTCACAACCTTTGCAGTTTCACACGCAAGGCAGCAGTTACACGGACAAACTCGAATCATATCGGCTACTCAACACATTTTATTTCCATTCCAACTTCCATAAAAAGGGGGAAAAAAAACAAACTGGGGAAAAATATCACATGACAGAATAACAGAAGGGGCCAACTATTCTGTCATATTTAAAACAGTATCATGCTCTCAATACATAAACAGAATTTAGAAAATGTGATTACCCCATTCCATTCCTCATTTGTTGCACCCGGTTTAAAAAAAATAAAAAATAAAAAAACCAAACCAGAACAGTACAAGTTGAGCAAAATATGCGTACAAAAACCTTCAGACCAAAACGGAAATTGTGGAAACAGCTATGCTTCAGCCTTTATCACACCTAAACCAAAAAAGCGATTTGATTATCAGAGTGGTCACAGTCGAGGTCAAATCAAAAGCTTGTAGCGCCCAAATGTCTTTTACACTGGTAGAATTCTTTGTCAAGATGATCATCCATCTTTGGTGACTGACATTACACCTGCGTTGAATATTGAAATAGCAGCTTGTTCCGAGCTATTGTGTTTGAGATTTCCCTCTTTGGCAGTGTCCTAGCTGATATTGTTACTGTGCTCTCTTTGTGTACCGCGGCGGTGTTGTCGGGGGGTGTAAAGGGCAATGGGATCACGCAGATCACACACACTCTTGCGTACACACGGAATAAAAAAAGACACAGATGCAAGGCATGCATACAAAAGGTAGGCTACACACCCTTCCAGACCTACTACATGTGCACTCCAAGTGTCAACTGTTCAATCCATGCTCACGGGCAAAGACGATTCTCATGCAGGAGCTCACACACACACACACACATACGTACACACACACCTCAGCAATATGGCGAAGTTAGTCATTGTAAAAGTGCGGATTAGTCCCAGTTTGACAAAGTTGTTTTTATTTACCATTTAGTATTGGGATATTTTTGCCAGTCAAAGACACTTAATTTCACAGTGCAACACAATATGACAAACACTGACATCAGGGTCAACACATCATAAGGGTGAGTTTAAAAAAAAAAAAAATCCATACAAAAACTGAAATGGTCAAATTAAAAAGTGCAAAAACAACAGCTAACAGTCGCTCAAAATAGCATAAATTCTTTTCTTTTTTTTTTGCGTTAGTTGTGCAAACGATGTTCATCGGAGAAACAGAAATTGTCAGTAGCAGGCAAACAAAAAAAAAACCAACAGAAAATTTAAAAAACAACAAAAAAAGGAGCAATTTAAAACATTCTAAAGATCACAATGACATTGCAAATCACTGTTTTACTTAAGATATTAATATGGCATCGAATGGATATCAGTATGAATGTAGACAGAAACATTTACACATTCTCTCTTGCAGACACACAGACACTTGGTCACAGTTAACAGGTGCCAAGGACATCGCGGTGGGAGTCAAGTTTTAGCTCGTTACCATATCAAAAACAATACATAAATCACAAACTCTTAACACAGGATGCTGAAGTAAAGATTAACAAACTGCACATGCACGAGTGCCCTCACAAACACGCAAATCTCAAAGAGACAACTAAGGATGCGATTCTTGTTTTCATGATTTCCTCTACTCGAGAAAACGGTGTTAGCCCTAATCCCTCTTTCCTGCTGGAATGGTTTCTGAAGCCATGATTTTTCCTCCTCCTCTCTCAATAAAGTGGAAAATTGGACAAGATAATGTCTGACAGCTCTGTGAAAGCAGCACTCGGGTTAAAGATGGCGGTAAAAACTTATCCAGACTATCTTACAGAAGAATTCAGCAACTACGGATGAAGAAATTTCTACTGAATCCCATTCCCTGGAAAAAGAAAGATATCTCCCAGAAAGTGAACAGAGTTTAGACACCTGTATGTCTGGCCTAACTACATGTCTTGAGAAGTCTGCATAATAGTGCCAATCACAGTCAGTTTTGATGTACTGCATGTGCAAGTGTATGTATGAGTCCGTGTACGTTGGTCGGTCGGTCGGTCAGTCAAGCCATTGTTTGCTCTCGAGTTTAAGAATCCCATTAAAAGTTCTACTGTCCCTGTCCACCCAGACAAATGACACGCCGTGATGTCATTTCATTTTCCCTGCCTTGTTACTGATTTCCCTCCCTGCCTTTCCCTGAACTTCCTCTGCGCTGGTCTCTCACCCCGCCTCCCTCTTTGTCAAACGTCTCCTTCCTGCGGTTTCCTTCTTTCCGTCACTCGCTATCTGTCCCTACCAGTTAGTTTTTTTCTGTGTCGGGTCCCTGCCTAGTTAATCTAGAGGTGTCCCTCTGTCCCTCCCACCCCTACCCTCCCTCTATGGACAAACACATAGGGCATGTGGGGCCGTCCGTCAAGGGGAGCAGCCATAAGCGTCCCTCTCCCTCCCCCCAGATCTGGGCAGTGCAATACACAGATGGATGAGTTTCCCATTCACCCTCCTCTTGCTGGCTCACCTGGGGGTGCGGATAAGCGTGAGAAAACCAAAGTTAGAGTCAAAATCGACCTTTGCGGAGCTGTGATTTGAACGCGGGTCTTACCTCTTGGTTGGGTGTGGAGAATCTAAACACCATAGCAGGCTGCCAGTCTTTCCTTCAGCAGAGGGGGGAACTGCTCCGAGAACTGCTGCCAGTTCTCCTCCCCGACCTGCTCCTTAAAACCATGCAGTATCTGCGACATGAAGCAGAAGATGGGGTCAAAAAGGAACAGCCCCCCCCAAAAAAGTTACTCTCCGTTCGGTTCTGTTTTTTCCCCGGCTTGTTCCAAGACCTGGTTGTAATGCTGCTTCTCCACTAGCGGCCTGGTTTTGGTTTTGGCTCGGCGAGGGACGACACTTGAGCCCCGCGTGCTCAAACAAAATGCTTTTCCATCCCAACTGGGCTGCGCGAGGGCGCTCAGTAAACGCTGACACAGCGGTTATCGCCAGTTTGGCGTTAAATTTGAGGGAAAAGTCACGTGAGCAGATTGAACTGCCACGCGCATCTTTTGGCGTGACAAATCAGCTGATGGAAAAGCAAATTGGAGCAGCAGCGTCTGGTTGGGTGCACAAGTGTCCGACTTCTCTGGTCAGGACACTCGGGACATCAAGAACCCACCGAGCAGAGCACTGCTCAGTCTGTGGTTCCTGGGCGATTCATTTTTGAAACGGTGGTTCCGAGCCTGGAAAACTCCAGACTCTCAATAGCTCTGTCATTCAACCAGCTCCTCACCTTGTAGAACATGTCTCTTAAATCATCTTTAGGGTTTACCCAGGAGGCCACGGCATCGCAGAAGAAGATGAAATCCTGAGCAAAAACAGAGCCAGATGTTCACATAGTATTCCAACTGCGTTTTTCTAAATAGATTTACATTTATTCCACTCGTATCAGCTATGTAGGTCATTTGTTTTACACATAACTGACATTGTTCACTGGTCTACTTGATCAGAGGTATCCCCTGACCACAAAATGAAATGTACCAGATTAGCAGAAAACTACCTAAAACAGAGCAAGAGACGAGGAAGCACAAGGAGATGCAGAGTTTCTGCAGTGCCACATCTCACCTGCACCACACCTCCAGGGTTCACCCCAATCATCATGCAAATCCCACGGAAGGCCGAGTCTTTCTCCTCATTGTCTCTGATATTGCGCAAAGACGTGCACCTGCAGGAGACATAAGATCCGTTACCGTTAGCGACAGCTTTAAAGCCGTTGCTACTATTATCTTCTAAAATTGGCTGAACATGCTGCCTTTATATAGATAATTGTCATTAGGACAGACTACTAAAAACTAAGAGAACAACCACAACTCTGAGGTGATGACACAGATGAGAAAAACTAATTTGAAAGCGCCCCCCCACCCTTCCTCACCAAGGTCGGATAAACTGTGGCAGCATGCCAGCAACCTCCTGAGGACACACGTAGCCCAGACGGCCAATGGTGATAGCTGGAAAAGCAGTGGCAGAACAAGAATTAGTGCTTGAATACTAAATGTTGTGTCGTGCATATCACAGAACACGCCATTTTTTTGGTGAACCTGTAAAATATGCATGTTCAAAATACCAGTGTTCTCCAGCAGGGTCTTGGGGGTGTTGGGCCGATTAATGATCTCAACAAGCTGGTTCAGTACCATGGCGATGTACGGCTGCATCTCCACACCTGAGCAGCGATAATGAGCTTAATAAGACACAATCCAGGTGACAACACAGTCCTTTACTAGAAATTCTGAACTATAAAGCGCACCTGGCTACAAGCTGCACCACCCAAATGTCTTACAATTTAAGAAAAAATATACATATAAGCTGAACCTGGCTATAAGCCGCAGGTGGCGACTTTGAAACATGACACCTACACATAAAGATTATTTTAAATGTTTATTTACTAGACACGGCAGTAACGCAGCTGTAAAATGAGTAACACACAGGTTAAAAATAAGGAGCCAACCAACTGTTGATTGTTAGCCTTTAACTTAAAAGCTGCATCATTTCTTTGTGTGTTATCCATAACACACATGTGATTAAACTGCTGTGATTAAAGTGGCGTCTTCATTGGCCTTAAATATCTATTCAAGTTCAGAAGTCGTGGGAATAAATTAGTACCAAGTGTAGAACATTGGGGGATAGTCAGCCATGTCATTGTGGTGGCGATGGGGAACTCCCCATAAGAGTAAAAACTCATTTCTAAACCATTCGTATCGGATTTGTTTTAATGTTGTGTTTCTATTTTTTCCTATCTGCAATTCAAATATGTGAAATTTCAAAGGAAAATGAAAGACAGCCACAATTATCCTGCAGCTTCTAAACGTCGAGCAGTGCTCAAATCCTGCTGAAACTCACCCATCTGCATGCAGATCTCTCCTATTGCCCAAGTAGCATTGTTGCAGACGGAAATGAACTCTGGGTTTAGATTTGTCCCAAGGATTGGCATGAATTCCGCTACAGGAATAAAAAAAAAAACACCTGAATTTCTATGTACAGTGAATTAAGAATGGAAATTTTGTGTATGCTCTTTTTTTTGTTTGTGAAATGACAATGGGAGAATTACCAATACACGGTTTTACATGAAGGAAACAGGCCTTTGTCAAGTCCCCAAGGAGAGCAAATGAACTCTGTCTTACTTCTGGCATTGTATCCTGAGACAAAAGGACAATGTGAAGAGTTAATACGAACAGAACTTGTGTAGCACTGGTCCTCACATTAAGTGTCGCTGCTATTGCCACCTTAATAATCACTAAAATACGAATACACTAAACTTCCTGAGGAGGACCTAAAAGTCACAGTGCTAACTTTGTTGAGAATATTTAATGGCAAAGGACAGGGGAGGATATGTACAGTTTGTAGTTTAAAAACATTCATCTAATGTGCAAAAATATCTGTAGAACCAATTTAAGATGATGATCACAGTCAGAACTTTTGATGACTTTTCTCTTCGTGCCTCTCCTCACCTGCATGCACTGGAAAAGTAGAGTCATGATGTTACTACGGGCAACAAGAGTGTCTACGTGACCTCCCAGTCCCTCCGCCAAGCCGCTTAAAAGATCCAGAGCCACGATCATGAAATCTTTGTCCGGCGCTTCGTACTGGTCTGGCTGCTGACTGTACATCTGACATGCACAAAGACAGGTTGGAAAGTTTGAGAAGTGATTATTTGAGGACGTCAAAGTGTCCTCTCCACTGTGAGAAGCAACAAGAAAGGCAACAAGTCCAGCCGAGTATATGTGGCTCACCATCGCCTGAGCCAGCGTCTTCTGGACCAAGGTGACACATCGCTGGTAGACGGGCTCACAGTATGGCAGGAACCCACTCTGCAGCGCCGTGGCGACAGATGAAAGACACTCCAGCAAAGGAAAGAGATCTTTATCTTCATCCTTCAGCTCGTTCCACTTTGCTATCAGTGGTGGCATCAGCTTCTGGATGTACTCCTAAACACAGTTGGACATTTAATGAGAAAGGCACCAGACAAACTATTGACAATAGAAGTGCTCGCTGTCTAATTGGGTGCACTTTGCACTCACAGGCTGGTTGAGATGGTGTCCCACAGAGTCTGCCAGCGTTCCTATAGCATCGTAAAGGATGAGCAGGTTCTTGTGCTGGTACTTCCCGAAAGCAAACACCAGCGTATCAAGAATGAAGCTCAGGTAAGGCACCAGCTCTGTACATGCTTCCTCCTCCAGGGTGGCAAATGCACTGTCAGAAATATAAAAAGAAGAAGGCGGATGATACAAGATAAACATTTCTCCAATAATAATAATTACAAAAATTAAAAAAAAAATCCTACCTGCATGCAGCTTCCTGTACCCTCTTATTGCCATCCAGAATGCGTTTGAGCAGCTCGGTCATGAGGGGTTTGAGGTGAGCGTCCGGGGGCTGACTGACCACCCAGTGAGCATATCGACTGAGGGTCCAACAGGCAATAGAGCGCACCAAGGCCTTCTTATCACACAAGCACTGGATGAGGTGAGGAATGAGCTCTGGCAAATAGGGGACCATCCCCTGCATGCAGCCTGGAAGTACATAAAATTGACATATCTTACAGGAATAAAACAAAATGAGTACAATACCACTCTCAAAGTACAAGAGAAGTAGACGTAAAGCCAGCAGTTCTTAGACTACCACTTATAACGTATGATCAAACAATCAACTACAAAAATTCAGATTTTGTACGGGGGTTATTCTGGGATTCTGGATATTTTGGAAATGTGCTGCTCCGCTCGGTGCATTCCACTAGAAACAGCTGAAATAGTATCACCGCTGTTGTGATTCAGTTTGCTCTGACCCCTGCGGTTTATTTATGGATTTTTATGACTTGCTCAATTGCTCCACTTGGATAAAGATTTCTGAATTTGAGTGGATATTTACGGCAACCAGACGGCACAAGACAGGTTGAAGAGGTTCAGTAATGCGCCGAGGAAGGCGCAAGTTTAATTGAGCTTTGAACAGTCTTTTCTCTTCATGTACACCCTCATGCACCCTCGTCATGGAGAAAGAAATCATGCAACTCTTAAGTTAACAGCTGTAATGTCACTTTACTGCTGTGTTTTGTAATTAAACATTTAAAATAATCTTTCTGTGTACCATAAAGATCTCCCGTTTCAAAGTGGCCACCTGCAGCTTATAGTCAGGTGCGTTCTGGAGGGCGGAATTTGATAATGAATCCATAATTGATCCCTTTGCCAGGATGACCAATATTACTTGGAAGTATTTTGAGTGCGAGGTCTCTCACCCTCAGCAATAGCTCCCAACACAAGGATGCCAGACTCTTTGATGACCCAGTCGTGGTGGAAAAGCAGGCCTTTGAGAAGAGGGAGGAGATGAGGAAGCAGCTCGTCGCGAAACACGTTGGCGAGAACGTCGAGCGCTGCAGCCGAACACTTCCCTGGAGGGCGAGAGTACATCAGTATCTTTCTGTTCACATTGTGCTCGGATGTTACATTTCTGACGCACACACACGGGCAATAAATACCCGTTTGTTTAGGACTTACGAAGGTTCCAGTCAGACAGTGCATCATCGTCATCATCCTCATCATCATCGATATCCTCCCCTTCCTCGCCCTCCCCTCCTTCGTGCTGCAGAGTGACGGTGCGGGACTTGTGGAAACGAGGCTTGATGTCTTGCTCACTATCTGGAATAGCTTCGTCCTCTTCAACATCACCCTAAAAGGAGGAGAGAGAAATGTAGCCAGAAAAGGCATGGCATCTGTACGAGCACGCTGATTCAGTTGTTCTTTTTATTTTTAATTATTTTGGGTGTAAAAAGAGGCAGAACCATCCATCTAAGGATGCACTGTCATAGATAATTAGCACACTTGTACTGAATGCTAATTATCATTTCCTTAGTCTTTATTCTGTTGTTTGTGTGAAGTGAGATGATGTAAAAGAAAAAAAGCTAAGCAACCAGTTAACAACATTAAGAAACATTATTTGTTGATGTTTGTCCTATCAGAAGAATTTCTTAACTTAGGGGCACCTGTAGATGTGAAGCTAAGATGTCGCGAAACAAGATACTTAACACTGATGCAGCGACTCAATGGGAATTTGTACAAGAATAAGTATGTTTAAGTCCAATAAAAAAGGCAAACTTCTGTGTTAACATTTGTACATGTGTAAAAGGCAGCGACAACCGTTACAATCTGAGCCGATGTGTGCAGTTCATATCTCACCTTGAGAAGAATAATGTCAATCTCAGAGTATTTCATCCCATTTACAAGAATAGGAATCAGCCTAAAAAGAAGCATCAGATTATTATTTCATTCTTACAACTCTATATTTACATCCTTGCCATCACGGTGTCCAAAAAACTTTAAGTGTGTCAGTACTTACTGGACCAAGTGGCCAGACAGGGCCTCTTTACAGATTGGTTGTTCAGCCAGGGTGAGCCAGAACTCACAGGCCTCCAGGGCCACATTTTCATCCGGGTCCTGGGTACGTTGCAGCATGTACTGTTGAGAGAGGAGAATGGGTGATAATACTGACGAGGACAGGACAAAAGATGCATTTTATTTCTGTGTGAACTTAAGTCCTCCCCTCACCTGGATGATGCTGTGCATGTGTGGAATGAGGCGGTCAATGCGGACCTCCAGGAGCATGACCAGAGCCCTGCACACATTCTTCCGCACTTCACTGTCCTCGTCACCAGCCAATGCGAACAGACTCTGGTCAACAGGAAGAGAAAAGGAGGAAAGATGTAGTAGTCCAATGACGCTAAAAACAGCATGAACTGTATCAGAATGATGGCAGAAAAACATGTGGAGGAAAAAAAAAAGGAAGAGCTGATGATCCGAATCGATTCACATCGTGTGTCAAGACGGTGGAGACGGAGTTGATAACACAAACAAAACGAATGAACACGCCAAAAAAAAAAATGACACGACTTATGCTCACCTCAATAAAGGTGTCAATGTTATCCATTAGAGCTTGAGCTCGACCAATGATGAACTGGTTGACACATGCAATAGCATGGGACCTGAGAAACGAAGAAGTGATTTTTAACGGGGTGAGAAGAAAGGAGCAGAGGACAGACAACGCGGGCCAGGAGCAACGCAACGATCTCTCACTGACCTGATCTTGGGACTGCAGTGCTTAAAAAACTGCAGGAACTTGGGGATCATGATGTTGAGTGGTCTGTTCAGAGCCTCGCTATCGAGCAACTCGGAAGAATCCTCACAGATCTTCTGCAACGCGCCAAAGGATCCCTGAAAGAAGCAACGGTGAAAAACAGTCAAATCAAAAGCCGAAAGGTGACGCAGCGCTGTTCGAGCAACGTGTCGATATCCTGACCTCGCAAGTGTTGTAGTCCTCGGAGTTGAGAAGGTTACACAGCTGAGGTAACAATTCTGGCCACGTCTGCAACTCTCCTTTAGAGGCAATGGTTGTGATCAGGATGCCTAGCAGGTGACAAAGAGATAGAGGCCTTGAAATGCAGAAATAGCTAGAAAACTGCTATTGCATTCAAGCTGATAAAATGAAACTAAAGCCCTTTTTCACACAATGTTGCATTACCTGCAAAAATGAACCCCCTACACAGCTGTCTGACTCACTCTGCCTAGAAAATGTTCGTACTATCTCCGTCTTATCATTCTCGCATAAAAACACCCACCGATTGTGGCTCTGATGAGCGGTGAAGGATCTCCAATGTTGTTGAGGCATTCTCGCTTGATGAAATCAGCCACGTTGGGAGGGAAACTCTGATAATGAGCCTTAACATTGTTTTTCAGTATCAGGCCGCTCAAGGAACGAGTGGGCTCATCTGGAATGCCAGCACAGAAGCACAACACAGTTTATTAAAACTGGAACAGGTGTCAAGAATTTTGAGACAAGCAGCACACCAATGGCTGGACTGCTTGATGATGAAGAGGACATCTCTACCTTCAGATTTGAGGCTTGTGAGGACGAAGATCAGATAGTTGTTGAAGTCCGGAAACTGATTAAGTTGCTCCAGTTTCTGCAGGTTCTGTCAAGGAGTTCAAACATGTGTTTGCCCGCCCTCTCTCTCTCTCTCTCTTATATAAGCTGCAGAAAACTCATATTGCTCTCTTTGATTTTTGGCCCTTGAGTAATAAGTTTACCAGGACTTACCTTGAAGCCTTCATTGCCCTATGAAGCACTACTCAGGCATCTTGTAGACAATTTATTCTTTTACTTTAGTAACAAGTATTTTTTTGCTGTTACTACTATAACGGGGTATAGTATTATATACTCCCGACTGTGCCTTTATGGAGACCAAAAGTGGTAGCAAGGTGCACGTTTTAGTGCCGGGTGGATTGGTGAACATAATAAAATAGACCAGGCATCATCAACCTTGGACACAGAAGTTTTAGATTCCCATTGGCTGACCAAATCCAAGATATTTTGAATTTTACATTTTAAAGTTTAGATGAATATTTGGAAAAATGTTTGGACCGCTACGAGTTTCAATTTCTCATCCACTTTGATGCGTCCGCTATTTTGTGCGGTAAATCCCACACATTTTCCCCTCCTGTTTCTACGATCAAACAGAAACCCACAAAAAGAGTCAGGATACTTCTTGCACAGCTCTTTGGGTTGCTGTGTCTGGCGACTGGGAATCTTTAAGTAGCTGAAGCACTTGCTGCAAACCCTGCTCGTCTGGCTGCCATTCCATTCTAGAAAAAGACACATTTTGAGATTATGATGCAAACAGTAGACAAACAACAATACACACACACACACACACACACACACACACACACACACCTGGCTGGGTACTCAGCACTTTACTACTCAAATCACGTAGCTACGCAGTAACAATTCTGATAACTGCGAGAGACAGACTGCTGCGTGTACAATGCATACGAAATCTGTTTAACATCAGAGGCGACTAACCAAATGTAGATTTATGTGATGCACTGTCTAATTTGAATAATACGCAGCGGCGAGTGAAAACACTGCGATCAACGGATTCGTTATTGGTCGTTTTACAGATGACCGTTCCAAACAACACCTAAATAAGACCACATATTTGATGACAAAGTACGCCTAAATTACAATCTAGCCACCTATTTTCATTTTGGGCCCAGGCGGTAGAGACGCAAACGCCTGGCTCAGTCAGATAACGGGTTAGCTTTAGCTTAACTACGACAACTAACGGATCCAGGAAACCAGTTGCAAAAGCGATCACATGGGAACATCCAGGGTGCTGCTTTGCACCGTCAACATGTCCTTTTCCATGAAACAGCAAATGCTTAGCTGATACGAATCATTAACGATCACAACAATCAGTCACAAATCAAATCAGGTAGCTCAGAGTAGCATAGGGAGTTAGCATCATCTTAAAAATAGCCGCGAAGGTTTTTACCTGGTCGTTGCGATTTGGTCAATCTATATTTCTATAGACAAAAGTGCAGACGCGCTATGACAAATAACATGAAATATGATATGGCTAGGATATAGGTGAAATTCTCTTCTGAGTGGCTTTATGTAAATGCTATGCTAGCTGCTCTGTCACAGAGGAAGATGCATGCCGTAGAATCAAGCCGGTTGATTCGTTTGAACATTTCCGGCTTCCGTCGTCAATAGATCTTCGGTACGGAAACTGACCAGGCGTTAACTAAATAGCGTGTGCGTGTGTGTGTGTGTGTGCGTGTGCGTGTGCGTGTGCGTGTGCGTGTGTGTGTGTGTGTACACACATATCTATATATAGATATGTGTACATATACACATGTACACAAATATACACAAAGATATATGTGTGTGTGTGTGTGTGTGTGCATATATACACACACATTTGATGGATGTACATATGTTTATATATGTGTGTGTATACTGACGGGTGGGTATTAATGTTTTTCTAGAATTTAATTTAGTGAAAGTGAAAGAAAAATATGACTATAAAAACATCAACAGTGGTCGCGTTATATTTACACCACCAGGGGGCAAGAATAGCTTTCTTATCGGTTTAAAAACGATGATGATGATGATAATAATATTATTATTTATAATAACAATACTCATAATAAGAAGAAGACATTTAAGATGTTTTTATGAAACTGGGCATTGCAATCATCGTTTGTCTCTGGTAGATAGGTACACCTAATGTTGAAACAACATAATCACAAAAGAAATGCACAACTTTAAGAATCAACACTTGCTTTATTTCGAAATCCCTGTCAACACTGATTTTTGAAGCAAGGCCCTTGGAAAAGTGGAAGTATTCTAACTGAGAGTAACATCACTTTTGTGCCTTTTGGAAAGCGGAACAAAGACTTTTCAAAAGCAATGAAAGTGGGAACCAGGGGAGCTCAGCATCAACCAGATAAATGTATTTATTTAGGTAAGAAGGTTCAACACAGCGAGCTGATTTCACTCTTACTACAACCCCACTTGCAGCATGCATTAGACAGTCCAACTACTACATCCCGCTCTTTCCTGTCAGCGCTCCGCAGAGCCTCCAGCACCTCTTCTGAGATCAGTGAGTGTGCAGAGCGGCTGTGTTCTGCTGCCACCCGTCCCAGATCCGAAGTTTGCTCTTTCCATGTGTGGGAATTAGCAGGACCCTGCTCATTGGCAGGATGATGGAAATTATTTGTGGTCCATGGATCAAATGTGTCTTCTCCAAGAAGAGCCCCTACAATGGAAAAATAACTCTTAATGTCACAGGTTGACCAAACAAGGTGTACTCGCATTGGAATTGACTTACCTGAGTCTTCCACACTTCTCCTCCAACGAGAACCACCACAGGTAAAGATGACAGCTCGGATAAACTCTCTTCCACATAGTTTCACCCCGTAGAAAGAGGGATAAGCTTCATTGCACCGCATCTTGTCTGCCCACACTAACAGCAAGGTGAGAGCCAAGAGTGACACCTTCCACATGTTAAACGGGAACAAAGGCGGATGCGGATCAAAGCCTGAAACAACTATGAGATGTTCGTGCAGCTTGTGTCTCTTTTAGCATCTAGTTTATATAGGACTTGGTACGTCAGACGAAGAACTCAACTCACCTCCAGCCCTCTTTGTGCCTGGAAGATAAGACCAGAGACCTTTAGGTGCAATAATTTGCAAGAATTGGAAAATTTGTGATTAAGTGGCAAATATTTATCAGAAGTGATGCCACTGGAGCTCTTGGCTATCTAATCACCTCTGACCTTTAGTTGGCCTTTTTTCCCCGCAGTATCGTCTTGTCTTTTGTGTGTTTGTCACCAACACTCTCTCCCTCTACTCCGTCGGCTCTGCTGTATCTTGGATGGAGATGAGTATCTGCTGACCCCAAAAGGGCAATGAGGAATGTATAGGTTGTGCTTGGTGTATGTGGCACACGCAGGGCAAGTTTCAGAGGCCATCTGGCGACAGAGCTGTGGCTTCAGACAACAAATAACACAATGTGTCATCGCGTTTCAAAAAAAACTTTGGAATTCTGGTTTTAGGCTGTACAGGAAATAGAGTAGAATAAAAAAGTCTTTCAAAAAGTGAATCATCTATATATATATATAATATTTACTAATACACACAAGAAATGGCTGATAAAATTACCAACACTTAAAAGCTACTAGATTGTAAAGAAACATATTTAATCCCAATTACTGTTTCAAGGACGTAAATCCGGCAAACGCTATTGCGTCACGGTCTAAACTCTGACGCAATAGCAACCCTGGAGGTGGGCGGGGCCTTGACTAAAGGGTAGCAACAGTTGCCCCCGGTGAAGCCATGAAGGCGCCATCGTCACGGTAGTCCTGGCGACAACAACCAAGCAACGGGAGTCAACAACAACAAGCCAAATCTTACGGGGAAAAAAGAACGACTGGGGGAAAAAAAGGACAATACTAGGATAAACTAAAAGCGACAAAGTCGAGTATGTAAAAAAAAACAACAACATCTTTTTCGTCTTCGTGAAATTCGCATGCTTGTTTGTTTAGCCTTTAAAGTGAAATCGATGGCGATCGCAGGCGATCGGAACGACTGGTGGTGCTGGCTTCACTGTAAACGTTGTTATGACGATGTCAGATCTTTTGACAAGAGCACAAGATGGCGGCTGCGGGCTTGTGTCAGTCGTACTTTTATTGCTAATTTGCCCGAGTGTTCCGACTGCCTCGATGTCCTGCGAGTGTCTCTTTTTGCCCCGACAGTGATACGGAGACTTGTATCAGTCCCACATTTGCAGACTTTTAAACGCCAGTAAGTAGCTAGCGAGCCGTTAGCAACACGAGCAGCTAGCTGCAAAAAGCCATGAGTAGTTTCTGCCTCCAAAGTTACTTTTGGAAAAGGCAAAGCGGAGCCAGACGGTGCATAAAAACATGCGGGGTGGCTGACAGGACCAAAGCCGTTGACAGGGAAACGTGGCTATTAAAATGGTGAACTTGAAAAAAAGTTTGTGGTGCGACTTTTATTGTGGGGAGTCGCTCAGCATGAGGCTGATGATCATCTGATGTCTTATCCTCATCCTGGAGGGGCATTCCTCCCCCAGGGTAACGTTAAGAAACACTATTCTGTCTCCCTTCGCCTTCATTAGGTCCATTTAACACGATGCCAGCCTTGTTTTGGACATTAAATCCACTGCATTATTTACGGCGATTAAATTCGAAATGTCTCAAACAGGAAAGGCTTTAGGCTGCACTTCCGTCTTCTGGCGCATGTTTTCACGCACGCTGACACGCGTGATTGTGCAATCTGCCACCAGTGTCGTTAGATTCACATTTTTCTTGAGGAGTTTTCCCACCTTTTTCTCAGTTGCCTTGTTGCATCCAGGAGAAGGGAAGGAAACGACAAGTAGTTGAAGTATTAAAACAAAACAACAACCCAAGAGTCTTTAAAAGAGGAGAATTTTTTTTTTCATGTATTCAACCTTTATTTCACTCACAGAAATAACTCAAGGTGGTGGTTGTCATGGCAACTTCTGGATACTCAGAGGACCTTCAGTCTCAGCAGGCTAGCGTAACCATAGCAACACCTGCTGCCGCCGCACCCTCATCGGCGAAGGCTGCACACTTTCTGTCAGAAATCCCACCAGCCTCTACGTCCATCACGGCGTCCAACCCATCAAAAGCAGGACAAGATGCACTGTGTTCCCAAGCCAACCAGAACCAGAACCAGAAGGCTGTGCACTATGTAACCTCTGACATCCAGCAGTCTGCAGCCCAAAAGACCAACGGTCAGAGCAGCTCTCCACAGTACATCATAGTAACGGTTACAGGTGAGAGATCAGTGAACGGGTCGCGTCTTTACACACACTCTCATAGTAGAGAGTGTGTGTTTTCAAAGTTTCTGGCCTTGTGTCATTATTAGTATCTATTATTCCAGGCTCTGCATTTTCAGGATGCTTAAAAACAAGACTTTTAAATGTGTTACTGGTGGGAATGGGGACAGCAATGGTGTCTCTTTATGTTTATTTTTGGGCCATCTATTTGTAGAACTTTTTGCCCGCTAGTATCAAGTCACACGTGCACTCTCACCCAGAGTCTTGCGATCATGTGGAAATCAGATGGATGTTATAGATTCGTTGACTGAATGATAATTTGATTGTTTGGCACATTATTTTTCACTGAAACAAGTCACTTTTACCATTTTTCACATTGCTGTCTTTAAATAATCGGCAATAATACTGATATATAATAACACTGTGTCATCCTGTTTTAAATATATACCCGTTGGTGTCATTAAAATTATCCTAATATTTAATAAATGTTCACAGTTTGCATACTGTAATTTTTCTGTTGTTTTTTGAAAACTGTTCGGAACGAATTGCTTGCTGTGAAAAGTAATCCATCTTTTCCCCTTTAATTATTACTGTCATTATTTCATCAGTACTAGCTGTTAATTATTAACTATAAATATTCATTTAAAATTAAGAAATATGTTGTGAAATACCCTTTTCTGTCCGTAGATTAAATATATTTACTGATATGTCAGGGAGAGGTAGAAACACATCAAAAAATTAAAGATATTTTTCCGGCATTGCTGAAAAATTAACTGAAAAGAACAGAACTTACTCTTAAATCTACTAACTAATGAATTATGAAAGGACACAAATGTTTCTTTAGTTCGGTTGGAAAAAGGAAGTTTTCCAGGTTATTTCTGGACGATGTTTGATGTGGGTTAATCAGAAATAATGTTGCACTTGCCGTCACTGCGATGTCAAGGGCGGGTTGTCTTCATCCTTCCTGTATCTTTCCTTTTCCTTTCTCATCTGATCTGCATGTTTACATGATGGAGGGATTCCTCTCTATCTGGGGAGATTAGCTGTCCAAGGCTCCCCTTCTGCAGGCAAGATATAAAGGATGCAATCCAATTTCTCCTCCCCGCTCTTAGCCTGTCCACCAGCAAAGAACTCTTGGATGGAAGATGTTTTTTGTTGGTTGTCATTATAATTTTGAAGCCGTGTGTCGTGAGTAGTCAACTGGTGCTAATGCTGGCTAGCGTTCTCTTTGAGATTCCTCTGATCATCTCAATAGACTTCTGTCTCTCTCGCTGTCTTTAGAGGGCTCCGCTCACTCCAACGACAGTTTGTCAGACTCCAGTCCATCAGTGCCCGGTGTTCCTACCCAAGTGGTTCAGCCGGTGCAGACCACACAACAGGTAAGATGCAGTTAAATCCACAACTAATGAAGAAAGTCTCATTGCGGTGTTTGACGTTTTTGTGGCTTTACTGACCGGCAGCGGACAGTGTTGCAAGGTGCAACGCAAGCAGCCAAGAGGATCCAAAGTGGCCACATCAACAACCTTCAGTCCGTGCACATTAACCAGGAGGTAAGCAAGCGTCAAATATTGGCTCTTATCACATTAGATTATATATGATAGATAGCCACAATTCAGAGTAGCTTTGACACATTATTGAGCCCTCGCAGGACTGCTTTGGACACCCCTGGTCCAACGTGTTGCTGCACACTGGACTGCATTTGGCAGCAGTTTTCAAAAAGAAGGCCCTTAAAACAATACAGACCCTTCAATTATAGTTCTGATGGGGCCTTTTAATGTTAAGTTACACATCTCATCTTCTTACAAGCCTTCACACCAGTGGTCTAATCTTACTTGCAACCTAATACTACAAAAATAAAAGCACACCGACTTCAGATAACTTGCGTAAATGTGGTTTATGTATGTTGCCGGGCCATAGCCTGCCTACGGAAGTCACAGTGTCACAGAAAGACACATACAAAACCCAGAAATCCTCCTGCTTGGATCACAGGTGGAGAATGTGTATTCTAGCCAGGCGTTTGTGGATGGAGGAGGGGGGGAGCAGACCTTTACCACCTCCAACATGTGAGTAAAGAGGATCCTCCTCACATGTTACCTGCCATTCTTTGATGCCAGCATTCCTGTTTGTTTTAAAATGTGCTTCATGTGTCCTTTCCCGATCAGTCGATCCAGCAGCTTCGCTTTCTCCGACTCGCCGCTCTACTCCCAGACTCCTTCCGCCTCTTCCTCTGCCTACTTTGAGGCCACGCACAGCTCTGAGTCAGACATCAGTAACTCGTTGACCCCTCAGCCGGTTTCTGTGGCAACAACAGCAGCCAGCAGTGGAGCGGCTGCCGCCGGAGGGGGCTATGCCATTCAGGGCGGTTATGTTTTGGGAGGAGGACAGAGTTACTCCAGCCCTAACTCCCGGGCACCACCTGCTACCGTCAGTGTTCATTGTCGGCAATAATTGTCACTAAATGTTTCAAAGTAAGGACATGAAATCTAATGTTATGAGTAACCTTCTTCTTCAGATTCAGTGGCTGTGTGATAACTACGAAGGGGCAGAGGGGGTGAGTTTGCCTCGCTGTACTCTCTACTACCACTACCTGCTACACTGCCAGGAACACAAACTAGAGCCCGTAAATGCTGCATCTTTTGGCAAACTAATCAGGTCCGTCTTCATGGGATTACGCACGCGGAGATTAGGAACTCGGTATGTAGACACGTGCACAGGGTTTTATTATCAACTGAGGATTTAAAATGATTGCGTGTATGTTTCAGGGGAAAC
This sequence comes from Takifugu rubripes, assembly GCF_901000725.2. Lineage (NCBI taxonomy): Eukaryota > Metazoa > Chordata > Actinopteri > Tetraodontiformes > Tetraodontidae > Takifugu > Takifugu rubripes. The sequence continues at coordinate 3,714,006 of NC_042301.1, read as the reverse complement.
TCAAAGTACCACTACTACGGCCTTAGGATCAAGTCAGGCTCTCCGTTGCTTCGACTGATGGATGAACAACAGCACATGGCAATGAGGCAGCAGCCTTTCTCCCAGAAAAACAGGTGTCTTTTCATTTGTACACAAGGCAAATTGTGGCAGCGGAGCTAAACAGGACACACGTATGTCTTATTCTGAAATAACCTATTAAGAGAGAAGATGCATTTGAAAGTCCTGACACAGACGTCCCTTCACAATAAAGGTTGTTTCTGACTCTGTGACTGTTGGCTGCTTCATCTGATAGAATAAAACCAGCACAGAAGAACCAGGGGGTCGCCAACGGGACGCCGGGTGGGATGGGTCCACAGCAGGCAACGGCGCTGTGTGATATTTCAGCCCAGCTGCAACAGTATCAGCAGTTTCTGGGTAAGCAGCATCTTTTACATAAGGGGAGGTTGCGGTCGTAAAGCTCGCGTCTGAGCAGTGTTTCCCCGGTGCAGATACTTCGAGGCCGTTGCCAGTCTTTGTGGACATTGAGGTGCAGGATAGAAACCTGCCAGATGGGATCCTTCCGGAACACCTTAAGGCGTTCCAGGCTCTGTACAGGGAACACTGTGAGGTAGGCACCTGTCGTCAGCGGCCGCATGTCTGTTCAATATGAAAGGCTTAACTGAGTGAGGTGCACAGCAGCATCTCAGTTGTGATTTCCGCACAGGCCATCCTAGATGTAATGGTCAACCTTCAGTTCACTCTTGTGGAGACACTTTGGAAATCTTTTTGGAGGTTCAGTGAAGCGGAATCCCTCAGCCTGTATGTGTCTATTACATATGTTCCACGCTCCACGTTCCATCCATAAACCAAGTGTGTTTGGGTTTTATTCCACTGCAGACACAATGAGTCCGAGAAGCGTTTGCCCAAGTCCTGCTTGGTGGTGCTGTGCAAGTTTGAACCTGTTCTGTGCTGGACCAAAGAGTGTGACAACCTTCTCTACCAGACTCTGGTGGATATGCTCATCCCTAATGTTTTGAGACCCATTCCGAGTAAGTTCATTGCTCTCAAGCGTTTAATTTGATTCTGGGTTAGGGTCACTTTAATGTACAGTAAATGTAAAGCTTTATTTCTGTGTAACCCCCCCCCCCCCCCCAGGTGCCTTAACCCATGCCATCCGCAACTTTGCCAAAAGCCTGGAGAACTGGTTGACAGGTGCAATGATGAACATCCCAGAAGAGATGGTGCGCGTAAAGGTACTGAAATGAAACAACTGTGTCCTCCTTCTGAGGTGAGAGGCAGCCAGTGTGCTGGAGAAAAGTCAACATAGCAAACACACTACAGGAGACACACACGAAGAACCAGAATACCAGCTCACCATTGAGCCACATCACAGTTGAAAGCCAGTCTGGGGGAGCTCCATCGGAGAAAAAAAACATGAGCAAAATTCAGGAAACAACACAAACTTTGAGTGCAGTTCTTTGTTTCATGTGATGTTATTGTGTCTTCTCAGGTGGTGTGTGTAAACTCGTTCTCCCAGATGTTGCGCCGCTACACCAGCCTGAACCACCTGGCTCAGGCGGCTCACGCTGTCCTCCAGAACTCAGCCCACATCAACCAGATGCTCTCAGACCTCAACCGCGTTGACTTCAACAATGTCCAGGTGTGCGCCGCATTTCCTGTCCCGTCTGCTAAATATAGCAGACGGGACAGGAAATGCACTGAAATATCAGTGAGACGAACGGAGTCCTGAGACTGTCCACTCTGTCCTCAGGAGCAAGCGTCCTGGGTTTGCCAGTGTGAGGACCGCGTAGTGCTGCGCCTGCAGCAAGATTTCAAGATGACTCTGCTGCAACAGAACTCTCTGGAGCAGTGGGCCAGCTGGCTGAGCAGCGTCGTCTCACAGGTATTGAAGCCCTATGAGCACAATCCCGTCGCCCTGCCGAAAGCTGCCAAGGTCTTTCTGCTCAACTGGTCCTTCTACAGGTGAGAGCAAAGGGAGGTGTTCTATTAAAGGCTGCAGATAAAGGTGTTGACTAGAACAGCAGAAGTTTCTTCTTAGCCTGACATTACACGTGATTCATTCTCCTCAGTTCTATGGTGATACGCGACCTGACCCTGCGCAGCGCCGCCAGCTTTGGCTCCTTTCACCTCATCCGTCTGCTGTACGACGAGTACATGTACTATCTGGTAGAGCACAGGGTGGCCCAAGCCAAAGTAGTGACACCCATCGCCGTCATGGGAGAGGTTTGTGTCCATACATCCAGCCGTTTCCCGACAGCAGCCCCAGCAAGTAGCTGACGTTGTGTTTCTAAACGATCGCTCCTCTGTGCTGCAGTTTGCCAGCACCATCAAGAGCCGGATCTCCCCAGACCTGGAGAAAGGTGAGTCCGTTTTGATTTAGGAGTGAAATCGTCGGCTACTTTATCAGCTATGGGATGTAACGAGTACAGGTTGAGGTACGTTTTTATGGCACCAACTCTCCTGTCTCTTAATGGCAGAAGAAGAGGAGGATGAAGAGGAGAGCGACGATGAGACCAGAGACTTGGTGCTGCAGTCCAGCTCTCTTACCTCTGTGGACGAGGAGAAGGATCTGATGGATCCACCTGCCAAACAGCCCAGGATGAGCCTGAACCTGCAGTAAGAGCCCCGTCAGTCACTCATCTGTATAACAGGCACTTTACACAGCCTCTTTCCTTTAACGTGTCAGCAGTATCGCTATGACAACCTGTGTGTATTTATATGTTTTGCGTGAGAAATTGGGAGACGCCTTTACTAGTTGTGCATTTTGTACATTTGTGATACAATTTTGCCTTCACATGTCCCCCCCTTACTCCTTGTGCCTTCCCTTTTCGTACCGAGGGCTGGATGTCCGTCTAAACATACAGTACTTATATTTATATAGTAAACATAGTATATATTCTCCTGCCCCACCTTAACAACCGATCTGAGTGCTGTGGCGATACGATAAGACTACTTATTACTCGTTCTTCACTGCACCCTTAAGAATTACACCCCCTGCCTTCAAAAGCAGTGACTATGCACAGGAATGGCACCCGAAGCCACTGCATCATAGCTTCTGTTGGTTTATGCCATACATATATTTCTAAATGGCCAATGAGATGGTACCCTGTGCCTCGAAGAGATTCTAAGGTTTATTTTTAATGTTACAGCAGATTAATAAGTGATGGTCCTGTGAGGTAACCTTGGTGTTGTGATCTAGTTGTGGAGAAAAGGGGTCCAAAGTCAAGCTGAGCAGAGGTTTGCTATCCAAACGCACCCGTTTGCTTATCTTGTCGCCTTGACTCCATTCATTTCTGCTCCAAACCATGATTTTTGATCACACATTTGGATGGTATTGGTGGGAAACCCATGAAAACGTCTCCATGGATGCAGAAAAAAGCCTATCCTATTCAGGTATGCTGTGCCTACAGCCGCCTTTAACAGAGGTTAAATACATCAGCTACAACATCTCAACATTAATATAGGAACACAGTCGATGTGTAAATTATGGGCTTGAACGTGACAACATTTTGTACATAATCTTCATCTTTTGGAAAGTGTGATATAGCCAAAAATATTTGTATGTTGTTTAACCATCAATGCCTTAATCACGTTGTGGTTTTGTAGCATAATAAGCTTCATTTGTATTGTGATGATGATCCAAGCATGTCGGTATGGTCATTTTCCAAAGATTACACTCGACCTGGCGGGAGTCGCTGTCGAGTTTACGTGTCATGCTGAGACAAACGGGAAAACAATGATACTGGTGACAGAGGAATGTCCCTCGGGGTTGGCCGACACCCCCACCAAAGAGCATGAAATGAAATGCAGGGGTAGATCAACTGGGAAAAGACTTAATTTAATCAGCTGCTTTTGCAACGTCATTATTACAGGAACTGTGGTTTGGATCGTGTCCTTGTGCTGCTGAGATTTTTTCTAAAATAAAACTGTTGTTCTTCTGCAGACCTTTGGACTTTGATCTTCACTATAGAACTCTTAACGGGTAGAGTAGCAAACTAATGTGTCACTGGCGTGACACAAGTGCCCGTTTCCACACCGAACACAAGAGATGCACCGGAACATTCACCCCTTTTAACAAAGAATCTCAGTAGAACATTGTCTTGGTTCTACGCTGGTTCACATTTGGACTGACAAAACGTTCAGAAGCAGCATCGGTGCCACATGCGCACGCTGGCAGGTCCCACTGTGGTCGCATGGCCGCCGGCGTTGCATATTTTTATTTACAAAATGCACACAAATATAAAACATACAGCCGGTTGTATTTAACACAGGTATAAAAATGACACCTCCCCCCCCAAAACAATTCTTCATCCATTCCTGCCTAGTTTCGCCAGTTGCAATGACACAGGACAAGAAACAAAAATACCATAAAACCGATTTAAAATAAGACAAATTAACACTGACCACAAGGGGGGAATAAAAATCATCAGTCCAACGTTATAACATGACACTCTGAAGGTATATTGCAACGGTCTCTGAACATTTTCCTGAGAATAGGGTCACACACTCCGTACTGGAGAGCGCTTCAACACGTATCTGTGTGCTTTTGCGTTGCTAGAACGCTTTAATCTTCATCCTTCACAACACGATCCAGGTACATCGATCACTATCTGCCAGCACTTGCAGAGACGCACCTGCAAGTAAGAAGGTCTAGATTAACTCAACCTCATTTTAAGACTATATCTACAGTTTTGGATGTAACCGCCTCACCTTTGTGTAGAGCTTCATTGGTCATGCGATTAATGTAGCGGGAGCTGCTTTCAGGGACCAGCCACTTCATCACCGTGTTGACACAGGATCTCCTGTAAGAACTCCACACGCTCCCGCTGTCAAGAGCAGTAAAGCACCTTTATTGGGACTCATTCAAAGACGTGGTGACAAAACAAGGAAAGCGGGGGCGCGCGTCTCCCACCTGGTTTGGCCCCTGACTGCCGTAAGGTCTCCGACGCCTACAGTACGGCACACGCCCGTGTTTAGGTCCCAGCTGACCTGAAGGTTGGAATGGAATGTGCTGGGCCTGCAAATGCAAGGTGAATGTAGAGGTGACTGGCAAATGCAGTAGGAGGGGAGGCGAAGACAAATACCTGCAGCGCTCTTCATCCAGGTTGGAGAAGGCCAGCAGCAGCAGGCCGATGTTTATGATCACGGTGTTGGTTTCAGGACACACCTGTCGCACACCAAATGTCACTCACAAAAGGAATAAAGAAATGTTGAGGTCTTCTTTTATGTTTCTGGAGGCCAGTGGGATGAGGGGAGGTGGAGGGAGCCTAACGTATACTGACCTCTAATATCACCACGTCGTAGTCGCTGAAGGAGCAGAACTGGGAGGCCCAGGCAGCATCGTTCCGGATCACCTCGTTTATGAGGTATTCAAAGTCTAATGTCAGCTGCTCCACACAAACACTCTGACAGAGAGGAAAGGTCAGATTTAAACTTGGACGATATTATATCCGCCGGGGTGCAGCCACAGCCGCCCTGACACACACCTGTCCGTTATGCGGCCCAGAGACCAGCTGTAGGTTCTGTCCTCTTAGGTCGGTGACGGTGAAAGGTAGCTGAAATTTATCATCTTCGAAACCTGGCCGGACGGAAACATGGGACTTTGTAACGCGTCGCGCTTCTCTCCAAATCGCGTGGTAATAATTGGGTAAATCGCTCCTCACCTGCTGTGTTCTCCTCTGCTGCTCCTGGCTGTTGGAGGCGGTAGTGCAGGCGTGAGTAGTTGACGTAACCGGGCTCGCCGGGGCTGGTCTCTTGGGTTGAAGACGGGGTCAAAGGCGATGAAGGGGAAGAGGAAGACGAGGCGGGAGACATGACTTCTTCCGAGCGCTGTGGCAAACTGGCACATCCCCTCGGTGTTGAGGGTTGTGGTAAACAAGGCCTCCCCTCTTCCTCTCCCTTCTTGGTTGAATTCCCCTCTTCTCTTTGCTCTATATTTTTCTCACTTTCTTTCTGATTTTCACCTTCTTTTCCTCCTCCTCCTCCTCCTCCCTGGGACTGTCTGAAAATTTCAGCTGCGAACTCCCGGGCTCGTACGGCTGCTTGGGACTGGTTAGGAGATGAAGCGGTCGGGGCTACTCTGCTTGGCGCCGAACTATTTTCAAGTGACCCCTGAGCTCGGGAGGAGGAAGCAGCCAAGGAAGACGACGGAGCAGCGGAGACTTGGTGTGGCAAGGCTGCTCGTTTGGTGTAAAGAATCTGTGACAATTGACCCTGTTTACCTGCAAGAGAAAAATTCAAAAACAGCAATCAAAACGTCAGGCTAATGATATAATCGCAGAAAGGATTTTAAAGAAAACACAGTTGATCGTGATCAGTCTTACGAGGTGAAACCGGGTGCCTGGCAAATATGAGCAAGTCAGAACTATCTTGCTTCTATCAGCTCTTCATACACAGGAACCTATGCCAAGTTCTGTGGGCTCCTTTAGATTGATGCAGGAACCTCTGGGCAGAGGATGATTTTTTTTGGAACTGTCCAAACCCTCTCAGCATTTCTTTTCAGGTATAATGTGGAAATCTGCATCTGTTAATTAATTCTTCGTTCATAATTTCAAACTTTAGGCGGCACCGACAGCAAAGCACCACCCCAGTCGTGTTTACTGTAATGGGACACATTAGAACACCTGGCGTGACACCCCCAAATGCTTGATTGGGTATTTATCTAAATTGCTTGTTCCTTTCTTGGGTATAATTAGCATAGTTTAAACTAAAGTGAGACTAGTTTCTGCCTACAACGTCCAAATGTTTCACATTTGATGTAAGTCTGGAATATTTTAGACTGCGGATCAAGCGGAACAAATGCTGTAATGATGCTGATATCTAAATCTACCAATGCTTTATGTGTATGTTACCTGGGCAGAGGGAGATTCCACAGGCCACCAAGGAGTAACTTGTGTTTAAGAGGATGACCTGGTCTTTCTTAAGCTGGAAAGCGGGCTGGAATGTTGGGAATGGATACACCACCTGGTACCTACTGTTGAGCACATAACCATGCTCAAGACATTCTCCTTGTCCTGAGAACAAAAAGAATAAAGTCTGATTAGAAAGAGGCAAGGGAGGCGCACAGCGGGGTAACGCCGCGTGTGTTTTAACCTGTTCGTATCGTAGTGGACGAGGGGAAAGGGCAGCAGTCCGAACATGGTTTTGGAGGAGGCATCGAAGCAATGGTGACATAAATGTCTCTGTTGTTTTCATCGCTCATCATTAAGTTCATCAGAATCGACCTTGAACTGCGTGTGCTGGCAAGCGGGAGAAAGCAAAACAAAAAGAAATCACTAGACGCCTTCTGCAACGACACAATATAACGGTGGAGGCACTCAACGATTCAGCAATGTTTTCTCACTTGAATCCAAAGATGACAATCTTGGAGCGGTCATTGGGCCACTCACAGACAGTGAGGTACAAGTCGCTGTAGATTTCCTCTCCTGCAAACAGCCGAACATGATGGACCTAAAGAAAATACGCATGCGTGACAAAAAGCAGCATACATCAGAGTTTTTAACTTAATATACGAACGTGGATGTGGCATAAGAAAGATGCTTGTTTGTGTGGGACGTCTTCACCTGTCTGAGTCGACTGTGCAGATTGAACTCCCACCAATAAAGGTGATAGGTATAGAAAGAGAAGTCATCGTCTTCTCCACAGTCGCTGGTGTAGGACAGAACATACCGGCCACACTTGGTGAAGCCCAGAAATATGTGTCTAAAACAAAATACATGCGCACGTTACGTCTTTCAAATCAAGTCCCACTTAAGGTTGATGAGCAGAAATGTGCCACTGACCCTGCTCTCAGGAACTCCTCGCTGACGATGTTCTTTAAAGGGACGCAGATTCGGAGGGGTAACTTTCTGAACAGGCGCTGCGGAAACTGTCCAAACAGCTGCACAACACACAAGAGTGGATATCAACATCAACACAAGGGGGGGGGGAGAAGACAACCCAAAACGGTGCACGGTGGAGGCTGGCAATATTTCGAGGCGCCAAAAATGTACGGATATGAAACACAGACTATCAGTAATTAACATAATTATCGAGTACGTCGATTAGCTTTGCACTGCAAGTCAATACATATGCTAAAGCTAACCCATGGGTTTCATGACTGTAATACACCTTTGCTGTGGTCGTCACTGGTGAGCGTTAGAGAAGCATGTTTGATTCCAACTAAATAGGAGAAAAATACCAAAAAATAGCAGCGTTAAGCGCAGTGAGGTCCCGCTCGTGTTGTGTAGCATTAGCCACCACCGCTACTACAAACGACGCTTCGCGGAGGCGGCCCCGCTCATTTGCGGTTCTTTCCTGCCGTGCAGTGTTCGGGCGCTCGGACCTACCCTCCCCCGCGTTAAAAGCTTCACGATGTGGTCTTTGCGTTTCTTTTGGGGTTTCTGTTTGTCGTCGTCTTTCCCAGATTTCGAGCTGGGCGCCATCTCTCGACCGAGCTACTGTTGCTCGCGGCCAGCAGCGCGAGGCGATTGGACCCCGGAGACCACGAGAGCGCTCGCGATACCTCGCGCGCCCCTCGGTACAAAAATCAAAACAAAACACTGATAAAAATCAAAAAACTATTGTCTTCGAGTCTGATTTTTGAAAAATATCTTGTGACGTTATCAAGCACACAAAATACAATTGCTTAAACTAATTTCTCTTGCTTAAAGTTATTTTAAAAAAAGAAAAAAAAAGGGCCAATATCATTGCATTATCATTGCTTCTACTTAATAAAGTACAATAAAAAAATAAGGACTTCCGCTAAGAAGTTACACTCTTTTCCACAGCAGCGTTTAACCAGGAGTTCCATGAACTGACATTTAAAATATTGCCAGGGAACCCCCCCCCCCCCCCTCCCAAAATAGGGCGTGCACCACTAAGCAAACTGATTTGAACATTTTTATTGTAGTATTTAAAAACAAACCGTTAAAAAACGCAAATACAGTAAGCAAACATATTGGAAACGAAAAAAACCAAAACAATGAAGGGAAAAAAAATCCAGATGGAAGCAGCCAAACACACAAACATGCACACAAAACCAGCCCACATACTGCAGGGTAGTTACTAATCTTATTAAAGTCAACTTATACACATGTTCAGTAGCATACACTTTACAGACAAACACAATCCCCTATATATATATTTACAATTTCATATAATTACAATTTAATACAATAAATCAAATAAGACCAGGGAATAAACATATGCAATGTAAACATCAGGAATGTTTTCATTAAAAAATTAAAAAGTACCCAAAGAAAACAAAACAAAAGATGACCAGCATTTTTTCTTATGTCAAAATATCTTCAAATGACTTTTTTTTTTTTGCCAGAAATCAATAAGGGGGGAAACTTAATTGTCAGTCAGTGATGATACTTTTGTATCGGGTGCTTGCTATTTCACATTTTTTTAAAAAAAGGTGTGGGTGCGTTGAAAACTAATTAATAACAATTAAAAACAAACAAACAAAAAAAACACACACACAGAAAGCAAAGGTGTCGATGGGTCAAACGATGAATGTGTTTTAAATTGGAAAAAAAATCTTTTGATAGAAAATACCAGTCCATACAGTTGCTGTGGCCACCAAAAAGACCAAAGGAAAGTCAAATTTTCACTACCCCTGAAACGAGAGATCACAAACATGAATATAAAAATTATTAGAAGTTACATTGATAATATTATCAGCATGCTAAATTCAGTTTTCAGTCAAATATCTACCTGCTGACCCTGCTGTGGAGCAGGTACCTGTCCAGGTGCCTGTCCCCCTTGTCCATAGTAGGCAGCCTGCTGTCTGTAGTACTCAGCCCAGGCAGCACTGTAGTCCTGTTGGCCTGCAGCTGCAGTTCCAGCTGTGGAGACCGCCGAGACTGAAGCAGCTGCCGAACCTCCAGCTGGTTGAGCTGATGGGACAAACAGTTTGAATCCACTTGTAGGATACACGCATTGGTCTCAAGCTTAAAAGCCTGAAATAGATCACAACTTATCTCACCCGTGTGCCGGTCAGTAAGAGTAATAAAGTCATTATAATGCAGGTTGTTTAAAACCAGGTGGGTAATTGTGATGATATTTCCACAGCTGTGTCACTTACTGATGCCCATTTTCTTGTAGTACTCCTCCCAAGCTTTGGTGTAGTCTGGCTGACCCCCAGTGGTCTGGCCTGCTTGACTCTGGTGTCCCGGCGCTGGTGCAGCTGCTCCTGGAGCCTGAGCCGCCATTGCGCCTTCCTGCTGCTGACCATAATACTGGGCGTAGTAGGCTTCCCAAGCTGCGTTTTGGTCCGCCGCCGCCTTGTCTGGGGAACGTTAGAAGATCGGAAGAGTTGCTGAGCGATGGGGGAAAACGCGCGCAGATACAAAACATTGGCAGAAGCAAAACGTGCCGACGTGGGAAACAATGTACACGTACTAGGAACTTGCGAACCTGGATCTTGCCATTGCTGGTAGTTTTCCCCCCAACCCTGTGGATAGTACTGGGGGGCACCAGGAGCTGCCCCACTGTGGAGAGCACAAGCACTTCAACACACTGCGAGCTGTACACATCTGTCTTGTCATTAAAACTTTCATCACTTGTGTGGTTTTGGAGCTGTACTTACTAAGGAGCGCCATCAGGAGGCCCCGGATTGTAGGGATTGGGGTTATAGGGACCCATTGGACCACCTGGACCGGGACCACCCCCTACTGGACACAGCGGAGCCTGGACAACACAAAATTAAAGCCGTCAGGTAACCCTGCATCCCACTTTCTGAATATTGGCTTGAACGTACCTCGATCTTTTCCTCTATAAGTTGTTTCGCGTGGTCGATCTGCTGCGGCGTTCCTCGGATAGTGAAAAGCTTAAAATTCGGATCGCCGTTTGGCGGAGGCTGATGGGTCATCTTCACGAAAGCGCCCGTCTGTTGGTTGATGGACTTGACATTTTCTCCTCCTCTGCCAATAACAAGCCCGCATTTGTGAGCGGGAACGGAGAAGGCCATTTCACCCCCCCAGCTGCCCTGGCCCCTCCCATGTCCCTGACCTCCAGATGGCATTCCAGGACCAGCACCTGGGGGCCCCTGTGGAGACAGATCTCATCAGTCTTGCCCATTTCGCAGCAACGTTCCACCCAGGACGTCGACCTGAGCTTAAGAACTGCGGACCAACTCGTGCTGACCTGGCCACCCTCTTCTCGGGCGCGGACACTCTGCAGAAGGTCAGTGATGATTGAGGCGGCGTGCTCACAGCGGTCTGGCGGACCCATTATGAGAGCCATTTTTTCAGGACCTGTACCATCATCTGTTGAGGGAACAGGAACATTTTCTTCAACAGTGTCTAAACATTTATTGTTAAAGAAGGAGTAATACAAGATAACACAGGTCGCTTTATGTGTAGCCGTCTGTACGTTCCTTGGTCCAGCGTCAACATTTCCTGGAAATTTCACGTTATACCTGCAGTTATTTTGTTCTAACTGATAAAAGGCTGCTTGGCGGAGGTGCGCAGACCGCGGGTGGCTGATGAATAATGAACCAAGAAACATCATTTCAACCAAGCCGCCGACACACTGCACCCCATCACCGCTTCATTCACGTTCTCAGAGGATAAAACTAGGGGCAACGGCAACATCTGCATTTTAGAATCAAGAGCAGAACCATCGCAGAACCACAAATACTTGTGTGTACGTAGGGTCCCTGTGTGCACAACTGAGCGGAGTAAGTGTAGAACCGTTTGTATCATCATGCTCACCTGGCTTGAACTGAATCTTAACTCCGGCGTCACTCTGGATCTTTTTGATCATTTCCCCGTTCCGTCCAATCACCACCCCCACTGAGTGTCGGGGCACAGCTATCTGTAAGAGTAGAGACCATTGAAAGAATTTGTTAAATATATTATGAATTCACACATCACCCACTGTGCCCAAAAGCGTCTTCCGTACATTAATGCCGTTGCCGCCACCTCCTCCTCCCATCCTCGATCCATATTCAGTCCGCTCTCCAAATCCAGCATGATCCCTCTCTCTAAGAATTTCATTCACCATCTCCTTTGCTTGCTGAACAGGAGGCAAAAACACAGGTCGTATCACACGTGATCTCTGGGCGTCACCAATTCAGCCAACCAAACCAACCCCCACAGTATCTACCTGCACTTTGTAGGGGTCTCCAATGATGCGCAGTGGTTTATCAATGTTGGGGGGCTGGGATCCATCTTGGATAAGAATCATTTTAACTCCAGCTCGCTCCTGCGGTATTTCAGTAAAGATTTGTTGGATTACACACAGTAATTAGACTAAAGATGCATCATACTGACTACAGTGTTATTTCCCCTCTCATCCCCAACCTTCTATAGTAAAATTAAGCCCAACACTGTCCCATAGAAGCTCCATTAGCCGTACCTGCAACTGTTTGATGGTCTCTCCTCCTCTGCCTATGATTAGGCCGGCTTTGCCTGCTGGGATTATCATCTCATGCATGGAGCCTGGCTGCCCATTGGGCGACTCATGGCCCCTTGAGACGATGTCATCAATAAGTGCCTTGGCTCGTCTAGAGATCACATCATACGAAGGAAAGGTGAGGTCACGATAGAATGTGCCCAGTGTAGCATCAACCTGTGCATTGGGAACATTTGCTTACTGTATGGCATCTGGTGGCCCGGTGAGAGAAACTCTTCTTTCTGGAAGGCCAGCAGTGTCTGAGAACAAATGCAAAAATATTTATATACCTAATAACAGCAATAAAACCTTTTAACACACAGATTAGGCAAAATAATAGACAGCTCACCGTGCGCAAACTGGACCTTGCAACCAGATTCCTGCTGGATTTTGTTGATTTGTTCACCACCTCGCCCGATGACTTCATGGAGACAAATAGAGATGTGTAGATTAAAGTATAAACATTAGGTAAGGCTAAAGTGCATCATGAATTCAATGTATATATGCTTATATACTCACTGAGTCCAACCATAGCATCAGGCACACTGCATTCTTCTGTGAGTGCAGAGGGTCCAACACTACAAACAAAATTACAACATGAACATAATCCTCAATTTTCAGTGTTCCCTGCAGAGGAATGCAGAATCTAATTGTTGTTTTCTAACAACAGAATCAGGACAAATTCTTGTCCATGAAGAAACAGTCAAATAGGTGTAATAGTGGCATTATAGATAAAAAATACCTTTGTTGGGAGAGGGCAGCCAATTGTGCCCCTATGGCTGTAAGAAGAGGAAAAGGCAGTGAGTGACGAGAAATTGTAAAGACCGCAGTAGGATTGCAATAGATTTTTTTAAAACATACACAACGAAGAATCAATTTCACTCTGCGAGGCTACCTTCTTAACCTCTGGCCCATCTGAAAACGAGAGAAAGTTCAAAGAAAATCAGTCTCACAGCACAGACAGGCGGCATTGAAGTGCTTTTGAGTGTTGCTTTTACCTCCTCCTTCCAAAGATCTCTTCTTTGCTATGAAAGGATAGTTCTCAGCACCTCCGTTGTTGCTCGTTGGAGGTGCACCCTCTCCACCGATTTTAGCTGCAATCTATAAACACATGCAGCTGATGAAGTGTTTGCTAAAACGGGCAACAGATGGTGTAAACAGGGACAGGCTGCCAGCGCATGGCAGGACCAACACGGAGAAAAGAAGAGCCATTTACATTCACACCTAATCCAGTTACCAATTAGCCTGTTCCCGAATATTGGACTGAGAGGACCCCCCCCCCCCCCCGGCTCCAGTGCTAACCACTGCACCATCGAGGTGTTCTCAATATTACATTTTGAAATGCATCTGATAATATTTTAATGTAAACTTCACCAAAGCCAAATTTAGCGATACATCGATTTCTATATTTTCTATATCTTCTCTGCCCAACCAGAAAACATTAAGTTGGGACGTCTGGCGCTACTTACCAGTATATTAAGGTTTAAATCGAACACGATGCACATGAAAGGTTATCGTGTAATTGTAGTAAAACCAAGATTTAAAAGCCGTATAACAACACAATCAACTAGCCTCTACACATAGATGCTAAGCTAGCCTAGCTGACATTGTGAAGAAGTCTAGTTTATAGAACTTCAGCCGCCACCCAAAATTTCGAGTTGAGAATAATTTTTTTACTGTAAGTCATGAACAAGAATGCTACAGCTCCTAATTAGTTCCACACAATCCAACTGGATGCATTGTTGTTGTTAGCGAGTGCACTGGCTTGTTAGTTAGCTAGAGCTAATGTACCGCACAATTAAGCTAGCTGAAATGTCCCACCAGCTAGCTACTTGTCTCGCCGGTTGACTCCAAGCGTGGCCTAATAGACGTTACCTGTCTGGCTCGTTGTACCGCATCAGCAAAAGCGTCTTTTTTCATTCCAGCACCGACTCCATTAGTAGATAAAGCGCCGTAATCCGACATATTGCGCACGAAGAACCAAAAACATACAAGGAAAGGATAAAAAGCTTTAGCCGGGAAGAGATGCGCAGAAGCGGGAAGGCAAACAGCGACGTCCAAGGTAGTCCAATGTGGATGTACATCCGGTGAACGTCAGTGGTTTAAAATAACCAATCGCCGGACAATGAAATATGTACTTCCGGATTTGATGTCGTCCAATAAAGTTGCAAATACAATAGCGCCACCGCCAGGATTGGAGGGGAATTGACGGGGCGGCGCACTACCTGATAGATAAACATACATATAATACATACATATTTCTAATGATAGAGTTGAGTTAAATATCTGCCCAGGCCTTAACTACTTCTTAATACTTTATACGTGCTCATAAAAAGATTTGATTGGAAACATAAGCAGATGGTTGTATTTATTTGGAAAATTGCATTATAACACATGAATGTTTCCTTACCGGCAAACCATTATCCATTATCCTGGCCACTCTGTCATACAGTTAAGAAATACTATTATAATACTATTCAGCAATGCAATCTTGAAAATTTTAAAATAAATATGAGAAAGTAGACACAGAATTTACTGAGGCGTACAGAAAGAGAGCAGTATGCAATCCAAATCTTAACATGACTTCAGTACACTAGTTTATATTTTTTTAAAAAAACAACTTTGGTTGTTGGTCAAATATCACGCTGTTCCATAATTATTTTTGTATCATTTTTGAAACAACAGTGCAGTAACTCCAGTGGTGTGCAGCAGCTTCTTACTTCCCTACGGGAAACTGACCAATCCTTTACCAGTGTTCTCTATAAATCACCTACAGGAAGAGATAAGAATGTATGTAACATGTTTTCACACTTTTGTTCTTGTGGATTTTCAGCCAGTTCGTGCATGTTGAACTGAAGTTAGTTGATTAGTCTGTACAGGTGCTGAAATGCACACACACATCCCATCACGGGCACTGACAGCTCAGGTAAAATCAAAAACTGGCCGGTGATGCTTCTTCCGCTTTCCAGTGAGTTCGAACTATCCCTCTGCTCCCCGTTTAAAGCCCACTGGTCACAGGACCATACATTTACCCACAGACGGAGGGGGGGGGCTCGCCACGTCATGCAGTGCTGACACAGTGGTGCATGCTTGCTTGCCTCCAGCCACCCAAAACTCATCCCTATTTCACCCGTTCCCTTTCCCACCCCTCCTACCCTCAAAGTCCACTCCCAGGAACATCCGCGTGTACTCGTAGACCACGTAGGAGACGCTGACAGCGGGGATGACCTTTAGCAGGTTGGGGGAAATTCCTCGATAAAGTCCCGAAACGCCCTCCCGGGTCACAATGTTATGAACCAACGCCAACATGGAGGGTCTGGGGGCTCCTTTCTCTGAAACTAAGAGTGAAACTAATGTAAATAAGTTAGTCTTGGTCTCTTCTTTAAAAATAAGATATTTTAGGTGGCAGTTTGGTTAAATAATGCGTTAACTTCACAGTTAATTGGGTTGCACTTCATTAGGGACCTCACAGTTTTTTAAATTTCTACCAGTTAATAAATCTTTCTTGATGTTACGCTGCAGGGGACGGTATAGCCTGGGACTATAGGACAACTGCTGAGGTCTAATCCAGCTCATTTTGGGGCAAAATGCAGAGGGAAATTCACAAGTTCACTCCAGGGAAATGTAAATTACCCCTTTGGTTGAGAAATCTATTAAATAAACTTCACTCTATGACGTTACTGAGAGGGTAATTGAGACATCATTGTTTTTGTGTTTAAACATGGTGATTCCTGATTAATTCCCCCCACCTTGGGCTTGCATGCGGGTGCGGATCAGTGCCAGCGGGTAGCTCGCCAGTTGTCCACATGTGCTGGAGACAGCGCCGCAGCCGACGAGGACCATCACCCCCGGATCAGCCAAACCCGTATTCCTGTTCAGCCAAGACAACTTCAGGGTCTGCGGACGAGAATGCAGAGATGGTAAACAGTCACTACGCTTTTAGTGTGGAAAACTGAGCATTTCCCGTTTCTCTGACCTCATAGACGGCAAGATCGATGCCGGCGTACGGGACAATACTGAGCAGGTTGGGTAAATAGCCCTTGTAGAAGGCTGTGGGACCCTCTTTCTGTATGATCTGTTTGACACAGTCTGCTAGTCCTGAATACTGGCCTGTTTTCCTCAACGTGAGACGGGTCTTTAGCACCTGTAGTGGTGAGCATTAAAAGATTGGAAAGGACACAAACAAGAGGAGGTCGTCGCTGAACCTTTCGGGTGTATGTGACCTTATTGTATGAGAATCAAGCACATGTGCTGTGTGTTACCTCCATTGGGTAGATGGCTGTCTGAGCAGTGGCTCCAGCCAGACAGCCAGCAACGAGTCGCTCATAACCCTTGAGATTTCTTCTTTTATCCCTTCCACGAATGATATCCTTGATCTACAGAGTTAAACAGCAAATGAAGAGAATAAACATAACTGTCACGGCTCACAGTGATGGATGAAACCAAAGGTGACATCCTTTCTGTACAAAAAGTATCACGCTGCAGTCAACAGTGGAGGCAGAGATACTGATTGATTCTGAGGGCAACGGGATCAATCTTACACAGCAATGTGTAAGTGGGGATATTTAAAGGATAGAGATTGTGGATGATCCTATTAATGTTGAAAAGCAAGGGACGTGGCGAAAAATTCATTAGTGTATCGTTTTGCAAACAGCGATCTACTTCCGGGTGTTCAGTTTGTAATACACACAGTGTCCACAAGGGGGAGCTGCCTCCCCTTTAATGCCTCATTCTTCATGAAGCTGCCACAAATTTGCCATTAATGTTGCAGAGTGCTTGGTTTACAAGTATTTTATTGTCGTGTTGACCCAATTTTCATTGTTTTGGCTGATTTTTTTTTCTTTGCACTTATATTTGTTGATTCCAGTCTGCATTTCATTCAAAGATCATTTTCACCATTATTTACCTGTTTATGTTGATCATGGACATGTCTAGTATTATTTATTTTTGGACATAAATTGATGTTTTGACTATGTCATTATATCAATATTTATTCTTCCCCTTTTAAAGGTGTAATGGAAGCGCATTACACTTTTTAAATCTTTGACAGACCAAACCTGTCTCAGCAGGAGACTCAATGTTTAAGACCCAACAGGACAAAATGGGTTTGACGGTGCTCTACCTGTTCATAAGCTGTGAACTTGATCGCAGTCTCTGGGGCGATTTTAAGAACATTGACTCCATTGCCCCTCCACAATGACAGCGGTCCCCCTTCTTTGATCATGTACTGGAAACTGTTCAGTGCGTTCTTTTTAATGCTGAAGGAACCATGAACCTGGTCAAACAGGATATAAACGCGTGATGTCAGGATGACGGACAGTCATGGACCATCTCAATTCATTAATTTCTGATCTTAAATCAAAGATCTGAAAAGACCGGATCCGCGTACAAAACACTAACTTGGCGGAAGACTTTGAGCCGGTCTAAGGGGGCAGTCCCGGATCGAGATACGGCTCCGGCCACAGCTCCAGCCATCAGCTGCCTCCAAACATATCCAGACTTCTTCTCTTCTTCAGAAAATTCATCTGGGACCGTGAGCTGCTCACCTATGTCCAGCATCTACTAGAGCCACAGACGAATGTGGATTAAACATTATGATATCACTTTCAACTCCACTACCTGCTTTGTTCATCTGTTTATACCAGTGAGCGTTTCCAGTAGCGCGCCACCTCCTCCATGTTGCTCAGAGGATTAAACAGGAAGTGGTCTCTCCACTCGTTCCAGTTAATGGTCATGGTGCCATCTTTATCTATCCTGGGGAACATAAAAACAAAGTTACCAAAAATAATCCACTCAGACTTCTGAGGTCCTAAGCAGACATAAACACGATTAATAAAACTCAATTTAGATGAATGGCTTCGTTCCGCAGGTCTCAGATTTGTGTTTCTCGCTAATCTTCTAGCCTTCGACTCCTTATAAAAACAAGTTTTACTCTGTGGGATCAATCACTGAAGGTGACAGGAGTCAGTTAGTTTGGGACACAAACACTTAAACCAACGTTGGCGACCTTTGTAAAATCCTGTTGGCCTCCTCGAGGCTAATGGAAACCCCGATGGAGTGAAGAGAGTGCCGGATCTCTGCTGCATCTATTTTGCCTGATAAAAAAAAAGAAAAACGAGGGAGGAAATGACATATACAGCAAAACACCCCCCCAAAAACCCCCAAAACATTGCACACAACCTCTGTGTCAGTTTAATATTTAAAGCGTGAGCTGGTACCGACCGTCTTTGTTCCTGTCCAGGCTGCTGAACATGATCTTGAGCTCTTTTTCATGTGCACGGAGATACTGCGTGAACTCCTCAAAGTCCAGAGCTCCATCGTGGTTGGTGTCCCCGTCCTTCACAATCTGGAACCAGACAACAAGCCTTACACGTAATGGGTGCAGCGCCCACGGAAGGCGACCCCATCCACATTTATGTGCCTGTCTCACTTACAAATGACAAAAAAACACAAAATCAAATGAGCCAAAACAGGGAGTTTTTACACTGTTGCCGATGTTTTTTGCTTTTTGAGTGACACATGAGCAACGAACCACCTGTAAAATCATGTGTAGGAGCAACCAAAGGTTAAGACTCTCATCTTACCTTGTTTAAAAATAGACATGCTGGTCTTCACACACACACACTCAAGCTTTCTGTCAAAATACAGGCTGTCTTGTGATTGGCTGATTTGTTTTAGACGGGGTTCTTGTCTCGCACGCTGTTCGAGGGCACGTCGGCCGCCTGTGTGTACACACAACAGGCTGACGTCCTTGGATTCTGCTGGTGCTACCAGCTAACCCAGGATCCAAAAGCTTCCACCATAAGGGAGGGAGATCCTGTTCCCACAGTTCTTCTACGTGTTCTTCTAACCTGATCATGTTGAGGGTTTTGATAAGGGCGATCACAAAATTTCCTCTATAGGTGCTCACATTAGAAAAATACATTTATTAGCTCGCTACAAAAATGTATAAGTGGTGGATTGATGCGTTCAAAGACCCTCTCTGGGCTCAGGTACCGTCTGCTTGTGATCTGGCTACAGAGGCGCGGCCCCGGGCGGAGCGTACCTTCTCTGCGGAGCCTTTGGACAGCCCCTGTCCAGACAGTCCCGTCTGCAGCTCCACAATGTCGATGCGTCCATCTTTGTTGAGGTCCAGCTGCTCAAACAGCTCAGCCCAGCGCTTCTGCCGCTCCTGCTCAGGGCCTGGAGACCCGCTGGCCTGGCAGTGCACCAACAGGAACCGTCTCCATTGGTGACCCATAACTGGTGCCGGTCAGTCAGCTGAACCAGAGGGAAATAAATACATTTAAGCACCCTGGAACACAAACAGGCTTCTAACAAGGCAGGATAAAAGTGCACAAAGCCTTTCAGATGGGGCTGGGCTTATAATGTGCACTTTTCTGTCTATTAAACGTGACCTTTTAAACCCAATCATCAGGAATTAATTCATGTTGATTTCGCGGATGTCTGTAAATATAATAAACATGACTGCAGCCTGGTGTTTGGGTGCTCCTGTTGCTTTTTTTTAAACTCTTAATCACGAAAACAGTGAGCAGCGCAGAAAAAAAACATGAAAACTACGCGCTTGTTTTTCTGGACGTCCTCGCAAGAACATCCGAGCCCGTCTCATCGCGACCACTTGCATATATGTGCATATATACAGTAAATACATATTTCTGTATACTGAACCAATCAAATGAGCGCATCAGGCCGCGCTGATTACCACAGAGCTTTGGCAGATTATAGCAGAACGCTGCATGCTTTATAAAGGAGAGGACGCCTCCAGAGCCTCCAGGTCCAAACGCAAGCAGAACAACAGCTGCTCGACGCGAACACACCTGCAGCTCATGGTTCTGGGCAGCAGAACCGCCGGCTCCGCTGCGTCCTGGAACCAAAACCTTCCTCCAGGGACCAGCAGTTTCAGATCTTCTTCCCTTTTGACAGATCCGAGCGCGCAGAAGAAACAGGAAGTGGTTGAAGCAGATCCCGCCCCCCCTCCTAGGAGAAACCAGCAAGAGACACTGGGAGACGCACCATTTAACATTTAGAATCGAGTTTAAAAATACATTTCTATTTTCAATTGTTATTTGTCCTTCAATTGTTGTGCTTTATGGCTTATCTAACACGCGTGCGTGCTCAGGTGTTCACGCTCCCGCTTCAAACTAATTGATTTTGAAACGGTGCGTAACCGGACAACAAAGGGTTTCAAACCAGCAAACATTCGAAGTCCTGTTTTTGAGCAAACACTGATCCATCACGAGTGTATTCCACAGCTGACGTGGGCCCCCACCTGCCCCCACCTGCCCCTCAATCATCACCACCGACCTGATATACGCTCTAAAGGTCAAACTTGTTTGGGTTCGATTCTGGATGGTTGATGAACCTTGAACACATCCTATGGAAATAAATTCCCTGGATTGTGTCCACCGCCTTGCTTCACAGATCCTGCTGACAGAGCAGTGTGTGTGTGTGTGTGTGTGGGGGGGGGGGGGTTATTCAGCTCTGTCCAGCTGTCTATTCCCCACCTGCTGGGCACAGAGCTGCAAGATCAGACTGATAATGAGCAGGTAGGCTATAAAAGAGCGGCCCGCGCTCTTGGTGATGTTGGATCCGTCTTCTGAAGCCGAATACGTCTCATCTAGATTTTTCACCCAAAGTTTGTTGTTCCCAAACCAGAGACCTTCATGTGTAAGGGGCTCTCCCACCTGCCCTCATCATGCCTGGAGAAGTATGTGTGCGGCTGTTTTCAGAGCACCAGGGTTTCATTTGGGAGTTGTTGCACCTATGTGAGATCTTTTCTTTGTATTTCAGGGCAAACAAGATGCGGGTAAAGTTAAGCCATTTGGCTGAAACGCCCCAGAAGTACAAGTAAGTTTCACCAACTCACTGACTCTCACGTCTGACAGTGGTGTGTGTGTGTGTGTAACGGTGTGTTATTCTCAGGGTTCAGGATGGTAAAGGGGTTCAGGACCTGGAAACTCTGCTAACTAGCAAAAGTAAGACTTTCTCTGTCGAACCATTTATGCATATTTTGAAACAAAAAGACACTTTGGTGACAGGAATAATGTTTGAATTTCACTTTGGTTTGAATTTGTTGGCCTTAAACTGTTTGACTGGCCACGAAAGACAAGTGGAAATGTTCTATAACAGTTGCTAAGATCAAATAGTGCAACATTAAACATGTTATTGAACTAAACACCCAACTTAAAAATATAAATAAATTCATCCATAGCAAATTAATTAGCAACACCCAATGAAATGAAACTTAACATTAATGATGAGTTCGGTTGCGAATCGATCATAAACCCATTAAAACAAAAACAGCTTGTCCTCTCAGGTGGTCTGCAGGCCTTCCAGGAGTTCCTGCGCTCAGAATACAGCGAGGAGAACCTGAAGTTCTGGCTGGCCTGTGAGGCCTACAGGGGTGCTCCTTCCAAGACCAAAGCCAACAGCATCTGCAGCCAGTTTATCACCACTGACGCCCCACAGGAGGTTGGTGCAGTGGCAGAAAAAGATAAAAAGGCTTGACAGCAGTAATGTGGTGACCTCTTTGTTGTCAGGTAAACCTGGATGCTGAAACCCGGGAGGCTCTGCTGAGCGTGATGGACTCAGTGTGTGCCGAAACCTTCAGCACTGCGCAGCGGAGGATCTACGCTCTGATGGCCAAAGACTCCTTCCCCAGGTTCCTGCGTTCCACTCAATACTCACACGTCATTAAAGCCTTCTAGACATAAAGTTGATTATTGTGTGCTTTTTCTATGTTCACCAATAAACACGCTTGTATGTGCTTGTTTAGTGTGGCTGGGGGCATGTTGCTATTAATAATGCTATCAAACTTAAATAAACATCCGGTGAAAAAGTATATTTTGTTTCTGACAGCTCTGTTGCAACAAAAGCAATATATGCATCGAAGATATGCTTCGTATATCACCCGTCTCAGCTTTACTTTTAAAAAATAACCTAATTTCACATAAAACACACACACCAGTCGTGCATCATGACCACTTGCCTAATATTGTGTTTATAGATATGATGATAGAGAAACTGAAGCTTTCGGAAGGACTGAGTCACTCAAAATGATTCAGTGCTTCCAACTATTCGAGATGCGTGACTATGGCGACATCTGCTGGTCAATATTCGATATAGCATTTAAATTGGACGCGGGGACAGAATTGAATTAGTGGCTATTTAGTTTCATTCAATAATTAGTTTCTTGCAATAACGTAAGAAACCACTGAGGTTTGGACTCTGCTTCACCCCTAAAGCGATCGTCTCAGAGGGACCTGGCAGGTATTAGCAGCAGCTTTAGGTGATGTAACCTCCACGCATCAGCACATCCTACAGATGCTCAGTTGGATTGATATCTGGGGAATTTGAAGTCAACATTCCAAACTTGTGCTCCTAAAACCACCCCTGGACCATTTTTGCTTTGTATCAGGTCTCCTTGTCCTGATGGCCGGCCTTTACTCCCCACATGCATCAGTGAGCCCGTTTGTTGCCTACATTTCTATAGGTTATGCCTGATATAATAGAAGGTGTTCCCTAAACCTCAACCTAATGGAGGCTCACCTGTGTCTTTTATATCAAATACTTTGTAAAACCATTGATTGATTAATCTGGAAGAGGATATCAGATGCTAAAAAAGATGCGTGGAACTGATTAGATCATTTTCACTTTAATTTAAAATAAAATATTCTTTGAGCAGTACATAAAAATGCATTGCGTAACGACTTAAGCTTTTAAGTTTACAAAAAAGGTAAATATCCACAGATGAGAATGAGTGGATATTTACTTAGTATCAAGATCTGTTGATACTATCTTCTTGCCACTTGTGATCATCAGCTCATGGAACCGATGAGAGGAGTCCTTCCCTGAATGACTGTGGACTTGTAGGATCTTATTTTGAGCTGGTTCCTGGTTTGCCTCTGCTTTCTGCCCCTTTTACCACGCTGAGGGGCTTGTGAAGGCTGGAACTCGCCTTCTGGGTCACCTCCTGCTCGATCTTGTTCCTGATGGCGACCTCTAGACTCTAAAGATCAGCAGGTTGTCATTAACTCATGCTCAGATGACTGTTAATTGATCTCAGTGAGCATATTCTCACCTTCTTCAGCTTCTGCTGTTCGACCACTTGAGTTTTCTTTGGTGCAATGATTCTTCCTGTACAAAAACAACGGTCAGATGTGGAAAATCTTGCAACCACCGCTGTTTTATTGCATAGCACAATTACAGATACATATATATATAAATTACATATATATACAATGTCTGACCAAATACTTGTTTAGAAAGACGGTGATCATTACGTCAAGAGTGGCTCAGGAACGTGCACAATCACGTGTTTGCGAAACTGGGCAAAAAGGAAATTAATCTGACAGCAGGCCGCATTTTTAAAAAACAAACATTACCTCCTTTCTTTGGTCCCTTTTGCTTGTTGTTGTGCTGTTTTTTTGATATTCCTGGGCGCTGAGCTTTAAATTTCTTCGCCCCTTGAGCCATTTTTGCTGAAGGAAAATAAACCAGCTTTTTCTTCTTTGGTTTAAAAGATCCCACTTAACTCTCTACCGCCGCCTAGCGGCAAAGAGAAAGGGGACATGTGGACTTTACAGGTGTTTTTTAAAGCTGTTTCAACGTTTCAATTTAAACGTAATTTCATAATTGCCTCCCCTTAATACAGTATATTTCACATTATCTAAAAATATGGATTGTTACAAATACAACAGGCCTATTCCTTCAAGTATGGTTTTACAGTGGACCGCAATTCTCGAGATTCTTCAACTAATGAATTCTTGGTCAGCATTGAGCACTTTAGTTTATGACTTAATGTAAGTTTGTTGCAGCGAGTTGTTTGAGATTCTCTGAACACAGTATATACGAAGACTTTGATTGAATGATATACATCAAACATTTGTGAATGTCTTTGGGTTGGAGTTGTGCTGGGTGCCTGCATGCTCATCACTTATGTGCACGACCTGACCAGGAATTTCATCATCTGTGAGTTTACTGTTGGAGATGAAAGGTCTCTGTCTGTCAGAGATCAGGACACCTCTCGTATTGGTTTGAGGTCAGACGAAATGTGCGTGCCAAGTCAAAAATTGCTAACATGAACTCCTGGAACACCATCACCTTTTCTCCAAGCTGTGAACCTTTTTTCCCCATTTTGAGGGGCTTTCAGAATGTTAAGTTGGGATCCCTGTACCCTGTTTAGTGCACTCAATGTGCATGGACAACAAACAAACACAAACACCCACTGAGTGTACTGTTTTTATTAATCAGTAAGAAAAATTTACATCACAAATTACTCAACCGACATTGATCCGGTACGCCAAGACGCCATTTAAAGCGCACAGGTTAGTGTCAGAACGCAGGTGTTTCAGGCTATCAGTGAGTTCACTAAAAAGTCCACTCGACCCTGCCTTTGTGATGACCAGTGAACAAGTGTGTGGTGGTGTACACAGCTAGTGAAGGGCACGGTGCAAACACTGGGTCTGGTGTTGGAAACCGACGCCCCCGGGCGGCTGCATGCGGGGACCACGCGCGTCCCGTCAGCTGCCACGGCAGCTCGCCATATGCTCTTCTTGTGAGGGTGCGTGTGTGACAGGTGTTCTGGGTGTGCGGCAGGTGGATCAGCACCATGTGCGTCTTCTCCGGCTTCGCTGGCAACTCAAGAAACGACACACACAGTGCAGCCTTCGTCGCCCCTCAACTTACTGACGTCTTCATCATCTGCTGCAGCATGACTGGGTATAGCTCCTCACTTGAAACGCTTGAATAAAACCTCTCTGGAGGCTCCACACCAGCTGTCTTCGTGCCACTCCAAATGTGCGTTAATGTGAAGGTACCGGAACGTTACTTTGGGAAGTGTGTTTATTATTTATATTCATTTATATTTAGAACAGTAGGCGGCAGGTACGATGGCCACAGAGTTGCTACATATGTCTGAAAAAACTGTCCAACCCCCCCCCCCCCCCCCATTCCAATACAGCAATAAAACTGAAAATTCACAAGTGTGGTGTAAGCTCACGTGTGACCCGACAGCGTGTGTGTGTCGTGGTTTGGAGGACAGAGAAAAGTGAAGAGACGACGAGGGTAAAATACAGCATAATAGAGACAACGGTACAAATACTGCAGTTAGGAATGTTGGCAAGGTTTCGTAGCGTTTTAAACCGATCAATAAACAACGTAAATGAGATCCGTGTGTGAGGTCAATCAGAAAAGGGGTTGAGATGACGGACAAGCGTATCATGTAGCCAGATCCTCCTCACCAAGCTGACTGAGAGTGGGGAAGGGGGGGGCACCACAGCAATAGTATGTAGGTTACTGAGAAACATGGGTGGGAATATAGATGTGAAAGACCTGTAGAGGATGTCAACACACTATTCATAACCAGCGTTATGATAAGACGATCTGACACATTAAACCCAGGGTGAACGTGGGCCTGAGATGTGGCTTTTTCCAAGGTTGTGATTGGTAATCCATAGAGTTGCTGCACTAGTAAGGCAGTGAGCATTGTGGGTCCTGAATCCAGCCCCGTGACATTCGGTACAGCAAGTAGATGTGTCGCACACACAACGGTGTCGCTGGGACATTTGTTCATGCTGAGTACAGCAAACACTGGATGATTGTAACAGAGCTGCAGAAGCTCAGACACTTGCTTTTACATGATTCCTTTTTTAAAGAAAAAGCCAAATGGGACCATAACAGTCTGACTATACCTACCACATCCATGTTAAGACAAAACCGAGCACAGCGAATCGCAGGATGACTCAGCTGTTTTCAGTGCATCTGGATCAAAACATTGCGACACTCGATTAAATATGAATTGTTGACTAATCTGAGCTCGCCAACAGGCCGCGAAGACATTTTTAGTCCCGTCATTTGGATAAATATCCCCAAATGCCCGAGATGATCAAAGTACATTTCAATGTCGCCTTCATCATGAAGAGCTGGTCTTTAATTTAATGGCTGGACAGAAACGTCAGGTCTTGACAACAACGGGAGGATGCCTGTGTTTGAACCTGATTAACGCGAGGGGAAAATGATCCAAACACACAGGGCACAAAATCACGAGGCAAGTGTCTGAGGTTTGACCTGAACGTGGTCCCGCATTAAAGTACATCCGAGTTGAATATTACATTCTGAACTGTGCACTGTGGCCACGTGTTGTTGTGTTTTTAGTAGAGTTAAAGGTTAAAGGAAAAGTTCACCCAACAAAAAGAGAGATAAAGCCATCCACAGGAGTCCTTTTAAAGCCACATTTTAACAGCAAGATTACTGAAAACGAAATAGTTTCCCGTTAGGGCTGATGTAATTCATATCCGTGGCCACAAGAGGGAGCCACCACGAACTATAAAAAACGAAGTTAATAGTAATAATTCCAAATCTAAATTAACAACGACTCAGGTACACATAACCAAACCTAAATTTGGGGATGAACTGTTCCTTTAATTGTGATGCCTGCGTTACAGAAACCTAACAGCATGTAAGCACATTTCTTAAACTGTTCATTCTTTGAGTTTCCAGTGCAGCATGATGTATATCTTTATGGTGCAGACACAAATATAAATGAAGAGTATAAGCAGTGGGACAGAGTGGTGCTGTCAACTGCTGACGCAAACAACGAGTGAGGTATAAATACAGCCGTGTACTGTCGTAGGCTTCAGCTGACTAACAAGGGCCGATTTAAGAAATTCCACTTGTTTAAAATTTCAACAAGGGGTTCATATTACGCCAGAAACACCACAACACTAAAAACGCCTTCATGAAAATCCATGGGATACAAATTTGGGATATTCTTCTACAAAAAGGTTTCTATGTAGATTGAAAGAAATAAAATGTTAATATAACATTTTTAAGGTCAACTTTTAATTTTATACAACCGCATATTGGGTTAAAACAGTAGTACCTTTCACTAGCAGGGGTTAGTTGGCTACATATGTACACTACTAGCAAGGATATTTATATTTACAGATGGGAGCAGCAACCATTGAAATCTTGGCTGCCAAAATTTAAGTTTGAAATTAAAAAAAAAAAAAAGTCTTTTTGAAAGGTGGTTTTAGTTAGCAGTTAAACCAGCCTTAAAAACAATGCCAATAATGCTTCCAAATAGAATTTATGGGCTTGAGTCAAGCTGAGCACTATGCCTTATCAGAAGCCATTTAATGTGAGACAGAGGTGGCACAAGAGGGGAAGTCTGAAATGAATGAAAAATAACGAGACGGATGAAGAAAAAGAAAACGGAAACTGCGCACGAATCTGCATGATTTACATCGACTGTGTGTTGTACAGCATACTTCCTTTCGTGTGCCCCGATCACTTGTAACAATGTGCATGTGTGATGACCAGAAACAGAAAAAAAAATGAAACCTTCACACCGATTGTGTTGAAACTCTTCACAGATGAGTCTTTCTCTGTGATTTAAGGTGCAGTGAAGCACACCGACCGGCAGGGGGCTCTAGAGTGCGGTGAGGCGGCCGGTGAGTGCTGCCTGCAGCTCAGACGGGAGGAAGACTCCCAGCTCTGTGATGATGCCTCCTGTGATCAGCTGGTGAGGGGTCACATCAAAGGCTGGGTTCCACACCTCAATACCTGCCGGGAACGACACGAGGGTGTAAAACGGCAGAATACAGGAAGCACCGTGACCACAGCAGAAACCCTCAAATAAGCCCAGAAAACCGACGCCAAAACCACTGATGTGATTTTAATTACAGACTGGAACTCCGCGGCAGAGAAATAAGAAGCAGACTTTTACGTAATATTAGTATAATTTCTGCTCCTTGAGAGACCTCACGGTGCCGTACGAAGGACAGCCAGTGACTTGATCATATAAGCGCGCAACCTCGGTCCCCGGGGGCCAGTGAACTCATTAAGTAAGAGCTCTTCAATTACTGTGATGTCACCTCGCTGCTTTGACAACATAATTAGGATGAAATGACTCATTTTATGGACTTTAAAGTACACAAGGTAAGATGAGGACTCCAAACTAGCTGTAAAAGCTACAGGAGGGACTCTCAGCTTTAAAAAAGTCCATTACAAAGAGATTTCCCATCGACTTTCACCAAATTATTCAACATTTATGGCAGCTTAATGTTCAAAACAGTTCCCTGGGAGTGGGAGCCGACCCAGACTTGATTGTACGGCCTTATTTGAGGGGATTTTGTTCTCAAACTAGGTTTTACACAAACATGTCTCATAGCTTTTAGACCAGAAACAGGTTTGCTCGTCTCCATCTGGCTTCCAATTATCACACAATTATCAATCCGACCAAAGTAAATAAGGTGAAAAGCTCGAGGCAAAATAAAAAACAAGATTGTGTCTATGCGGCTGCGTTCTTTTGCAGCAACCCAACGCGTCACACTCCTCACCTGGCGCGGCGATGGGAACTCCGTTTATACTGGTGAGTTCTTCGGGGGGGCGCACTTCGATGATGATGTCCTTGCCGCTCTCCAGGCTCAGGTCGCACGACGTGCTCGGCGCCGCCACGTAGAAGGGAACCCCGTGGTGCTTGGCTGCGATGGCCAGCTGGTACGTGCCCACTTTGTTGGCTGTGTCGCCATTGGCGACCACTCTGTCTGCACCTACCACCACAGCTGGGAGGCAAATCACCGCGGGGTGAGTGGACGCGCAGAAATAAGGGACAAAAAGCTAAAACATCACTCACACACACACACACACACACACACACACACACACACACACACACACACACACACACACACACACACACACACACACACACACACACACACACACACACACACACACACACACACACCTGAGATGTTCATTTCTCTCATGGTGAGTGCCGCCATGCTGTCGGTGATGAGCGTAGCGGGGATTCCCTCCGCTACCGCCTCATACGCAGTCAGTCTGGATCCCTGGTTATACGGCCTGGTCTCCGTGCAGTACACACGCTTCAGCCTGGCCAGCGCGTGCAGGCTACGCACCACGCCTACACACGCACACACACACACACACACACACACACACACACAGAGTTATTTTCATATTTAAGATGCTGTACTCATCCCAGCTGTCGCCTTCCTCCCTCATTCACAACAGTCTCACCCAGAGCGGTCCCGTATCCGGCCGTGGCCAGCGAGCCCGTGTTGCAGTGCGTGAGGATGGTCACGGAGTCCCGGGGGACGCCAGACAGGATGTGCTGGGCGCCGTAGTTGCCGATCTTCTTGTTGTCGTTCACGTCGCGCTCCAGCATGTCTTCGATCCAAGCAATAACGCTGCAGGAGGGAGGAGAGGTGAGAAGTCGTAATTACAGTCATTACAGTGCGACTGTGTCAGCTTCTGACATGCAAAGCGCTGTGGGAATTCATTTCATATATAACTTTATCCTCGGCCCCCCCCCACAGCACCTGCCATAACTCTCCATCCGTGCACGCTCTAGCGTGGCTCATTATTGAACTGTGCTTAGCTGCAGCTGAATTCTCAGACTTGCTGATTAGAAGTATTTTAGTGGTGGCTCAAAAGTGTGAAGAACCGCCGCTCTAGAGGAAAAAGGCACCGATTCCTTCGGCTCATTCGTGCGTTCACAGTTTTTCGACACCCTGTGGCGACTTCTGTGTTTCCAGTCATCGTTGCGAGTTGGAGGCCGATGCCTTCTTTGGTCCCGATTAGAATCTGTTCCATGTATCAACACTTGTGAGACGGTCGTCAATATGCTGCCGGCAACAAGCTGGACCCAAACCCTCGAAAACGCGCTTCGATTTCACAGGAAATCGCCCCGACAGCCGGCGCCACAGTGTGGTCTGTCGGTTTAGGATCGCGAACAGCATAAACAGGGACACAACCCACCCCGCCGAAGCAGCCGAGGCCCGAGAAACACGAGCTGCGCCGGGATTCACCGCGCAATGGACTCGTAATGCTGTAACATTACAGAACACGATGACTGACAGGGCGGGAACATATGAAACCGGTTACAAGTTACGATTTCTTTATGTTTTGGTTGAAATTCAGCATTTTTCTGTTTTCCCTATCCCAGCCCTTGGCGTTATTCCTCCCTACAGGTCTGTCCTGAACAAAGCCACACCGGAATGTGAGCAGGGATGGGTGCCCGCTGCGGCTGGAAAAACATCAGCAGTTCTGACCTTTACTCAGACATTAGCAAACACACTGGTTAATACCTGATCGGCTCAGAAACCCGACATCTGTCCGTCCAAACCTACTTTAATTTAGCGCCCTTTCCCTCCATGTGGCAAGAATCAGGTTGGTATTATTTATGTTTGTCTTTATTAGCCTGAGTGTTTCTCACCAACGTGTGCCAATCTCGGCCTAAAGGAAGCCGCTTCAGTAATGAATGTACACCTTCTGCTTTTAGCTCAACGGCATCTGCCATTTGTCCGCGTTCAGAGCGTTACCACCTTCCTCAAGGTTGCACTTTGGTTGTAAATTACGTCTGCTGTACTGAAAAGCGCCGCTTATGTCAGAAAAACTACATAAACAGTGCGAAGAGGGCACGTGGGACACCGTGGAAAGCCTTAGCTGCCGAGCTGTGCTATCCTGTTGGTAAAAATAGGGGCTAAACTGTTGATTTCTCTGCTATAATCTGTGGGATGCAACAAAAAGAGTGTATGTAGCCTGCAGACTGCAGTATGTGGAGCTCCACCCATTCCATACCTTATGCATGATATGGAAGAGAGCCAAACGGGCTGGATGGACAGAAATCAGCAGCTATTTTTGAAAAGAATTATGTGCTGTGTATTATTGGATATAGCAGCAGCTTAAAATCTTCCTGCAGGAATTTAAACATAAAAAAGGAGGCAAAAATCTAAATGGACATTGCGACAGTGCGCCGAGGTGAGCGACTCCCCCCACCTTTCTCTGAGCTGCTCCGAGTTCTTCTCCATGCTCTCGTTCTCAGCAAACTCCATCAGTTCTCTGGCGGCTCGGCCCATGTTGACCGCGGTGGGTCGGGCCGAGGTCAGGTGATACAGGGACTCCCTGATGAAATTCACGGGGTCGTCGCCGCCGGCGCCCGCCCGCAACTCCACGGCCAGGCTGAGGCAGCCCACGATGGCGATGGCGGGGGCTCCCCGCACCTGCCGGGGAGAGAAGGGGAGAGTCAGCGTGGTGGGGCCCCCTTTGTTTCTGGTGCCGACTTCATTCTTCCAGTATGCAGGAGCATTATTAATCTCTCTGCGCCACAGTGATGCGAGAGTGCGATCATGACATCATGGGCACCGAATGATGTCATCCGTCGAGGACTCGTTGCCATTACGCTCCACGATCATGACATCAGCTTCTCTGCTCATTGTGCATTCCTTCACTCTGACACCCAGATGATAAAACGTTAGTGAATAGAACAAAAGAGCACATTATCCATATTATCCTCTAAAAATAGTAGATATGGGGGGGGGGGACCCTGAAGCATCTTGTAAGCATGTAAACCCCTGTCAGAGCTTCAGGTATGAAAGGAGAAATGAGCTGGGGGTGTCACTGAGTGCGGCTCAGGACTTAGAAAAAAGAAAAACCATGGCAAAGGTCATTAATAATTCATCAATAATCTCTCCCGAAGAAAAGTGGAGGAGGGGGCATGTTAAATGGGTGGGTGGGTGGCGGACTGTACCTAGTTTTGACGCGCCTGAACACGATAATGGGAAAACTAACATTTAAATGGGAGTCTCAACGAGAGG
Source organism: Takifugu rubripes (assembly GCF_901000725.2). Lineage (NCBI taxonomy): Eukaryota > Metazoa > Chordata > Actinopteri > Tetraodontiformes > Tetraodontidae > Takifugu > Takifugu rubripes. Next base: position 3,682,003 of record NC_042301.1, on the reverse strand, counting down.
GGGGGGTGGGGGATCATCGAGGATTTGCGGGCAGAGGCAGGTGCGTTCAAAGCCAAATAAAAGGCCGACATCCGGAGCACGACGGCAGGCGTAAGGTAACATGTGTGCAAGCGCTGGAGCACAAAAGAAGCAACACGGGGAGAAGAAAAACACGCGTTCCGCGGGGATGCGTGCACGGAGGGACCGGGAGACGTGGGGAGGGGGAGGAGATGGAGCTCCCTTACCTTCATGGACTTGATGGCCTCGTAGGCATCCTGCACGGAGCGGAGATCGTCGTAAACGGTCTGGTGAGGCAGCAGCAGCTGGTTGAGGATCTGCAGCGACCCGGCCCGGTAGCGAATCGCTTCCAACGTCATGACCGAACGACGAGCTGGGATTGTGGGAAGAATTAGAAGAGGCGGACCGGACACGCTCTCACCCTCGCACACTTTCCGACGCACGCTCGCCCGCTCGATCTTCCCCCGTGGAAGTGACCGCGGCCTGGCTGTCGGCGATCCCGGGGAGGCGTCGGAGCAGGAAGCGCAGGGTGGGGAAGTGGAAGTGCAGGTGGAGGAGAGGAGAGGAGGTCTGCTGTGCTGTGGGGGGGGAGGATGAAGATGAACCCGACGAGACGCGAGAAGCTGCAAAGCTTCAAACACACAGTGACAGAGAAGCGGGGAGGCAGACACGGAACCACGTGTTCACCCGAGCAGGAAGCCCTCGCCTCGGAGGCCACGCCCACCCGACTCTCGCGGGCGATCTTAATTTCTACCCCTCTGCCTCGGTGCGGGCCTGCACCAACCCCCCTCTCGCCCTTTCCCTTCTTTTGTCAGGAGAAATTTCCCATTCAGATGCGCTATTAGCATAAGACCAAAGCTGCGAGATTCCCCCAACAACGGATCTATTTCTGCCACATTTGATTCTTTCAGCTTTAATTAATGCATCACCCATGCACCACAACCGCTGCACGGTAACGTGCAAAAATCCTGTTTTTCCCGGCTTTACAATGACACGGAGCTATTTATTTCTCGTTTACCCATCAACGATATACACATTGGAACTTTTGAAAACCCCAAATGGCCCCATAACAAAACTCGACACTCATTATCAGCATGTTTGAGGTTCACAATGGATGTAGATAATTAATCAGGTGAATAAAGCAAATCCAGAGCTGTTTCAGCAGTTTATTCATGGTAGCAAAATCATACACTCGACAATAAAGCCCAATCAGGTCTTAATATTTCCCCCTTCGCAGTGCACAATTCATGACTTGCACTTAAAAATAGTGCTTTTTATACAGTATATATATATGTTACATATAGACTGATTGCCCTTACATGGTTGAACAGGTTCAAGTATAAGCTCCAATGCATACATTTGCTGAGACACTCCACCAAATAGACTGTTGTCAGATTACAGACCCGATCAAACAAATAAATAAACAGATCTTAATATGCAAAGAAGAGTAGTAAGAGGGAGTGTGTGCAGTAAAGGAACAATATTGAATGAACAGGGCAAACTTAAACCATATGTCCCCCTCCACGGACCCTGACTAGACAAATATACCACTGAATGCCGATGACCTTGTTGCTATGACAACGAGGCAGCCCCAGGGGCCATGAGGTTACTTGAATAGTGGGGTGAAGTGACACAAATGTGCGTGTTTGGGGTGACGTAGGGTGTAAAAAGGAGTGAAAGTAAGGTTGTTTTTAATAATGGCCTCAATCTGGCGGCGCTGCAAGCACTTTTTCTTGGTTTAAAAAAGAAATAACACAGTAAAGAATGATTCCACATATGGCCCATAGTTACTGTTTTAATGATTTTGGGGCTGCATGAAAAATACAAGCATGAAGGGAAAGACTGGGATGAGCGGAATAATGGAGAAAGAGCAGAAGGAACCATCTCCTGAGTGTGTGATGAGGCCCACACAAGACTTACTGGAGGTTTGTGACCTCCCTCACACTCCGAGAGCACCACCAGCACGGACGCCCCGGCCTCCCTCGCTAACGTGGCCAATTAAATGTCAACTTTCATGTCATTGTTACAACTTTCCGTTGACGCGTGCTGGTGGTGGCAGCACCGTTGCTACGCTGCTGCTAAATTAGGGGGCGAGCGTTTCCAATGGGAGATGGAAGAAACGCAGCGGTCGCGCCGAAGCAACGGCTGTTTTCTAACCAAAAGCACAAAGGCACGCGATGTTAAGTTTAAAAAAATAGAAACCCAATTGGCGCCGCCTCTTACACGCCACGCTGAGGAATCTCTGAACAGATATGAAGGAATTAGCGTAAAAAGTGTGATGATGGAGACAACAGAGGAACAGCTGATGGAGGAGCAGCTTTTGCACAGCTAAGCTTCTGCCACATTCATGGCCCGCCAGTAGCACCCCCACTCCCCTGCCCAAAAGGCGACTTTACGTCTGATCTGGCTGTCTCCTTGGTGACACAAACACTAATCCCTCATTATGGGATGTTGGCTGTGGCGCCCTGAAGCCTCTTTTTTTTTTCATTTCCATTTCCCAGCACTTTAAATGACTTTAGATTACTGTAATCTGGGACCACTGAAGCAGACAGATTAGACTGAGATCATTGCCCACATAAAATATGAAAAGAGGGGTTAAAAACAACACACTTCAGAGCACACATGCACACCCCCTTTTTTTTTTTAAACCCAACATATGATACATTAATATGTACGATCAACTTCTCGACCAACAATTCCCCAAAGGAAAAATCATTTCTAAACGTCCTGCAGGAGGCAGGTCACATTTGCAAAGCTTTATTTTAAAAGCAGCATTTTGGAGTGCTTGATTGCAAGTAAACTGTCACCGGTTATTTGATTTGACAGCTATAGCAGGTTGGTTAAAGTGTTATTGTCATCGAGCAGCAAAGAGCGGTGCAGCAGGCACCCTACTGTAGTGTGTCATGGCATATGAGGGACAGGGCATAACAGTGTTTCAGCCCAGTCTCCGCGCTCTTTATTCCCCACTCAGCTGGTGCGTTTCCTTTTGAGCGATTCCAACTGTGACGGACAGAAAAGGAGCAAAGTGTCCGTGTATGAGGCCAAGCCAACATTTTATCCACCAATTGCTGGAAAACCATACCTCACTCTCTACTAACTTCAGCCTCCCAAGTGCATCTTTGGCAGCTTCCTAAGTGAGCAGAAATGAAAGTTTACACAGCCAAATCAAGGCAAACCTGCACAAATCTGAGGCAGAAGCGAGGCGGGCCTGCGCCGGTACCCACCCGGTTGCCTTGGCTGGAGAACTTCTTCACCGAGTCGGCGAGACCTTGAGTGAAGCGCTGCAGCACGTTTTCGTACTCTGAAAGGAAATGATGGCCTCATTGTTTAGCTTTAATTTAAATCCATCGTGTGCAACGTTGCGCGTGGAAGCCCCATTTGGGTCAGTGTGATAAATGTTTTACAGATGGAGGGAAACATCCGGGATGCTAGGACGGCTACTTTTGAGAGCAGTTGCAAAAATGAGGGAGCTTTTTTCCCTCTATCACACTGGCTAAAATGGGATTTCCTCCTTGTCTGTTTCTAGTGTTACCACTGAGCATGGCTGGGGACGCTCGTTCCAGCTGGGCCTTCTGCCACTGCAGTCTGTGCGTCACCTCTTTGTGTTGATGTATGAGGTCAGACGGGGGATCCTGTCGCATCTTTCTGCATTCTGCAAGCTGTCAGACAGGCTTGGTCACCAAATAGCTCCTCTTCTTCTATTACAAGTCCACAAACACATATTTACCTTCCTTTCCAAGCGCTCCTTGTCGTAGTTCAGAAGGCTGAAGCTGTGGAGTTTGTACTGAGGAGGAGAGCTGCTGGAATGAGTCCTGCTGCTCGCTTCGTGTCTGGGCTTAGATCGAGGAGATGGAGCCTCAAGTAGGAACATACACATAGGGTAAACAAACCATCTCTTCTTCACAGATTGACAAAAGAGGAGGAATATCCAACAGAGATAGTGCCAGAGATAGTGAGAGAATTAATTTCCCCCCCAGAGTTAAATCTAGCAGCACGCCATTACCCCTGATCTTAGTTGAATGGACCTTTCAATACTGTCATTTCCTCTTGTCTGTGACTTGTCTATAAAACCTTGCTCCTCCCAAAAAAGGTTAAATTTTAGAGCATAAAAAGTAAAACTATACCAGTCTAGGATAAACAAGGACAGGAACTGACTCACTCGTTCTTTTTCCTTCTGTGGAGGAGAAAGAGAAGACACTGGATCAAGAACCAGCCACTTCTCTGTTACCGGCTGGACCTCGACTCCTGATAAAGGCTCTCGGATCTTCACCTTCACCTCCAGTTTGCCACCTGTAGTTTTACGCCCGTCCATGACCTAAGACACACACGTATAAGATATTGGCTAGGTTCTGTTCGTGGATGTGTGTTCTTGCCCAGGTTTACGTGTTTTCCAGAGTCACCTCAATGATCTCTCTAACATCACTGTGGTTTTCTAGAGCCTCCAGCTTCAGCTGAGCAGTGCCCACCAGCTTGTCTGTCTTAAACAGGCCTCTGAAAAGACAAGGTTTCAAGGTTGACTTGACTTCAAAATTGACTGAACATTTGCCCAATTAAAAGAAACAGTTCCTGTATTTAGTTCATTAACTTCGCTACGCAGGCAATAACACTCCTACAGACACTCAATGAAATTACCCTTTATGGATGATTTCAAATTTAATGCCTTTAGACTGGATGATGCGTTTGAAGCCTCTGTGGTTGCGGTTAATGCAGAGTTTGAACTGTTCTTTAAACTCTGGGTTGTTGGTGTTCTTTACTGTGCTGGTTTTGTCCCTCTGGGCCTCCTCCTACACACGTAAATGAATGCATCAAAGCACAGCACAAATACTGACAATCCTCCACAGACCCACTCTGCACTCTACTAAAGTCTTACCGAGCTGGGAAAAGGAAACTCAAACTTCACGCTCGCATCCAGATCATTCGGCGAAACACCTGAAGGCAGAGGAGGAGCTAGGTGTGAATATACCTTTAACACTTTAGCGCCTGGATATAGAAAAGGTCTAGCTGGGCCTTCAGTACCTGAGGGGGCTGGCAGGTTGATGCCTCTGACGATGTAAAGAACCATCTCGGTAGCTGTCAGGTTTGCGTAGACTCTATACATATAATCAAATATAAAGATCATCTAGAAACAAGCCACAGGAGCAAGAAAAAGCAATCTGCTAGCATCACTGCCAGTGTTCCTTAGTTGGGAGGTTTGAAACTGGAGTACATCCAGATTAAGTCACCATGACTCATGAGTAGATCGGCAATCATCTCTGTCAAAAAGACTACAGAAGACTAAGATGATCTGCCGTTTGAAAGTCCAAAAGAACAAAGATATTTCATTCACCATTTAGCGTAATGGTTTAAAATGACTTCATTGTGAAACACATGTCATTCAAAAGAGCACATTATACATAATAATATCCATGATTAGGTCATGTCTGACTTGAGGGTGTTGAGAGTCCTCTCCTCTGTACGGCACTTTGGGACTTGCAGACCCTTGGAATAGGCATTCTTTAGTATTTCAATGTTCTTTCTGCACTCCTCAGCCAGTTTCTCATACCTGTGAAGATAAAGAAAATGAATTTACAGTGTCAGCCTATGAATAAATGTGTTTTAAAACTTACCCTATATGCCTTATGGTGAAGTATAAAACCAGCGCGTTAGTTCTAATATGTGTTAATATGTGTTAATGCCGTTAGCAGATCTGACTGTCAGACTGTGGCTGCTGGTGTCACTTTGTTGAAAATGTATTTTGTTTTTAAAATCAGAATAAAAAAACAGAAATATCTCTTACCGCAGCGCCTCGGGCACGCTGCCCATGACTACAAAATTCTGACCGCAGCTCAGGCATTTCTGTAAAGACATGAATATATCCAAAACATTGACCAAATCCTTTAAAATAATACAAACATCTGTACAAATTCAGGAGGCACACTTTCATCTAAACATAAGATCGGAGAGTTGACCTCATGCTGCTTCCGCATAAGCCCCATTAGGCTGTGGTACTGCTCGCTGGCACGAGGGGAGACGGGGGAGGAACGTGAGCGAGCCAGGGAGTAGTCCTCATCGCTGACCGGCACACTGGGAATCTGTCGGGAATGACGGAAATACAAATGTTCTTGAACAAAAAAGCATAATCATAACAATAAATAACCCGTCAATTAAATAAAATGAAGGATTTCAGAGCAAAATAAAAGAGACACAGGCATGATGGTCTTAGTCAATGTGAGGCTGAGAGAGTTTGATGAAAAAAGATGTTAAATTGGAGTTGGATGATATGCAGGGATGTCATGAGGGATCTCTGGGAACTAGAAATAAAAGTAATTGAAAATACTGAGCGGAGCGAGGCGCAGAAGTGAGACACGAATGCAGGTAAAGTCACGACGTGACTGAAGGTGTTTTGATAGCACTCCATGTTTGCACCTTTCCACTTTCTCCTCTTCACACTTTGCTGTCACACATTTCTTTTACATGTAACATGTTTAACTCTGACAATTCTGCTTCATGCAGAAGTGCTTGAAAATCAACGCGTATTTCTAACCTTGCTAATATCAATGGGGAGGCCGGACTTGGCAACTGTAATCATCTGATCTAATCCCTTGGCATGTCTGAGATGCTGTGTGGCTCCTGTGATGTCCTGAAACATAAGCGAGCAACGTTCACATGTCAAAGGAACAAGAAGAGGCATAAATATAAACACAAACATGGCTGAGAATCTATCAGGAGCTGAGAGGGAACATATATCCAGAGCTTACCTTCATGTGTTTGGAGCGCAGTGCTGCACGCATAAAAGCCTGTTTCCTTAGCAACAAGAAATCAAGTTGCTGCTGAGCTGCCAGGGTAATTGTGAAAGAAAAGCAAATGTTAAAACTTTGTTTGGTACCTCATGTTTATAAAGGTAGAGCAGTGTTCATGCAATAAAAGCATCAAACCCCTGCATTCATTGTGTGCTTGACACTTGCTTTAATTACACTGAAATGACAGCTTATACACACCTTTAGGTCCCAGGTTTACAGGTGAGGTGTCTCTCGGTGCCTGGGGAGCAGGAGATCTTGCTTTCTGAAGAGGAGGGTTTACTGCAGGCTGGGAACAAATGAGATGAGCAATGAGACAAATACAGCAAGTGCACATAGAGATTGTTGTAGAGCATAAAACACCAGCTTGATGAACACCTTAAGCACTTTTTCCATGGCAGTTTTGTATTAATTTTATTTTTACAGTCTACAGTGGCAGCACAGTGCAGGTACAAAAACAGCTAAAACTGTAAAGACCACAAAGTAAAAGAGAGCTAAAAGACAACTAGACAAACCAGGCCATCTGTTAAAGCATTTGGAGTGGTTCTACCTTGGCAGCAGCAACTCTTTGTCCACCATCTTCTTCCTCGTCAGCGTCTGCATCCCGGTTAGCTAATTTCAGAGCTGTTTCCAGGACACCCATGAAGTTCTGCTGACTCCCCTCTGAGCCCTGAAGTGGTGGACAGCCTAAGAGAGTGCACACGTGCGCGCGCACACAACTGTAAGCACAGTTTGAAAGCCATCTCAAAACATTCCTTCGTCAACTTACCCGGCGGCATGGGTAGATCGGACAAGTTGACGGGTCTGCCAGCTTTGTGTGCTTTGATGGCATCCTGGTATTGCTGTAAAAATAGACCGAGAAAATAAATCGACCTAAAAACCCTTTGCTTCTTTTACTTAAATAGAAATGACAACAAGAACATGACAAGAATGATAGAAATCCATTAAACAATCATGGGAATCTATTTAATTCTGTTCCTGCCCTAGCTAAATTACCTTTATTTATAGTTTACAATAAATATAGAGACATTTCCTCCTCAGAAATAGGAAGAATTTGCTTCAAAATCAGTTATTTAAGTTCAAGCTAAGCTCCGTACCTTGACAATCCGCTGATGCATACGAGCTTTGCGATCATCTCCTTTGGTCTTGGCTCCCTCTGCTGCCGACTTGTATATATCCATCCTCTGCTGCAGGGCTTCAGCCACACTGCTGGGGGCAGGAAGTTCTTTGCAGAACAGGTGCGCACACAAAAACAGGCCGCTTGGTTTTGTTTTTAATGTGCAACACATGTCTAATCCACAAACGCTACAGTCTGCCCATGGCTCAAATCAACTTGTCTGATCAGAAAAGCCCAAAATCTTACCGGCAGCGGCAACCGTTGCAGCCGGAGTAGCCGGAGCAGCCGGAGCAGCAGGAGCAGCAGGAGCAGCAGCAGGCACAGGGGAAGGTTGGTTAGAAGCTGCTACCGAATTTCCTACAAAGCAATCAGTTGGACTTTGATGTCGTTAGATTATATATACGTGTACGTTATATATTCATTCATTTTAGACATAAAACTGACCAGGAGGAGGAGGCAGTGAGCTCAGATCCACCAGCTCATCTCTGTCTAGTGCCTCAACTACTGTGTCCAGCTTCTGCAATTGAGCAGGACATCTTGAGTAAAAAGACTTGAATCTGTTGACTATTTAGACAAAACAACAGAGACGTTGATTCATACCTTGGCAGTGATGTAGTACAGTTTGGCCTGATCAATGTTGCCACTTTGTTTGGCTTGTATAGCAGCGATTTTGTACTCCCTCTGTCTGGACAACACCTTTTGTTTCATCTCTAAATGAAAGAAAAACAGGCACAAGCAACATTCGCACATTAACATGTGTGAATAAACAAAGGAATGAAACCAGATTATAAAATAATGAAGATACGTTTTTAAAAAAAAAAAAAAAACTGTACTTGGTACCTGTTTTAGAAATATTTTAAGAGAAAAAGAGCAACTGATTTATCTCTCCCCAAAAGATAATAAGCTTTCACATGTTCCTGTATTTACCGGAGTGCGAGGCATCAGGCTGGCTGGGTGTGAGGGGAGAAATTGCAGGTGTTTCTGGGGTAACTGCACAAACAGCTTTTTGAGGTGGGATCAAATGCATGGGCTTCGTATTCGGGGTCACTGTTGAGGCTTCCTTCACAGGTCTCTCATTCGTGGGAGGAGAGGACACCGTTGTAGGCTGAGGTGGCTCTTTTTCCTGGATCGATTCAGGTTTGGCTGTGGCATTTGGCTTTCCACCAAGAGCAACAGGAGGCGGGATCTCCTCTTCGTTGACAGATTTTCCCTTTCTGACAGACGTAAGCATGGACTGTAGTGTCTAGAGTCGTAACAACAAAACATAATTGTCAACACGAGTGGAAACAAATAAGTAAATTGGCAAAATGAATCCTACTTTTACATTCCCAGTTACCTTTAACCCTCTCTCATATCGCCTAACTTTACTGGTCTCTCCTGCATCTTTGGCGTTAGAGATGGCAGTCTTATACATTTCCAAACGCTGGAGTAGGACAGACTCTACTCCAGTTGCACCACTGGGGGCTGGAGGATGTGCAGGATGAGATGTGATGGTCACTTTGGGAGCAATTGGTGTGACACCTGGAGGGGTAGGAGCAGGACTTTCTTCCTCATCATCCTCTAAAACCTCATTTAGTTCTGCCTGTAAACAAATAGCAATCGCACTCAGGCAACTGACATGTTTCAATACACCAATAAAACCAGTATGTCAACAATATTCTGATATTTAGTCAAATACATTTCAATCAGTTTCGTGACAGTGACAAAAGAGTGAAATCAAAGTTAAAATTGATGCAGATGCATTACCAGCAGATCTTCATCATTCAAATCGCCATCGTCAATGTCAACGTCGTCCAGGTCTTTCATACACAAAGCTGCCATCTGCTCTATTTCAGCCATAGCAACAGGAGCTGCATGTTGACCAACACACTATTAGGCTGAATCACTTGACATCAAATTTAAGCATAAGCATATGAGTGGAGACAGAGAGAGATTAATGCATTAATGAGTTTTTAACCTTTGTGTTCATTTTTCCTCCCTTGTTGTCTCCCTCCACCACCTCCTCCCATTAGTCTCAGGAGCTCTTCCTCCAACTCTTCATCATTTCCATCATCATTTATCCCTCCATCTGGGGTCAGATCAAGGAGCAGCCCCATCTTTGACAGTGGGGAGGAGACTTGCTGAATTATAACTATAGCTATAATCCTTCACACAAATCATTGAATGGGTACATGGGTGTTACCTGTTTGGCTCTAGCCGCCCCTTGGCCCCGAGGAGGGGGGTTCCTACTGCGACTCATGAATTCTCAATACCCTAAAGTAAATGGAGAAATACAATGAAAAGGCTCAATGCCAATTTTTTTTTTTAAAAAAAGGTTTTTTTTGTTCATGTTTTTTGTTTTGTTTTACTAACGTGGGCATTACTACAGATAATGACATACGTGTGGCCAGTATGCACATGTACTGTAAAACAATTCAATGTGCACAATAATATTTTTATAATGTTTCTCTGTTAGCCTTTAACCTATATCCTTATTAGCTAGCAGCTGCAACAAATTATCTGCTAATTTAACTATTGTAAAGCTATTTACCTTGTCAGTTTCGCGGAGGGTGTATTAACGTCACAGCAAGCCGGCTCTTCAGTTTGATGACTTTTGAAGAATTGCAGAAAATTACAACCATATAAAAACTGACGAACGTACATTAACGTAGCGCTACAAAACAAGATCAACAAGCCGTGGAATTTACTTCCGACATTGCGTCTCCAATGGCAACGCACAGTCCGCTTTACGGCTTGCTGAAACGCGGCCTTCACTAACGTAAAACACGCACATTCGACGTTGTTCGAGCCAGGTGGGTAATTTGGAAAGTAATGGATCAGCAATTTCTGAAAAAATCTTCTGTAAATAAGTTGACCCATCTAAATATAATAATATAATACATTCCTCAAATACCAGAAGCCAGATACGATCATTAATTAAATTTACTTTTGGAAGGAGAGATTTATAGAGGAAAAGTGGTGACGACCGATAATGTCAAGTTTCCAGGAGCTAGGCTACTCATGCTAATTAGCGTGAATAAGTCTTGAGTGATTTCCCTCCAATTGCTTAATTTAATTTCTATTTTTCTTTTTTTTTGGAAGAGTTTGGGTCCCTCATATCAAAAGAGGAAATATTTATTTAATGCCATGTCAGAGGTGGACAATGTTCAGGCTCCTGTCTTTAATCAGGTAGTTAATACACAGCAAACTTTATTAAGTTTCTTTATGGAGTCCTTTAATCTAATAAATGTATAATTCTAGGGCACAGAAAGCAATAAAACAGTGGATGCCACTTTACCACAGCATCAACCAGACTCAAACTCAGCTGCAGGGCACCAGGAAGCTGAAGATGGAATAGATGAGGGGGCAACAAAACTGCCCTCACAAGATGTGAGTGGTACTGTAACTACGGTCACCAGTGTCACTAATTCCCAGTCGGAGGGACTTGCAGTAGATCCAGATACTAATGCAAACCAGAATGGACAGGCCGAAATAGGATCGGTGGAGCAGAGCGGATCACCATCTCAAACACAAACGGATGTACCTCAGAACATCCTGCCAACTTTGGCTGTAGATTTGGGATCCTGCACAAGTGCTTCAAATGGGGAAAAAGAGAATTCCCTGTGTGACCTGGAGGGAGATGAGGAAACCAATAATAAAAGATGCAACGATACAGCTTTGGCTGATGTCACACCAGTTATAAATGAGGAAGAAGCGGAGTCCCCTCCTAAAAAGAAGCAACGTGTGGGTACGTGCGTGCTGACATGAAGTGAGATTCTACTGTCGAAGATGCGTGGAAAAAATGGGCAAAAGCACAATGGCGGAAGATGAGCAGTAATGCAATAATAGTGCACCTTACGGCTCAAAGATAAATGTATTTATCTCATGATCTGTTCCAGCAGAAAGAGCTGCAGAGCAGAGTGGGACAGAGGTGCAACCCCAGCCCACAAATGGTCCAGAGGATAGTAGGTTAGAATAATTTAAAATAACTTTATGTTATGAAATGTCAATTAATCGACCTTTAGATATTAAAATATTTAAAAAATGAATGTCTACTTAAGGTGGCCATATTAATTGTGGTATGCAGAGTAAAGTCAAAGAAATAGTCTGAAGAGTTTCTACACATTTTATATAAACAAGTATTTATGTATATTTTTAAACCTCTTATTTAATTCACAGGAAAGAGGCTCCCAGTGCTGAGATCAACTCAGATGAAACCAGTGTTTTGTGTGGTCCAGGCGGCTTTAAGAGTTGTGAAGATCAAGAGGTCAAATTGTCTCATATATTGTGTTTGCATATGGTTTTATTACTTTGCCCATCCTGGATACACTAGACATTCTTTTCAGGGTTTTTTTTACCCACCATCCCTCTAATAACTACTAAAACCTAATCAGGGTTAGAAGAGAATGACCTGAGTGGCTTGTTGTCTTCATTTTTCTTTAATGCCATCAGACATGATTTCATGGAGATAGATGGATGTTGCAGCTGCTAAATGTCCTTTTTTCCTTGATCGCAGTAGAATCCACCCAGTGCTCGTTCTCCTGTTGCCTGCTCTGAACAGCAGCAGACCATGAACCTCACCGACACAGCCGACCTCCAGTTCCTGGATTATGTTTCAGACTCTCAGCTGAACACCATCGCGCTGACGTAAGAACGTTGGGAAGAGGGACAAAATTCACATGAACCCTGAGGGGTGACAATGGGGATGAAGGATCGGGGAGTTCGCGACCCTACCCAGACTAAACAAACTCCCAGTGAAAACATTTTAATGGCTGGTTGAGTTGAAGTTTGGGAAATCAAATTCAGTCCCACTTAAGTTTTACTGACTGACTTAACAGGCTGTAGATCAAGAAAAACTACAACTTTGCAGCTAAAGTGTCTCACCAAAGATTGTAAGCAGGATACAGACTAAGAAAAGATTAAATTAAAGATGAAAGTAGGTAAAGACATCACAGAAGAAGCATTAATCTGTTTATTGTAACGTTATATTCCATTAACAGTTGCTCTTTTACATTTATTGTCAGAAGACAAATAAGAGTCTTAAATAGAATAGAGTAGCTGTTACGAACTATCACTTTTTCATCTATGTTTTTTCCATCCAGTGAGGATTTAATGATGGAGGCAGACCTTCATTCCCCCGAGTGTCCTGATGTCACAGACCTGATGCGTGGACTCATTCAAGAACTCTCCTCACTGAAGTCAGGGAATCTCTTTTTTGTTCGCTCCCTTCATCTCTACTCTTTAGATTTAGAAACTTGTGATTTACAAGTTAGTTTTATTTCCCACCGACCCACCCACCTGAGCATGAAATGTGTCTGGGTTTCTCTCTTGCAGTCAAAAGGTCATGGCCGCGCACAGAGACCTGGAGAATCTGCACCGCAGCAGCAAAGGTTTACGCAACTCTCTGCGTTGAAGACTGGTTTTACCGTTGTTTTTTTTACGTTGGCCCCAGTGTTTGCTGGGTAATGAAAGCAGATGGTTTCTTGCATTACAGAGAGGACGACTGTTCAGTTTCATGGAGACGTTGTGGAATAAAGCGTTTAAAAACATAAAACAAACGTCACATCTTTGTCCTCCCACATCATTTACACATCATCTGACCCTCAAAACAGCTGGAAAACATTGGGATGGGTGTTACAGAAGGCCTCAGAGCAAACGTGCCAGAGCATTCAAACCACAAAACAAACACAAACGTAGAAGAGGTGCAAGTAAATTAAGTCATTAATAGTCAATCTACATTTTCAAACTGTCGGGTCGGGTTTGGACGTGATGGACAAGGAGCTGTATGTGCTGTCTACTTTCGGATAAAAGCGTGAGGAGCTTTGAGCCCCATGGACCCACACAGGGGACACACGTGCTTGTATAAGGCGGGACACAAAAATTGCCCGGTTGGAGTGTTCAGGTAGTGGGATCCATACAAATACTCTTTGTTGTTCTTGCAGAACTGGGTCATCCTGGGCTCCAGTGCTTGTGGCTTCGGGACCCTGCAGCTTAGCATCACCTTGGTCGCACCTTTGACGTAAGCATGTGTGGAACCTGGTGTGGTCACTGGTGTTTTCACATTGCTCCCGCAATATAAAGAGCCCTGACCTGAAGATTCCAAGGACGCATCCCTCACGAAGCCACTTTCAGTGTTTGAAAATAGTGACATGAGGGACCCGCACGGCTCCTGCGACCTTCTGGAGACTGGCAGCGAGGGCACGTACTGGCGGTTTTGGATAATCTCTTTAATTACATCCGACAAGCCAAAGTAGTCTTTCCACATGTGGAAGGGTTCATAGTTGGGCTCCATGACGTGATGGAAGCCCCTCGAGGTGACAAACATTCCAAAGACAGATAATTGATAATTGAGCACACACTGAAAAAAGGGGAGAAGTGGAGCTGTTGAATTTACAAATAATCAGCTCGTTTCAAATACATGATCTGGATGAGAGGCAGCACTGACACAGACGAAAGGCAGCACTGACACGGATGAAAGGCAGCACTGAGATCAGAGACCACATCCCTTGATCCTCAAGCCAGGAGGCCTTTGATCGCCGAGCACATTTTCCCTTTGCATAACTACTGTTTTGAACTGCATTTACCCTTTTGTTGCAGCTTCTTATACTTACGATATCTTGGCCTACATCTGTCTCTTGTATAAATCTGTATGTTAGCAACTCTGGCAACTCTAAGTTCACCATCTCTGTAACCTGAAGCTTCCTAACCGATCTCAACTCGGAATAAAATATATAAAAGCCTAGTTGGACGTTATCGCACCTCCCACCAGAAGCGCCCTCGATTCTCTGACCGGAATCATAGTCCATAACCTGCCACCTCTCCAGCAACCCTCAACTCTTGAATATAGCATACAACAGTCGCTAGCATAAATCAGTATGCATGTGGGCAGCCGACGGGCACACAGCAAGCATGTCCATGGCCGCAGGGAGAAATCTCGTAAAGGCTCTTCAGCACCGAGAAGCTGTCCAGCAGCTTTGGTTGAGTCAAATGGGTTTTCCTGAGACTACTGACCTTCTTGTGTGCTCCATCTTGGTTGCCTTTCCTGCAACGAGCTACCAGTCCGAAGGGTTACACAAAGGCTCTGAAGTACAGTGTGACCTACACATACACCAGCATAGGCCCTGTGCTCTGCTACAGCTATACTAGCTCTACTAGTTCCTGAAATTCAGAAGACATCTTTAATGTTTTGAAACATTGGAACCAGTTATTAGTCAGACACACCTTAATTACTTCAGTACGGTAAATTAAGAATATTTGGAAGAGTTATGGCTAGATTACAGTTGATGCACAGATTGTATTTGCAACAGTTGCCCTATAAACCATTGTGGATTAGTGCGGCCCCTTTCCCCATCAATGTATTGCTGCCAATTACAAATACACAACAGAAATTGTGAGTACTTCACTAAAAATGCATACTGTGACTTTACACTCACCCACCCACTCACTGCTTTATGTGGCAGTGTGAAGCTTGTTTGGAATCACCTTCAAGTAAGAGTGAACTTGCTCATTACAAACTTAAACATCCACACTTTGGACACATTACCCATTATGCCTGTACTTATTTAAGCTGCCCATGCTGATTCAAAACTAAATTCTTTAGTTATTCACCAGAGTAGGGTTCATTCCATGCATGTAGATCAGAGACCAACGCAGCATATTGTATTTTCTTATCATATATGTGGATGTAAGGCTTTGTCAACAGAAAGAGACTACTTCAGTTAGCTTACAGCACATCTTAAGCGGAATGAGAGCGTTCTCTGTACATTTTTATATTGCACATTTCATACATCATAACTATGACCTTTGTTTAAAAATATCAGCTGATGATAGCTTTCCACCTGAGCTCTTCATCCCATGTTAAATCTTCTCCTGAGGTTAGCTGTTCGTGGGTCAGAATCTGGATTACCAGAGTTTGCAGAAATCTTTCAAATATGTCATCTAAGATGACAAGTCTTTCCTCATTGTGGATGTATTGCGTGCCTGGTACACATACACTCTACTACAGATCCTTTGCACTAGAGAAACCTTCAACAGCAATTAAACTTACAATCAATCTGATGGATCGAGTTGCATGGTAACCTTTGAAAGGCACGTCATCATTAAAGATAGGTTTGATCAACGCTATTTTTAAAACACCTGATTCTGGCAGTAGGTTGAGGGGGAAAGATCACAAATTGCACGCTGATGGCTTCCCCGATAGCCCCACTTCACGTTTCCCCCTTCTGATTTGCATCTTATTTATAATGCTGAAATAACAATTAATAAAGTATCCTGTATCCCATCCTGGACACACTAATGTTCTTTTCAGGTTTTTCAGGCCTGAGTAGCTTAGCTAGGTTAGCTTCAGTTTTCTTTAATGCCATCAGACATGATTTCATGGAGATAGATGGATGTTGCAGCTGCTAAATGTCCTTTTTTCCTTGATCGCAGTAGAATCCACCCAGTGCTCGTTCTCCTGTTGCCTGCTCTGAACAGCAGCAGACCATGAACCTCACCGACACAGCCGACCTCCAGTTCCTGGATTATGTTTCAGACTCTCAGCTGAAAGGTCAAAAGGTCACAGAGACCTGGAGAACCTGAAGACTGGTTTTACCGTTGTTGTTTGTTTTACGTTGGCCCCAGTGTTTGTTGGGTAATGAAAGCAGATGGTTTCTTGCACTACAGAGAGGACGACCGTTCGGTTTCAAGGAGAGGTTGTGAAATACAGATCGATTATTGACATTAGTGTGCCATTTCTGACAATCCGGTATCCATTTGGGCAAAGAATAGAAAGTCAGCACAACAACTTTGTTAAGTAAATTTAAAACAAATGCACACACAATCGTCACAAGATTATTAAAACAGAATTATTTACACTTTTTTTCCCCACCTCCACAAGCTTACATGGTATTTTCAAAAAGCCACTTGCATAATGTTGAAAATAAAAACAAAACTAGAACAAGAACGAGTCACACATTAAAAATGTTAAAAATATAGAAGGTGCGGTAATAAGAGTATTACTCATGAGTTCTCAATATTCAGCGTTGTCCGGACAGGACCCGGGAAGCAGGTGAAGTGTTTAAAAACGTCACATCTTTGTTATTCCAGACCCATCATCTGACACTCAAAACAGCTGGAAAACATTGGGATGGATGTTTCAGAAGGCCTCACAGCAAACGTGCCAGAGCATGCAAACCACAAATCAAATCAAATATATATACATATATAAAAAAGTTGCAAATGAAGTCATTGATAACAAATCGTCCATCTGCGCGTTCAAACTTTCGGGTTGAGTTTGGACGTAACGTAAACGGAGCTGTACGTGCTGTCTACTTTCGGACAGAAGCGTAAGGTGTGAGCTTTGGGCCCTGTGGCCCCGCACAGGGGACACACGTACTTGCGTAGGAAGGGACACAAAACCTCACCGGTTGGACCTTTCAGCCAGTGGGATCGATACACCAACACGGACTCCTCGTTGTTCTTGCAGAATTGGCACAACCTGGTCTCCAGCGCTTGCGTCTCCGGTGTCCTCCATCTTCGCGTCACCTTGGCCGTGCCTTTAATGTCAGCATGTTGGAATCTTGAGGCGGACGCTGACGTTTCCTCAACACCACAGCGATTTGAAGAGCCCAAAAGCAAAGACAAGGACATATCGTCCACGATGCCCCTTTCACAGTTTGAAAATAGGGACTCAAGGGACCGGCACGGCTCCTGCGATCTTCTGGAGACTAGCAGCGAGGACGCGTACTGGCGGCTTCGGATGATCTCTTTAATTACGTCCGACAAGCCAAAGTAGTCTTTCCACATGTGGAAAGGTTTATAGTTAGGCTCCATAAACCGCGACGAGTGACGGAAGCCCCCTACGTGACAACAATCCCGAAGACAAGCAGTTGAACTGAAAACGGTTGTGATTGATAATTAAGTGCAAGAGACTGGTGGTGATCACGTGATCGGCGCACGTACTCGGGTCAACAAAAAAGGAGGCCTTCAGCGGCTTCCACCTTTTAGAAAACAAAACACCCCCCATATTTATTTATATATATCCCCCCATAAATCGTGACACCCCTGTTTTGTATAACTACTGTTTATAGGCAGTGTTAACACCAGCAGGTTTCCTGGCCATAAATCGCTTTAATCATGAAGAAACCCTTTCTTTCGATGATCAAAGTACCTCCTCCACTCCTCAGCCCAATATCATCATAACTTTTTGGGTTATTTCGATAACAGGGAGCTAACTAGTTTGACTTTAATTTTATTGTACAGCTTTTGCCACATCCCTTTTGCAGAACCGCCCAAAACATTTATATCATTCAATAAAAAATTTATTGAACATTTGTTGAAAACACTGAGTAACCTACAGTATATCTCACTGTAAATCCATTTGGTTTTTAAGTTAATGGGTTCCTAATTATGTGTTCACCACAGTTTTAATTTAAAAAATGACACACTATAATCACCACCTATCAGCTGTAGCTGAAGAGCAGAGACTGTGTTGAACATGTGGGCCAGTGTCCTGTGGGAAGATGTCATCCATCCATCTCGATTTGCTGCTTTGATTGAAGGATCTCACAAACCTGAAGCTGGAGGGAGGTCACCTTCGGGAAGGTTCTGGTTGCTGCAGCTGCCTCCACCTTTGAACTTCACCTCCTGTTATGTGGTCACCAAGGTTGAGCCAGATGTTTACCTCCAGTTTGCTTATCATGGTGCCCATCCACTCCAATTGACAGGGTCTTACCAATGTTATGAAAGTTTAAATGTTGATTCAACAAAAATCTCAGTGACTGAGCACGTGAAGTAATGTGGTGAGGCTGTGGCACAGCTTTATCGCCTTCCTGAGCTCAAGTCTCCCTCAAGCCTTTTCTCCTTCAACTTGGCTTCCAGGTGGAAGGTTCAACACATCCATGGCTACAGAGGAAAATAGTATATTGGTGAATGGTTTCATGGAATGTGAAAGCTAAGAAATGTTGCTTTTATAAAGCTAGCCGCTCTCACATGGGCCTTTATCTCGGGGTCTGTCTGTCAGTCTGTCCTTCAGTCTGTTGAGTTGCTGCTCTTGGCGCCTCAGTGCTGCCTCCTGCTGGTTGCTACGCAGCTGCAGGCGCTTGGACTGGTCACACGGTGAGAAACCAACCCGACATCCATCCTCAGAGACTTTAATGCGCATTCTGATAAGTTTATTAAACAGGCACAGCTTCCCCAGGTAATTAGCGAGGTCGCCATTTTGAGATGAATAATAATTATAGACCATTTAAAGGTCAGAGCTCCACTTTTGTGACAGACTAAAAAGCAGAATAACAGCAACAGTCACAATAGTTTTCTGAACTGTTGTGCAACTGTCTATTCAATCAAATAGGAGGAGGTCTGAGGTCCAGAAGGAGACAGAGAGGATCAAGATCACTTTTGAGGGACACATTTGTGTATCCAGATATCAGGGCAAAGGTCAGAGGATTACCTGAGCAGTCTGGACACCTTCCAACTCTCCTTCAACCAAACATGGGAGAAATCTTCCACACAAACTAAGGTAGACAGCACACACATACACACACACACACTAACTTTAACCAAATATTACTTCAGACTAAAATAGATCAGTTGCTTGAGCAGGAAAACCTCAAAAAGAAGGTGCCACCTTTTATTTCCAGGTGATAGCATGTGGTGCTAATGACCCTTGGCAAGAAAAAAGACAAAACAACTAATTTCTGTCAGGAAAAAGCCATTTTAATAACTCAGTAGCGAGGATAAGAAAGATACAGAAAGAGTAGTAAAAGTGTTGTTTGTGTCAACGTGATTCCAGTGTGGAAAACCATCAGTCACATCAGTACGACTCACATACTGATGCGTTTCAAAGAAATTTCATCCATTTAGGTTTCACAAATTATAGGCATTAAATAAATACCAGCTCAAGCTACACATTAGTGTAATGCTTTGACATATTTTTAAGACAGGAATTTAAAAAAAAGAATAAAAATCAACTGACCATGAGTGTCAAGAGAAGAAAGACAGAAAGGTCAACCATCACATGGCCTGTACTGACCGGGTAACAGACTTTCTACACTGCACCTAAATATTATTTTAGTATTTTCCATAAATACATTTAGCTTGGTTTGCGTATCAGTTGGCCACAAGCTTGAACACAGTACGTTTAAATTATTATTTGTGATCAGCACCACGCTCATATTAGCGCCTGCTCATTCCTCAGAAAAAAGCCGAAGCTTAAGAGGTCGATTCAGAGGGGCCGAATTTGTCTATGAGAAGCCGCCAGGAGCTGTAATATCAAGAGTGGACATATTAACTGCTTCATAAACCCCAAACAGCTGCATTATTTCAGTTAGCGTCAATAGCAGAACGTACAGAGGGTGGCCCTGCTTTAGGGCAGCAGATGAGAAATGATACTAAATAGTGTTGGCAAACAGGTGAAAGCTACCTCCCCATTAACCCATCTTCATCATCATCATCATCTCCCAAAGCTCATTCAGTCCACAGCAACAAGTAGGAATGGGGGGAGAAGAAGCCTTTGTCGATCCATTAGATCTAGGTTCTTTCTGCTAAAAAAAACACAAAATACTTAGCTGAAGAGGACCTATATAAAAAAAAATCAAAATTGAGGAAAAAGGCTATTTCTTGGTGGTGAAAGCTATTCGGTGATCTTAAATTAGCCCCACACCCAACTTAAATCCTCCATTTAACTGCCCCCCATCCATTTCTCCTCAGTCTAAATTGCACTTGGAAATTCACCTCAGAACAGGGAGCAGGACTTGGGAGGTCGGAAGGGGTTGTCGCTGGAGGGGACCCCGACCAGGAGAGGATCCTTGGATGCATTTTGCAGACAGAAGTTTCTGAGCTCGGCAGCAGCCTGGGACACCTGCAGAGGCAGACATGGGATGAAGTTGCGCTGCTGCACGTTTACCTCGCCATTTCACCCCTGGGCACAGAATAACTGGCACTCTTTTGCATTAAATTTGCAAGCGAGTGTGCGGATATATGAATGCGACAGTAGCTCTGACTGCGGAGAAGTTCTGCTATTTATAGAACCGGGTCACTGCCCCCAAACGTTGGCGTTTTAAGAGTAATTCTGCGTTTTCTCCCAATCAGGTAGTTACACAATGTTACAAGTGACGGCGGAAACGCGACAGAAACTTCAGTCAGAGCTGCGAGTTTAGTCGGTAGTATCCATTTTAGCGTTCACTGGCAGAGAGAACTTTGGACTTCCAGTCGTGAAGTCCGGTCTGTGTCATTTCAGCAACAGTTGGGTCTCCGCCATTCAGCCGTAGTTCGGCTCGATCTTCCGTGTTTGTACAGCAGGCTTGGGAGGTTCTACCTTGATCCTTCGGACACTGGCCTCTAACCGCAGCTGCTTCACGGCCCTCTGTGCGATAATCAAGTTGTTGCTGGCATTGTTGTTGGACATTATGACCACTTTTCCCCAAACAGCTGCTGTTTGACCACCACTTTAGAGCGGAAATTAACCCCAACTACTCGAGGCTTGAGTCTTGGACCTGGTCACTCCATGTCCCCGCCCTCTTTGCGCCAATAAGCGTTTCTATTGGCTATTCAACTTGTCGATCAGAATGTCAGACGGATACCACGCCCCCAAAGATGCAGCGGAGACTAGTTCCTGGAGAGCCGGTGGAAATTGTAGTGACCTCTGTTGTGTTGGTGTTGACAACGTCATCAAAGTCACGTCAACTCGTTTCTCATGAAAAGATTTTTCTTTGGTTTCAATTCGACCGTCGGTTTTTACAAAAGTGAAGGAATGAAGGATACAACTCAAATCAAATCATGTGTGCATGTCAACGCATGTATATTTTCCTCTTTGGACCTGGTGGTCTGGAACCCGATAACACTCCAATCACCTGATACCCCAGTCAAAAGGGATGAATTCCTAATAAAGTCAAATCAGCGGCACTGTCGGACTAAAATAAGTGACTTATTTCAAAGCAACACAGCAAATAAGACAATAAATTTCACAGACCAATACCGTTATTGTCATTAAACCTCACAAATACCGTTTGGCTTTAAAATTAATTTAATGAAAAACCATTGTCAAAATTCAAGCATGAGTTTGTTATAGGCTTGATTTTTGACTGTGCATGACATTCATAAATACATACATTTTACATTTTTCATTAAATTGCATTTACAGTCACTGGATACTTAATAAGGGTTAAACGCTAAAGCATAGTCGCTGTATTAGAGGCAGGATTAAACCCTCTACAGGTCACGTGCCATCACAGGAAATACACTATTCACTCACACACTCACACTCTTACAATTAGGAGCAATTTAAAATGTCCAATTGACTGAATATTCATGTTTTTGACCGAGAAACTCCATTCTCCATTCAAACTCCAGAGACGACAAACCCATAATCAATATATATCCGGCGGAGTTTTTAGAAGAGGGTTGTCTGCTCATATCAAAGTCCCGCTGTCCCCTAAAGAATGGGAAGAAGACCATATTAATTGGATAAGGATAAGAAATACCCGATTGACAGAAATACAACCTCGGATCAAATCTAATTCATACTCACAGATGATCGGTCCAACCGAGACTGGTTTTAGAACTTCAGATTGTGAAACAGAACGAGACGTCCTGCCTGTGCAACGCTGGAGGGGGGGGAGTTTAAAAAAATCAAACCCATGACCACATTCAAGCCTAATAAACACCTATTAAATGGCTTTCTAGTCGATCAGATGTGACTTACAGGTACACAGGAAGATGCTCTTTGGTTACACAGACTGAGGCTGCAGTGAAGGTACTTCCTGCTGTACTGGTTCTGGGTCAGAAACAAAAGGGCTGAAAAACGAGCCCGCAGGGATACGCCACTCTCAGTCACAGCCACCCGACGACGGTCAGTGGGACACCTGCCAGGGGAGATGGAAAAGGCCCCAAATCACTGTACAAGTCTGTCTTGTTAGCATCACGCAGCACAAACTGTGGTGCACACTTGTTCCGGATGAGGTACTCCCGCGTGGGGTGATCAGGGCTTGATGACTGAGAGGCGTAGCAATCCTCCAGAACAACCACAAAGCCCTGATATGGCTCCTCCAGAGAGACACCCACATACAGAGGAGAGCCCACTGGCAGGGAGACCTGGCCTGCTGGATAAACCTGATTGTAATTAGAGCTACGGTACAGGAACATGGAGGCTTCTGCTCTGGCACCCACGCCTGAAGTGCCACCTGTCAAACTGGAAAGGAAACACACATTTTTACTTGATGATCTTGTTGATTATTATGATTGTTACATCATTTTGTCTCCAGACTGGATTATGATTTCAGATAACCGTCACACATTTGAGATGATCATTCACATACTCACTTCAGGAAGGGATTGATAGCTACATTCAGGCTGGTGTCTGTGTCCAGGGGATATACACAGTGAAATGGAAAACTCTTCGGGACAATGAAGGATGTATTGTTTCCATAATAGATGAATAAAGTGTTTGAGTAGGTGACATGTGTGCTGTTGGCCTGAAAAAAAGAGGACAAAAACTGTCAAAATCCTGTCAAAAACGAGTAGTTCACACTTTGTGCGGACAGATCTTTACCCTCAGTATGTTCCCACAGACATCTTCTCTGGTCTCCACTTCATACCAAACTGAGTTGTTTTGCACTCTGGACCTGGAGCAGTTTCTGACTGCCAGGTGACCAGAGAATGGGTCCAAACCAGATAAGGTCAAGGCAGCTACGTCAAAACCTACTTCAATCTTATTACGGCCACAGACAAGCAGAGGTTCTGGAGGCTGCACGACTAAAGGGAAAAGGATAAAATGGTCCTGTGAATCCATATGACAAATGCTCTTTGGTAGGCTTAACAAAACCTCAATGTGAAAACCTGTTTCAAAACTCACGTTGACAAACAACACCAGCATCTTCATGATGGCCACAGTTATGGACGCCGAACCCACGGTGTCTGCATTGAGCTATAGATGCTTCATCACCATTACAATTGACATCGTCCAGCCAGATCGGTCCCCTGCCCTGTCCAAAAGCTGCACTTTGTGGTGCTGAATATGCAGCCCCACACTCCAGTTGTCTACAAACCACGTTGGCATCTCTGAGGTCCCACTGATCATCACACACTGTCCCCCACTGCCCGTTGTGCTGGATCTCCACTCTGCCAGAGCAACGGTTGTCTGAGTTGACCAGCCTCACTGGTGACGGAGCTAACAGGAAACAAGCAACAACGTTAACGTGGGACAAACAGAAATGACCAGGGTCATCTTAACAGACACAGCAGTGCTGCTGCTGTACTAATCAAACACAGAATGGTGTAAATTTTACCTTCACAGACAACTCCGGCGTCCTCAGAATGTCTACAGTTGTGATTTCCAACCCCAGAATGTCTGCATTCTGTGAGCGCCGGTTCATTGCCTAAACACTGAACATTATCCAACCAGATGGGACCTGTTCCCTGTCCATAAAAGGCGCGACCAGGTGCGGACAGGGCCCTCCCACAGCCGAGCTGTCTACACACCACATGAGCATCATTCACATCCCAGGAATCGTCACAGACCGTCCCCCACTGTCCTCGGTGGAAGACCTCGACTCTTCCAATGCAGGAGCCATTCCCATTGACGAGACGGAGCTGCCCCTCCAGTGGTGGTGCTGTTGTCATAAAGGGGGGTGATGTTGTTGCATTAATGGGTCGTGATGTTGTTGTATGAAAGGGTCGTGATGTTGTTGTATGAAAGGGTCGTGATGTTGTTGTATGAAAGGGTCGTGATGTTGTTGTATGAATGGGTCGTGATGTTGTATGAAAGGGTCGTGATGTTGTTGTATGAAAGGGTCGTGATGTTGTTGTACGAATGGGTCGTGATGTTGTTGTACGAATGGGTCGTGATGTTGTTGTACGAAAGGGTCGTGATGTTGTTGTACGAAAGGGTCGTGATGTTGTTGTACGAATGGGCCGTGATGTTGTTGTATGAATGTGTGGTGATGTTGTTGTATGGAAGGGTGGTGGTGGTGTATTGGCGGTTGGAGAAACTCCAGGTTGGGTTTTGTTCACCACTGTGCACAATGAAACAGAGATTGGTTAGAATAAGGACAAAAATAAAAATTAAAGATTAATGCAACAAAAACTTACCTAAACAGTAGGCATTATATCGTGATGTTGGTTTTAATTTGTAGACGTAGAAGTCTCTGTTGCACAATTTGACATAGTTTTGGGTCATCGATGTAAAACAACACTGGCCATATTTCTGAATGCACATTTGGGAAATTTGAATTACTCCTGACTGCGTTGGATGAGGAGTTCTCATCCATATGGGATACAAGGTTCCACATCTTCCTGCAGCCACACATCTTTCTGGGATATGAACACTCTTTTGCCATAAAAAAAGCGATACCAGCCTTTAAAGTTGACATCATCACTATGAACCTCATCCGATGTGTAATTAGTTGCCCGCCAGTCATCATTTAGTACACTGTAGTTCTCACAGGGGTCGACACAGTTCATGAAACCATCGCTCCCTTCAAGGCAATCCATGCCTTCAGGACAAAGTCCGTGTCCACAGTCGACCTGAACCGATCTGTCAGAAGGGCCTGATTTGGTTCTGGAGGGAGGCTGGAGGCATTCATAGGATCCCAGGGTGTTTCGGCAAACCTGGGGTGGCTGACAAGGAGAGTCGGGAAGAGAACACTCGTCGGTGTCCTCACAGCCTCTTTCTGCTGACCACTGATAACCTTGAGCACAGCAATCAGAGTCACTGCAGAGTTTCTGATCGTAGCAGGTGAGGCCGTCTCCTACGAAGCCGTCTTTACAGGCGCAAGAGAGCTTGAGAAAAGAGTCCCCTCTGTCTTTTGTCTCCAGACACGTCGCTTCATCGTGGCAAGAGTCGCAGCTGGTGACCAGTGTCCCTACAGAGCATGAAGGTACACTTTGGTGCATGTTGTTTCAAGTCGTAACAGCTTTCTCAAGGGAAATCATGCAAAAATGTGGTTAGTTTTCAGTTTCTGATTCATGCCGACACAATCTGTCGATGTAACCACCAACCTCACGTGCTATTAATATTCATTATTTTCCTATATTGTTCCAAAAAAATTGGTTGATTATATTTGGATCACTGGACAGTAGAATAGTTCAATTTATTAATATAGAATTCTGGATCTCAACTGTATCCACATGTCTAACAAATATATCTTAAATATATTTTGGGTAGCAGAGCTCTTCTAGCTGTCACTTTCTAAAGAGAACAGATCTTACCTGAAGTGCTCCCAGTATAAATGAGCAAAAGTAGGAGCCACACCAGTCCCTTAGGAGCCCCCATTGAAGACCACATCCACAAGATAAGCACGCTGAAATAAACAGATAGAAAATATAGAAAAAGAAATTCACAATCTCATCCAAATGTAGACCAAAATGTCATAAATGCATCCTGGGTGATTTCCAAGATGTCACAAACTTGTCAGGCTTACCTGACAGAGACTGTGGGAGGTTGGTGAGAATGTAGAGAAGTTCCTGGTTGGGGGGACAATTTATAATGCAGGAGAGTTCAAAGGACCATCAACTCAAAGAGATGATGATTGATAGCACAGGAATATATTTCACAACAATAGTTACTTATTTACCAAAAAAAAAAGAAAAAACAATTTAAATAACGTTGTCACATCTACAGATGCCCATGGTCACGTATTTAATTGCACTTTGTTGTACTATCAGTCTTGCATCAGTGTGGAATTGATTGCTCAATAATTATATAATCCACATCTAAAACTAATGGTGGAGACTGTCAATGATTTCACTAACACATATGTGTCATCCACATGATTCCTTTATTTCTATCAATTAATGTTCATAAAGGGACATTTGGATGGGCACCTGCAGTTTCCATTTCTATGACAGATTTAATGGGAAAGAAACTTCAAATTCACTTACCTTCAACAGTCCAGTTGACTCTTCTGTAGAACTTTATGCGTTAATGTGACCTTGATAATGAGAACCTGCAGTGACATTTATAGAAAGTACAACAGCAACTCCAGGTCCAAACCGTCAGAAATAAAATTCAGAAAATGTGTGTTTCTAAAAATCAGTGAGAGTTTACTGATGATATTAAATAATTTCCTTTGTACTGCCTGATCATTATCTTTGCTCATATTTTACAGCACACTTCACTTCTTATCATCACTTTCGGGAATCAATTCACTGTACTTCCAGCACTCAATAGACAGTGGCTGAAAAATGACGGCAACCTTTTTCCACCATTGTGTAACAGTGTTCCCATTGTAAACCCATTAAACCAAGACACAGGCCAAGGTGGAGAAAAGTGGAGTCGTGTACCATGAGTCATATATTGGACGTTTAAATAGAATCAAAAGCAAAAGTTAAACTGTTAAGATGGGACAATAAAAGAAATCTATTTCTTCTTGTCCATTGTGGTGTGCAGTGCAGTGCTGGAAGTTTTGCTCTTGCAGAATGTTGATTTTGTTAATTTTGCCAGTGAAAGAGGTCACCGTCACTTCATGACTCAAATGCTTTGTTTAGATCCACCTGAGTCCGTTTTGGTCTGCATTGTTAAATGTCTCAATAGCAGATTTAACCGAAAGGCCGCTGTGTTGGGTGGAATGAGAAGCTCTATGTCCAACCTCCTCATCCAGCCTCCTCCATTATCTGGACTTGGGGTGAGCAAAGTGACCCAAGAGAGACGCTTAGTCACTTAGAGATTCTTAAGGTTGGTTTAGTCTCTAACATTGTGCTGTATGCTGAAGCCCAAAACAGCTCAAAATGAATATGAACATCTATTGCCGTAGTATGTATATTTACCTTCTTTTAAGGAGGAAGCTCAACTGGAGGGAGGTCTGGTAGAAATATATTTTGGTAGAAATATAGATCAATACTAGCCTCTGATAAAACACTTAAACAATCTGGGCACCTCACATCAAATGTTGCCTGTGTTGCATTATTATTGTGGTAGGATTAAGTCTATATAGCTGATATCTGTGACAATAACAACAACCACAATAATAACGATGGCATTTATAGTTACTGTACATTAAACAATGTCCATTTTTCTCTTTGAACATAGTAATCTGTACATCTATAAAACTCTTCATGCATCTGATGCACCAGCTGATGAGGATAAATGCCCAAAATGGTAAAATAAGACACCCAGTTGAGGGAAAAGATGAAGGATGGAGTAAAATAAGTCAATTTTATTTCATGCAACGCAGCAAATTTATCACATTACACTTAAAAGACCAACACCATTATTGTCAATAAATTCACTAAGTGAATGAATAATTAATCAATATGGTTTGTCACAAATCATGTATTTATACAAAGAGGTGCTACAAGCCGGAGATTGATATGTGCAGTTTTTATGTCGCTGGAAGGACGTTTGTAGAAGAGGGTTGTTTGCTCATATCACTTGTCCCCTAAATGGTGAGGAAAACATATTAATTGGATAAGAATAAGAAATATCCTATTGACAGAAGTAGAAACTCAGATCAAATCTAATTCATACTCACAGATGATCGGTCCAACCGAGACTGGTTTTAGAACTTCAGATCGTGAAACAGAGCGAGACATCCTGCCTGTGCAACGCTGGAGGGGGGGGAGTTTAAAAAAATCAAACCCATGACCCCATTCAAGCCTAATAAACACCTATTAAATGGCTTTCCAGTTGATCGGATGTGACTTACAGGTACACAGGAAGATGCTCTTTGGTTACACAGACTGAGGCTGCAGTGAAGGTACTCGCTGCTGTACTGGTTCTGGGTCAGAAACAACAGGGCTGAAAAACGAGCCCGCAGGGATACGCCACTCTCAGTCACAGCCACCCGACGACGGTCAGTGGGACACCTGCCAGGGGAGATGGAAAAGGCCCCAAATCACTGTACAAGTCTGTCCTGTTAGCATCACGCAGCACAAACTGTGGTACACACTTGTTCCGGATGAGGTACTCCCGCGTGGGGTGATCGGGGTTTGATGACTGAGAGGCGTAGCAATCCTCCAGAACAACCACAAAATCCTGATTTTGCTCCTCCAGAGAGACACCCACATACAGAGGAGAGCCCACTGGCAGGGAGACCTGGCCTGCTGGATAAACCTGATTGTAATTAGAGCTACGGTACAGGAACATGGAGGCTTCTGCTCTGGCACCCACGCCTGAAGTGCCACCTGTCAAACTGGAAAGGAAACACACATTTTTACTTGATGATCTTGTTGATACTTATGATTGTTACATCATTTTGTCTCCAGACTGGATTATGATTTCAGATAACCGTCACACATTTGAAATGATCATTCACATACTCACTTCAGGAAGGGATTGATAGCTACATTCAGGCTGGTGTCTGTGTCCAGGGGATATACACAGTGAAATGGAAAACTCTTCAGGACAACGAAGGATGCATTGTTCCCAAAATAGAGGAATAAAGTGTTTGAGTAGGTGACATGTGTGCTGTTGGCCTGAAAGAAAGAGGACAAAAACTGTCAAAATCCTGTTAAAAACGAGTAGTTCACATTTTGTGCGGACAGATCTTTACCCTCAGTATGTTCCCACAGACACCTTCTCTGGTCTCCACTTCATACCAAACTGAGTTGTTTTGCACTCTGGACCTGGAGCAGTTTCTGACTGCCAGGTGACCAGAGAATGGGTCCAAACCAAATAAGGTCAAGGCAGCTACGTCAAAACCTATTTCAATGTTATTACGGCCACAGACAAGCAGAAGTTCTGGAGGCGGCGAGACTAAAGAGAAAAAGATAAAATGGTCCTGTGAATCCATATGACAAATGCTCTTTGGTAGGTTTAACAAAACCTCAATGTGAAAACCTGTTTCAAAACTCACGTTGACAAACAACACCAGCATCTTCATGATGGCCACAGTTATGGACGCCGAACCCTCGGTGTCTGCATTGAGCTATAGATGCTTCATCACCATTACAATTGACATCGTCCAGCCAGATCGGTCCCCTGCCCTGTCCAAAAGCTGCACTTTGTGGTGCTGAATATGCAGCCCCACACTCCAGTTGTCTACAAACCACGTTGGCATCTCTGGGGTCCCACTGATCATCACACACTGTCCCCCACTGCCCGTTGTGCTGGATCTCCACTCTGCCAGAGCAACGGTTGTCTGAGTTGACCAGCCTCACTGGTGACGGAGCTAACAGGAAACACGCAACAACGTTAACGTGGGACAAACAGAAATGACCAGGGTCATCTTAACAGACACAGCAGTGCTGCTGCTGTACTAATCAAACACAGAATGGTGTAAATTTTACCTTCACAGACAACTCCGGCGTCCTGATAATGTCTACAGTATCCAACACTATTACGTCTGCATTTTGTGAGCGCCGGTTCATTGCCTAAACACTGAACACCACTCAACGTGATGGGACCTGTTCCCTGTCCATAAAAGGCACCACCAGGTGCGGACAGGGCCCTCCCACAGCCAAGCTGTCTACACACCACATGAGCATCATTCACATCCCATAAACTATCACAGACCGTCCCCCACTGTCCTCGGAGGAAGACCTCGACTCTTCCAACGCAGGAGCCCTTCCCATTGACGAGACGGAGCTGCCCCTCCAGTGGTGGTGCTGTTGTCATAAAGGGTGTTGTTGTATGAAAGGGTGGTGCTGTTGTTGCAGTACTGGGTGTTGTTGTTGTATCAAAGGGTAAATATGTATTTATAATCACTGGTAGTGCTGTTCCTGTTGCAGATCGTCCTAATTTGATAACATCAGGAATAGATGTCGATTTGCTTTGCACAGGGGCTTGTTTTTTATCAGGTGAATTTTTTGTTTGCTTGGTGTCAGAAGGGCCTGATTTGGTTCTGGAGGGAGGCTGGAGGCATTCATAGGATCCCAGGGTGTTTCGGCAAACCTGGGGTGGCTGACAAGGAGAGTCGGGAAGAGAACACTCGTCGGTGTCCTCACAGCCTCTTTCTGCTGACCACTGATAACCTTGAGCACAGCAATCAGAGTCACTGCAGAGTTTCTGATCGTAGCAGGTGAGGCCGTCTCCTACGAAGCCGTCTTTACAGGCGCAAGAGAGCTTGAGAAAAGAGTCCCCTCTGTCTTTTGTCTCCAGACACGTCGCTTCATCGTGGCAAGAGTCACAGCTGGTGACCAGTGTCCCTACAGAGCATGAAGGTACACTTTGGTGCATGTTGTTTCAAGTCGTAACAGCTTTCTCAAGGAAAATCATGCAAAAATGTGGTTAGTTTTCAGTTTCTGATTCATGCCGACACAATCTGTCGATGTAACCACCAACCTCACGTGCTATTAATATTCATTATTTTCCTATATTGTTCCAAAAAAATTGGTTGATTATATTTGGATCACTGGACAGTAGAATAGTTCAATTTATTAATATAGAATTCTGGATCTCAACTGTATCCACATGTCTCTCAAATATATCTTAAATATATTTTGGGTAGCAGAGCTGTTCTAGCTGTCACTTTCTAAAGAGAACAGATCTTACCTGAAGTGCTCCCAGTATAAATGAGCAAAAGTAGGAGCCACACCAGTCCCTCAGGAGCCCCCATTGAAGACCACATCCACAAGACAAGCACACTAAAATAAACAGACAGAAAATACAGCAAAACAATTCACAATCTCATCCAAATTTAGACCAAAATGTCATAAATGCATCCTGGGTGATTTCCAAGATGTGACAAACTTGTCAGGCTTACCTGAGAGAGACTGTGGGAGGTTGGTGAGAATGTAGAGAAGCTCCTGGTTGGGGGGACAATTTATAATGCAGGAGAGTTCAAAGGGCCATCAACTCAAAGAGATGATGATTGATAGCACAGGAATATATTTCATAACAATAGTTACTTATTTACCAAAACATCAATTTAAATAACGTTGTCACATCTACAGATGCCCTTTGTCACGTATTTACGGTAATTGTACTTTGTTGTACTATCAGTCTTGCATCAGTGTGGAATTGATTGCTCAATAATTATATAATCCACATCTAAAACTATTGGTGGAGACTGTCAATGATTTCACTAACACATATGTATCATCCACATGATTCCTTTATTTCTATCAATTAATGTTGATAAAGGGACATTTAGATGGGCACCTGCAGTTTCCATTTCTATGACAGATTTAACGGGAAAGAAACTTCAAATTTCACTTACCTTCAACAGTCCAGTTGACTCTTCTGTAGAACTTTATGCGTTAATGTGACCTTGATAATGAGAACCTGCAGTGACATTTATAGAAAGTACAACAGCAACTCCAGGTCCAAACCGTCAGAAATAAAAAAACAGAAAATGTGTGTTTCTAAAAATCAGTGAGAGTTTACTGATGATATTAAATAATTTCCTTTGTACCGCCTGATCATTATCTTTGCTCATATTTTACAGCACACTTCACTTCTTATCATCACTTTCGGGAATCAATTCACTGTACTTCCAGCACTCAATAGACAGTGGCTGAAAAATGACGGCAACCTTTTTCCACCATTGTGTAACAGTGTTCCCATTGTAAACCCATTAAACCAAGACACAGGCCAAGGTGGAGAAAAGTGGAGTCGTGTACCATGAGTCATATATTGGACGTTTAAATAGAATCAAAAGTTAAACTGTTAAGATGGGACAATAAAAGAAATCTATTTCTTCTTGTCCATTGTGGTGTGCAGTGCAGTGCTGGAAGTTTTGCTCTTGCAGAATGTTAATTTTGTTAATTTTGCCAGTGAAAGAGGTCACCGTCACTTCATGACTCAAATGCTTTGTTTAGATCCACCTGAGTCCGTTTTGGTCTGCATTGTTAAATGTCTCAATAGCAGATTTAACCGAAAGGCCGCTGTGTTGGGTGGAATGAGAAGCTCTATGTCCAACCTCCTCATCCAGCCTCCTCCATTATCTGGACTTGGGGTGAGCAAAGTGACCCAAGAGAGACGCTTAGTCACTTAGAGATTCTTAAGGTTGGTTTAGTCTCTAACATTGTGCTGTATGCTGAAGCCCAAAATAGCTCAAAATAAATATGAACATCTTTTGCTGTAGTATGTATATTTACCTTCCTTTAAGGAGGAAGCTCAACTGGAGGGAGGTCTGGGGAATGGAGGCGAGCAGCAGCTTTGGATTAAAACTAAACAGGTCAGTTAATTCAACAAAAAATTCTAGTTAACTCAATTTCAAACTCAAAGTCTTCTGTCATATTTTGGTAGAAATATAGATCAATACTAGCCTCTGATAAAACACTTAAACAATCTGGGCACCTCACATCAAATGTTGCCTGTGTTGCATTATTATTGTGGTAGGATTAAGTCTATATAGCTGATATCTGTGACAATAACAACAACCACAATAATAACGATGGCATTTATAGTTACTGTACATTAAACAATGTCCATTTTTCTCTTTGAACATAGTAATCTGTACATCTATAAAACTCTTCATGCATCTGATGCACCAGCTGATGAGGATAAATGCCCAAAATGGTAAAATAAGACACCCAGTTGAGGGAAAAGATGAAGGATGGAGTAAAATAAGTCAATTTTATTTCATGCAACGCAGCAAATTTATCACATTACACTTAAAAGACCAACACCATTATTGTCAATAAATTCACTAAGTGAATGAATAATTAATCAATATGGTTTGTCACAAATCATGTATTTATACAAAGAGGTGCTACAAGCCGGAGATTGATATGTGCAGTTTTTATGTCGCTGGAAGGACGTTTGTAGAAGAGGGTTGTTTGCTCATATCACTTGTCCCCTAAATGGTGAGGAAAACATATTAATTGGATAAGAATAAGAAATATCCTATTGACAGAAGTAGAAACTCAGATCAAATCTAATTCATACTCACAGATGATCGGTCCAACCGAGACTGGTTTTAGAACTTCAGATTGTGAAACAGAGCGAGACGTCCTGCCTGTGCAACGCTGGAGGGGGGGGAGTTTAAAAAAATCAAACCCATGACCCCATTCAAGCCTAATAAACACCTATTAAATGGCTTTCTAGTTGATCGGATGTGACTTACAGGTACACAGGAAGATGCTCTTTGGTTACACAGACTGAGGCTGCAGTGAAGGTACTTCCTGCTGTACTGGTTCCGGGTCAGAAACAAAAGGGCTGAAAAACGAGCCCGCAGGGATACGCCACTCTCAGTCACAGCCACCCGACGACGGTCAGTGGGACACCTGCCAGGGGAGATGGAAAAGGCCCCAAATCACTGTACAAGTCTGTCTTGTTAGCATCACACAGCACAAACTGTGGTACACACTTGTTCCGGATGAGGTACTCCCGCGTGGGGTGATCGGGGCTTGATGACTGAGAGGCGTAGCAATCCTCCAGAACAACCACAAAACCCTGATGTTGCTCCTCCAGAGAGACACCCACATACAGAGGAGAGCCCACTGGCAGGGAAACCTGGCCTGCTGGATAAACCTGATTGTAATTAGAGCTACGGTACAGGAACATGGAGGCTTCTGCTCTGGCACCCACGCCTGAAGTGCCACCTGTCAAACTGGAAAGGAAACACACATTTTTACTTGATGATCATGTTGATTATTATGATTGTTACATCATTTTGTCTCCAGACTGGATTATGATTTCAGATAACCGTCACACATTTGAGATGATCATTCACATACTCACTTCAGGAAGGGATTGATAGCTACATTCAGGCTGGTGTCTGTGTCCAGGGGATATACACAGTGAAATGGAAAACTCTTCGGGACAATGAAGGATGTATTGTTTCCATAATAGATGAATAAAGTGTTTGAGTAGGTGACATGTGTGCTGTTGGCCTGAAAGAAAGAGGACAAAAACTGTCAAAATCCTGTCAAAAACAAGTAGTTCACACTTTGTGTGGACAGATCTTTACCCTCAGTATGTTCCCACAGACATCTTCTCTGGTCTCCACTTCATACCAAACTGAGTTGTTTTGCACTCTGGACCTGGAGCAGTTTGTGACTGCCAGGTGACCAGAGAATGGGTCCAAACCAAATAAGGTCAAGGCAGCTACGTCAAAACCTATTTCAATGTTATTACGGCCACAGACAAGCAGAAGTTCTGGAGGCGGCGAGACTAAAGAGAAAAAGATAAAATGGTCCTGTGAATCCATATGACAAATGCTCTTTGGTAGGTTTAACAAAACCTCAATGTGAAAACCTGTTTCAAAACTCACGTTGACAAACAACACCAGCATCTTCATGATGGCCACAGTTATGGACGCCGAACCCTCGGTGTCTGCATTGAGCTATAGATGCTTCATCACCATTACAATTGACATCGTCCAGCCAGATCGGTCCCCTGCCCTGTCCAAAAGCTGCACTTTGTGGTGCTGAATATGCAGCCCCACACTCCAGTTGTCTACAAACCACGTTGGCATCTCTGAGGTCCCACTGATCATCACACACTGTCCCCCACTGCCCGTTGTGCTGGATCTCCACTCTGCCAGAGCAACGGTTGTCTGAGTTGACCAGCCTCACTGGTGACGGAGCTAACAGGAAACAAGCAACAACGTTAACGTGGGACAAACAGAAATGACCAGGGTCATCTTAACAGACACAGCAGTGCTGCTGCTGTACTAATCAAACACAGAACGGTGTAAATTTTACCTTCACAGACAACTCCGGCGTCCTCAGAATGTGCACAGTTGTGATTTCCAACCCCAGAATGTCTGCATTCTGTGAGCGCCGGTTCATTGCCAAAACACTGAACATCATCCAACCAGATGGGACCTGTTCCCTGTCCATAAAAGGCGACAGGAGGTGCGGACAGGGCCCTCCCACAGCCGAGCTGTCTACACACCACATGAGCATCATTCACATCCCAGGAATCGTCACAGACCGTCCCCCACTGTCCTCGGAGGAAGACCTCGACTCTTCCAACGCAGGAGCCATTCCCATTGACGAGACGGAGCTGCCCCTCCAGTGGTGGTGCTGTTGTCATAAAGGCTGCTGTTGTATGAAAGGGTGGTGCTCCTGTTGCAGTACTGGGTGTTGTTGTTGTATCAAAGGGTAAATATGTATTTGTAATCATTGGTGGTGCTGTTCCTGTTGCAGATCGTCCTAATTTGATAACATCAGGAATAGATGTCGATTTGCTTTGCACAGGGGCTTGTTTTTTATCAGGTGCATTTTTTGTTTGCTTGGTGTCAGAAGGGCCTGATTTGGTTCTGGAAGGAGGCTGGAGGCATTCATAGGATCCCAGGGTGTTTCGGCAAACCTGGGGTGGCTGACAAGGAGAGTCGGGAAGAGAACACTCGTCGGTGTCCTCACAGCCTCTTTCTGCTGACCACTGATAACCTTGAGCACAGCAATCAGAGTCACTGCAGAGTTTCTGATCGTAGCAGGTGAGGCCGTCTCCTACGAAGCCGTCTTTACAGGCGCAAGAGAGCTTGAGAAAAGAGTCCCCTCTGTCTTTTGTCTCCAGACACGTCGCTTCATCATGGCAAGAGTCGCAGCTGGTGACCAGTGTCCCTACAGAGCATGAAGGTACACTTTGGTGCATGTTGTTTCAAGTCGTAACAGCTTTCTCAAGGGAAATCATGCAAAAATGTGGTTAGTTTTCAGTTTCTGATTCATGCCGACACAATCTTTCAATGTAACCACCAACCTCACGTGCTATTAATATTCATTATTTTCCTATATTGTTCCAAAAAAATGGTTCATTATATTTGGATCACTGGACAGTAGAATAATTCAATTTATTAATATAGAATTCTGGATCTCAACTGTATCCACATGTCTAACAAATATATCTTAAATATATTTTGGGTAGCAGAGCTGTTCTAGCTGTCACTTTCTAAAGAGAACAGATCTTACCTGAAGTGCTCCCAGTATAAATAAGCAAAAGTAGGAGCCACACCAGTCCCTCAGGAGCCCCCATTGAAGACCACATCCACAAGATAAGCACGCTGAAATAAACAGATAGAAAATACACCAAAAAAATTCAGAATCTCATCTAAATTTAGACCAAAATGTCATAAATGCATCCTGGGTGATTTCCAAGATGTGACAAACTTGTCAGGCTTACCTGAGAGAGACTGTGGGAGGTTGGTGAGAATGTAGAGAAGCTCCTGGTTGGGGGGACAATTTATAATGCAGGAGAGTTCAAAGGGCCATCAACTCAAAGAGATGATGATTGATAGCACAGGGACACGAACAGAGTTACTTATTACCGTAATTAAAAGGAAGCAAAATAAGTTCAATCGAATTGTATTTGGCACCGTTGCAGATGCCTTTTTTAGTGTGTATTTTATTATACTGCTCTCAGTCATGTTGACCTCTTTATCTAAATCAGGATGGAACAAACCACCATTCATCAAGAACAGCGATAACATAGCAGACAGAAAATTGATTTTCTTTTTAAAATCATTGTTCTTTTGATCGAACATAAATCTACCAATATCAAGC
This sequence comes from Takifugu rubripes, assembly GCF_901000725.2. Classification (NCBI taxonomy): domain Eukaryota; kingdom Metazoa; phylum Chordata; class Actinopteri; order Tetraodontiformes; family Tetraodontidae; genus Takifugu; species Takifugu rubripes. The sequence goes on along the minus strand of NC_042301.1, from coordinate 3,644,827 downwards.
CGTCTGACCAAATTATTTGAAGCTCAAGGTCTTAGAAGAATAAATGAGCTTGTAACTGATCTTGGCGTCTCCCCATCATTTTATATTGTTATTACTCAAACTAAAGTAAAACTGTTGGTGATGAAAGTTAATAACTCACAGACCCACTTGTATTATCCACACTGTGTTTTTACTCATTCAAATACATACAGGGAAATTTAGATGGACGCCTGGGGGCAACACTCCTGTGACTGAGAAAACTTCTCCTCATGCTGCATCCCAGTCCGGGAAGAGTGTTTTGAGGAAACCAATAAGAGGAAAACCTCCATCATTTCCCAGTGCTGGGAAATGATGGAGGTTTTCCCAGTGCTGGGAAATGATGGAGGAGCGGAGGCCGGAGCTTTTTCAAAAATATGAAAATGGAAAAAGGTGGTGTGAATACATTTTTTGTTTTAGTATAATTTCTGTAGGAAGAAAAACATGACAAACATTCTTTTCCAATGCTGTAAAAATGTGCATAATTATTTAATTTCAACATCTCATTACAATGTAAGTTAAACTTAAAGGACAATCGTACCTCAGAGTCGTCATGTGGTGCGTCATTCTCTCCAGGATGCTCGTTATGTTTTTGTAGTCTACTTATTATTTTGAAAGTAGGCTAATATAGCTAATATAGACATTTACAGCATGTGTTGCCTTCATAATAAGGCTTATATAAGGCTTTTCATTTTTTGCGGCTCCAGACAGTTTTGTTTTTTTGGTCCAAAATGGCTATTTCAACATTTTGGGTTGCCGACCCCTGGCATAGTTAATAATTTCACTTTGTTCATAAATCACTTCTTATCATCATTTCCAGGAATGAATATAAAGTTTGTCTACTTCCTTCTTCAGAACAAAGTGATGCCTGATTCATAAAATGAATAAAAGTACAACATTGAGTAGCCGCGGCAACAATATAAACCCGTTAAAACCCTTTAGGCAGAGCGGAGAAAGTGTAACGTTGTGGGGTCACATGTTTAAGGTGAAAAATAATCTATTTGAATAATAATCTAAAAAGTACTTCTTGTCCAATGCAGCGTGCAGTGGTCAGTGGAAGTTTTGGTCCTGCTGGATCCTTCCCAATATCAAGTTATTTCTTTAAATGTGGCATCACTTCCTCGCTGGCGGTTGCACTGAACTTTGTTAAAGAGAGGCAGGTTCATCACACGCTCAGAGCAGATCCCATCCCTGCTCCAACGTCTCTTCTGGGGGGGGGTCAGTTATCATTGATTCTCCGACATCAGCTGCAGTGCTGCCTCCAGGCTGTCTGTGGATCTGAGGCCTTGTAGATCAGCCGCAAGCAGAACCTGCAGAACTGAGGGCTGGAGGTGAAAAAACGTGTGTCAGGTCAAGTCAATACAGGAAAGAACATTCACTTATCTATCTAGGACACCGACGCTGTGGTTTATACGCATTTTCATCCTTACAGTCACTTATTCCCTCAGGTTTAAGGTGCTTTACTGATGTTGAGATTAGGGGTGTTATTTGACCTCCTTTTCCACATCTTTATCCACGTCTGGCCATAACTTCAATAGAGAGTGAAACAGTGATGTCTGAAGGTCTCACCTGCAACCTGCAGAAGACCAGCTCCACCTCCCTCAGTTTGAACTGCCTCAGCAAGTCTTTGAGCTCGCTGATCACCGAGTAATCTATGGTGCTGACATGGTGGCAGTCCAGCACCACTGACCGTGGAGAAGCCGCTGAAGGAGGGAGAGATTCAGGTATCCTGTGAATCCACACACATCACCGCTCAAATGCATATTCACAGCTGTACCTTGCAGAGCCTCAGTGTGGATGATGCAGCTGAGATGTTCTGTAGCAGGAAAACTGAGTCCACTGGCCAGTTCCATCAGCAGTACACCATGATCAGACACCTGCAAACGAACACACACACGACTGTTTAGCAGTCACAACTTATACAATTGGCAATAATCTTATTACATTACAGCTTTGCTCAGTGTCGCCTGCAAATTACGGCAGATTAAACCAGTTTATGGCTATGATAAGCTTCACCATTAATGGAGAGTGGGCCATGTGTTTAAGCATTAGAATTGGCTTTTAATTAAAATGTTGCTGAAATCCTGACATGGAGCTTTGTTTGGTTTTTATCCTTGAATAACTTCCATTTATTTGTATTATTCTACTTTGTGCGATTCTGATGTTTGTTGGTATTGTTTTAATGAACAGGGCTTGTTGCATGTTTAATAATTACTGTTTGAGAACATAGAAACTTAAAAATAATTAAAAATAACACAACACACAAGTATCTTTTGATTAATTTAAGTTATATATGACCAACTATGTAGCCTACACTCGTGTGCAGGCAGTAACCATATACAGAGATATAAGATTAACTTTATCTTTGCTGATATCATGATGAATTAATACCTTTATCTGTGGCCTGGCCACATTGTAAAGTAGTAGCACTCCAGATGTAGCTACTCCTCCTATGATGCCGTACTGAACCTGCCAGAAACTCAAGAGGAAAGTCACAGCGAAAGGCAGCAGGTCCAGCCCTGTGAAACACAAGTGAGCACCAACATCACAACTAAATGAATCCTTAAATCTGGGACACACTGCAGAAAGAGTACTGACTGCGTATCCTCCACATCTTAGCGACAACGTGGAAATCCACCATTGGGGCAACTGCACAGATGATGACAGCAGCAAGAGAAGCTTTGGGGATGTAGTAGAATGCTGGCATGAGGAAGGCCAGAGAAAGCAACACAATGGCGCCTGCAAGACCGAGCACAGACAAACCATGGAATTCATAAAAACACAAAGAAAATGATTAACTAAGTACAACAACACCGGCCTGAATAATACAAAAAAAATCTGGCCTTTATCATCATATCTATAAGAATTTTCCTTTAGACTCACTGGTGACGATCCCGCCAGCAGGAGTACACACGCCAGTCTGGGAGTTCACTGCTGTTCTGCATGTGAGGAGGTATACACATGTCATACATATGATATTGGAGCTGCCCCTCGCACTTGCCTATTTCCTTGGATTAACACAAAAAGAAGTGGAGCTAAATAATGATTTCAGTAAAAAGAACTGCACCTAAAAATTGGACTTAAAAATAAAATACAGTGTATTGTGCTTGAATGATAAAATTAGACTGTGCCTAAAAAACAGGGTGTGTTTGTAGCCGCAGGTATGAACTCTAATCATGAAAACATGTAATGCCGTAGATACATTTTCTTTTTGTATTTTATTCGGCGATTCCCACTAGAGGGAGCCCGAGTACCACTAACGGGACAGGACTGAAGGTAAACCTCTGAGAAATGAAAAATTAATGTTTGATGATGCAAACCATGGCCAATTCCCTAATGCCACACTGACTACTATATAATGACAAACCTCCCAAAGCTGCCGGTGACAGGATAGGCGGAAACAAAGGAGCCCATTATGTTGGTCACACCGATGGCCAGCAGCTCCTGATTGGCGTCAATTCTGTAGTTATTTTGACTGGCTAAGGAGGAAAAAAGTCATAAACATAACTAAACTGATCTAAGTAATTAAATGAGCCTTTCTGTAGTGATGACAAATGTCTGTACCATATAAAAAAGACCTTTAGATGTTATCAAATCTGGTTCAAAGTAATAAACTGGTCAACTTCTAGACTTACCAAATGCTTTGGCTATAGCAATGCTCTCCAACAGGCCCATAAAGGGAATAACAGCAAGTCCTTCTCCAAAGCCCTGAACAGAGCAGACATAACAATTGTGTCTTGAAAACAGGAAACGATTTTTGGGAAGTTGATTCAAGGTCCAATTAAATATTCATATTCACTTCCTATGATATCTGTGATACCCCTGTCAGCTAGAGCAGGAATAAGCGACGAATAAGAGTGGATGAATAAAGGATTCAACCCTCTACTGGCCTCATTTAGCTTCTCACCTTCACAATATCCCCAAACGACACAATGGTACCGTTGGCTGTCGTGTCAGAGGTAGGCGGGGGCCTAAAAGGTGGGAGGCCTTGAGAAGTTTCCCCAGTCAGTGTAAACACATGGTGACCGTAAGCATCCCAGGAAAATGCTATTAAAGATGCAGCCACAACCACAAGAGCATTCCGCACTGGCCGAGAGAGACAAGAATCAGGACAGATTCAGGACAGGTTTTGGATCATCTCATTTCTTCTGCATGCTTCGGACATATAGACTTAGTCCCACTCAGACAGATACTGACTGGTAGCAACAGTCCACACTAGTTTCCTGGAGACTCTCGTGTATTTGGAGTCTGGGGAATCGCCAGGATCCACGGTCGCCTTCATGAACACCAGCAAAACCAGCAGAATGAGACAAAGTAGTCCCAGTATCACATCACCGATCCTGGCTTCAGGGATTCTGTAGAAAGTGTAGTAAACCTCAAGGAAGAACTGACTGGGAATACCATGGAGCCCCAGAATGTTCTGAAATGAGAGCAGATTGAGGATGCAAACAGCCCGTGGAAAAATATACAACAGCATAGTTGCAAGAACAAAATGAGAATTGATACTTAAATATGACAAAATGTAGAAACATCGTAAATTAATGGACCTTTTCTTCTGCTACCTTTAGGCCATAACTACTCAACCATTTGCATGGTCAGTTATGTTCTATATACAGTTATATGCAGAATAAATCACCAATTTCATTCATAAACTCTCTCCGTGTGTGTGTCTGTGTGTGTGTGCATTGAAAAACTGACCTTGATCTGCCCAAAACCTATGGTTACTGCAGCTGCACAGGTAAAGCCTTTTATTACAGGGAAAGAGATAAAGTCCAACAGAAAACCTGCAGGAGACACAAAAATTTGCAGAGTCATGCCACAAGAGTTAAAACACCTGGATGTTTCAGATTCACACTCAGGAACTGTGTGTGGTTGGACGGAGGAAGTCATAAAGCCTCCCATTTGGTTCCATTTGGTTCACTTTCTAGGATTCTTTATCCTAGTTCATGTCAATGATATAACGTCATATCATTTGTTGCAGAGCCAACGTTACATTGCCCTAAAACTTACAAAAATCACTAACCGTCGTCACAAGGTTCTCACATGACTCCGACAGACCTGCTTCTTACCTAATCTGAGTAACGCCATGACGGCCTGGATGAGTCCACACAGAAGGCTGAGCAGCACAGCCCTGTGTGGCTGCCCTCCTACGACAGAGAAACACAGGAGGGACATGATGGCTGTCGGACCCAATGTGACATCTTTAGAGGTCCCCAGGAGGCTGTAGATGAATCCCCCCATGAAGGCAGAGTAGAGACCGTACTGTGGAAAAAATGACACAGTTAAAAGGGAAACATTACGTAACATTATCATATTAACTGTGGTGCTGACTAATACTGTAGTTCTTGTCATTTCACTTGCATAGTTTACACACGACTATCTTTCAAAAAAATGCAGAGAGTTAAAAAAGGTGTATGTATGCAGAATAAAAATTAAAAAAAACTATTAAAAATGGCTGAGAAAACACATTATTCACCTCCACAGGAAGACCAGCGACTTCAGCATATGCCAGAGCTTGAGGTACTGTAGTCATCCCCACTGTTATGCCTGCGAGCAGGTCCATCTGAAGCCACCTAATGTTGTACCTGGGCAGCCAGGAGAGAATCGGCACCCAGGCCTTTAGGTTCCTTAAGGAGCAGCAGCCTCGGACAACCGCCATTCCTGCCAACAGCGGCTGGTCCATTGTTACCAGATGAGATCCAAAGGAAACCTGGACTGCAAGGTAAGAAAGATTAAATGACTGCAAACTAATGGGATAAAGTCCCGTTTAAATGTACAAATTTCGCATGTGTATGAGCAAGCTTGTTATTTTAAAAGAAACAGAAAAAACCTCACTTACACAAATGATTAGGTTTCCTCCACTGTTAACTGTCACTCATTGTTGGCTTCTGGGTTCCTCCAGATTTGGTTTTGCATATGTCTTCATGGGACCAGCAGTCAGTGGAATACGTAAATTAATCTCTCCATGTAAATGCATGTTGCTCCGGTTTTCTCCAGAAAATTAATCACATATCTTCAGATGCAACCTGCAGATTTAGTGAAACAAACAGGAGGAAGAAAGTGAGTTGTTCATACCTGAGCACAGGCCTACTTCCGTGAACCTTAAAGTAATTTCAATCACATGATGATCTTATCCTGACAGGTTTTAAGACACTTGGGTCTGCCTAGTGATTTCTTTTTGACCACAGCTCTAATTTTTCACGCAATTGCAAAAAGAACAATTAAGCTTCTGGTGAAAATGTTCTGGCCCATAATTTGTTTCCTGTGTATTATCTGTGATAATCCTCTAAAATCCACAGAATAATGCAATGTTGCATTGGTAAACTGCAAATCTCGAACACTAAAGCCAGCTAATCAACAGACACATTTTGTGGTTACAATCAGCGCAAATAACAAGAATAGATTAACTATTAAAACAGCACTACAGAAAGAAAAAAAATGCAATGACATTGATTAGAATATCAGAATATAAAACTAAACAGATCATTATAAAGGTCAAAAAAGACACAAATATAACCATATAAAACTAATAGGAAGAAATTCTTACCCAACCACTCTTCTCTGTGGCTATGTCCTGCATTGGCTGTGATTTTTAGTCCTTTTCAGATGTTCCTTTTCCTAAAACCACTTCCTAAAAAATTTCTCCTCGCTAAGCAGGAATCAAGTTCCTGTTTTGCATTGTGTCATGTGATCATGTGTGGGCGGGGCTTCATTGTTTCCGGAAGTTAATGTCCTCTTATCTGAGAAGCCACGCTCGACTTCTATTTACTAGTTTTCCTTTTCGCTTCTGAAGAATAAATTTGTTTATTAGACTGTTAACCCATGAAATGTTTTAAACTTGCAGCGTTTGAAATGCCGAAACTGATATTTTGACTAGCCGTGAAGCGAACCAAACTATTATCGTCATGTTCTTCCCGTTATCATTTGTGATTTTCTCAAGCTGCATCTGGGAGTCAGATACAAGAAATGTCCTCCTGATAATTGGTTAGTGAACTTTTACTTCTATGCGATGATTATTCGTGAACTTTTTCATCTGACCTTAACTTGTCTGTTGTTACAAACATACAAGTCACTCTTAACAATGTCCTCTCGTTATGAACATCACTTCATCCAGCTGATGATGCAGGTTTTGAGACAGAGGTGTATAATAACTCTGTGGTTCATACTCCCCACCTGCGCGCTCTGGCTCAGCGTAGTTTGGTGTTCAACAACGCATTCACATCTGTCAGCAGCTGCTCCCCCAGCCGCTCCGCCATCCTGACCGGGCTGCCGCAGGTAGCACAACTGTCTCTGTGTGTGGGTGCTGTTTGCATCTAACCTGTGTGATTCAAGGTTGTCTGGTCTGTGTTTTAGCACCAGAATGGCATGTACGGCCTTCATCAGGGTGTTCACAACTTCAACTCATTTGAAGGAGTGCAAAGTCTGCCGTTGCTCCTGAGCAAAGCTAATGTACACACAGGTAAATACAGATTTCGAGGGGTTTCTCGCCCAGACTCTTGGTTTTGATGAATTCTCCCTGATTTTATTTTTGCTCAGGCATCATTGGGAAGAAGCACGTGGGTCCCGGCTCTGTGTATCCTTTTGATTTTGCATACACAGAGGAGAATGGCTCGGTCCTCCAGGTGGGACGGAACATCACCCGCATCAAACTCCTGGTCCGCAAATTCTTCCAAGCTCATAAAGAGGATAAAGTCAATTCACAAGAAGAGGAGAGGCCTTTCTTTCTCTACGTAGCCTTTCATGACACCCATCGATGTGGACACTCGCAGCCCCAGTATGGAGCATTCTGTGAGAAGTTTGGAAATGGTGAAAAGGGTATGGGAAGAATACCTGACTGGAAACCAGTGTATTACACTCCAGACCAAGTAAAGGTAGCTGACTTATCAGTGCTTCTCTTTCTTTCCCACATTCCAATAGCAATGCTAACCCCAAAAAAGACAGATTATTCTCGCTGTGTTTCAGCTACAGTCAAACAGATTTGATCCAAACAATGTTCATTTGCTACTTCAGGTTCCTCCATTCGCACCAGACACACCTGTAACACGGGCTGACTTGGCGGCGCAGTACACCACGGTCAGCAGGCTGGATCAGGGTGTGTAGCAACATGTTGTCGTGAGAAGAGTTAAGACAAGACATGACGTGTTTGGGTACCTCTGCAGGTATCGGCTTGGTTCTTCAGGAGCTCCGGGAGGCCGGTTATGAGAACGACACTCTGGTCATCTACAGCTCAGACAATGGAATCCCCTTCCCAAATGGCAGAACCAACCTGTACCACTCTGGGACGGCAGAGCCGATGATGGTGTCGTCTCCAGAGCACAGGAAACGATGGGGAGAAACCAGCCAGGCCTATGTAACTCTTCTCGGTATGCTAGAAAGGAGAAATTAGAAAAAAACATTTTTTAAATAAAAGCTGTGGACATAGTATAGATCTAAGGTTTACGCATGTCTGACTACTCCAGTGAATGACAAGGACAATTAATGCATTCTTTATGATGAACTCAGTCAGCCACCAGAGCGAAACTTAATGACGAGTCTGCGGCGACACTATAAGTTCCACCGAAAGCGAATCGCTGTAAAACACGTCAGTGCGAGGAACAACTCTGCTACAACCCAAATGTCACTGTTTGAAAGTGCAATCTAAGTGATTAATGTATGTTTTTGGGTTTGTTTCTTATTGGCATCTCGTCCTCTGTGTCTCCAGACATCACTCCAACCATTCTGGACTGGTTCTCTGTTCCTTACCCATCCTACAGCCTCCCGGGGAACCCCCGCACTCCTGTTCACCTCACCGGTCGCTCCTTGTTGACTGTTTTGTCAGCTGAGCCCAGAAACTGGGACACCGTGTACGCCAGCCAGTCCCTGCATGAGGTCCGCAAGCCACTGTCAGACCCAACGTCCCAGCAAGAACTTGAACAGAAGGCCCTGACTGCTTCTCTGTCCCGTTGATTTCAGGTAACCATGTACTACCCGACCCGCTCCGTCCACCAGGGGGTGTACCACCTGCTCCATAACCTGCACTACCGCATGCCCTTCCCCATTGACCAGGACCTGTACGTGTCCCCCACCTTCCAGGACCTGCTGAACCGCACCAGGCGACAGGAGCCCACGCACTGGTTCAAGAGTCTGGAGCAGTATTACTACAGAGAGCGCTGGGAGCTGTACGACTCCAGGTGCGTCACCCCTCAGGAGTAGCTACTGTACATCTGATCACTCAGACCTTTGCTATATTTCAGTCTTTCCCAAGTGGGTAAATGTCGATTTGATATTTATTTAATCATGTTTGGAGTTTTTCTGTTGGCTGACGTAAAATCAAAACCCCACGTGCTTCATCAACACAGGACCGACCCGCTGGAGACGGTGAACCTGGCGTCAGACCCGTCCTACAGCACGGTGCTGGAGAACCTGAGGCAGAGTCTGCAGAAGTGGCAATGGGAGACCGGGGACCCCTGGGTCTGTGGGCCAGACTATGTCCTGGAGGATAAACTGGAGCCACGCTGCAGACCCCTCTATAATGGACTCTAATGGACCTAAACTCTTGATTGACTAGAGGCTTGCCTTCCTGTACACATCTGTCTTGTAGAATAAATTACATTTTAATATTTTATTTTCGTGCATCAGTTCTGCTATCGGAGATAAGAAATGAATAAAGCTTTGAATGACCCTTCCTCTGACCATCATTTCCTTTAAGGAAAGATTGTTCTTCCTGCTCTAAGATAATTTGCCCATCCAAGTCCGTCTTATCAGCGTCTTTATATTCAAGGTACATTTCATATCCCCCAGATCGCCTCTTGCATCAGACCATGCTGTTATGGGCTGGTTTTGTTACTATCTAATTAAAAAAAATCTTTGGTTCCGTCAATCTCTGCCTCGGCCTCGTTCTGGGCTGATTTGACCATTACAGGAGTGACCTGTGAGGTCGCAAATCACTCAGGAAAGGGATTTTATTGATTTTCCAGTGCTTTACTTTGAAGTGAGACACATACAGCAATTAGGAACATTTGATTATTTCCTCACGTTTATCGACCTGACTGGTTTCTTTTAACTCTTGATCTCTCTATTTTCACTCCTTAAAACATTGATTCTGCTCTTTATTTAACCAGAGTCGGTGGCTTTTATCGTTTGACATCCATGCTGACATATGCCTCCCCACAATTTAAGTGAATCCCTTCATTAAATCGAATGGTTTCAAGATTAAACCGAATCACACACTGAACTGATCACTTGCATGTTTTTATGTTTACACTCTGTCGACTTTGACTTACAAATGGACTGAAAATTGATCAAATGAACTGGCTCAGAGATTATGACAATGCCTGTTGTGGTTCCCTGATGATAATCCGATTTCACTTTTACCTCTCCACCAACGTCAGCAGGGCTGACGTCTATACGTTTGCAGCCCCCTCACACACTATATCACACGCGCACAGGATCATCCACCCACCTAAATTCTGATTTGACGAGCTTCTCGGGTCACAATAACGTCGAACAGTCGGTCTATATAAGCGGCAGAAAGTTTTCCCAACACGCAGTAAAACAGGAGATCACCTTGTAGCTGAGGAAACCCTCTCTGCGCCTCTTTACGTGGAAAAACAAGTTCCAATTCGGATCCGGGCATGGAGAGGTCAGTCAAGTTTGCCGTGGTGTGCGTCGCCATGTCTCTGCTCATCTCCTGCGATCAAGTCGAAGCCTGGTACAAGCAGTCCACCGGGCCCAGCTATTACTCAGTGGGTCGCGCCTCTGGCTTGCTGTCCGGAATCAGGAGGTCGCCGTACGTCCGGAGGTCTGAGTCCGAAGAGGCAGTGCTGGACAGCGAGGACGCACCGGGTAACAACGTGATTCCGGACAGCAGGCAGATATCCATCCTCAAAAGCATGGTGAGCGCTGTTCTCTTCATATAAACTTGAATCCAGTGCATGTCCCTGTTTTAAGTCAAAACGAAACGTGCGTAAAAGCTGTTACTGCTTTAAATTTAACGAGCACAATTTCACAAACAGATCCCAAATGAACTCCAGAACAATTAAAATCAGTCCTAATTGAAGGTACGTTTTTAGCAGGATTTAAACTTGTGTCGTCACGGATGTGATCTTCTGCAGGCCATCTGCGTAAAGGACATCTCCCCCAACCTGAAGAGCTGCGAGCTGCTGCGGGACGGGACGGGCACCTTCCAGTGCAAGGCGGACGTCTTCCTCACCCTGGACTCTCTGGACTGTCTGTCCGCATGAGTCCTGCCGACCCTGCGGAGGCAGACCACCGCATCCCGGGGCTCTTCTCTGGAAACTTAGGATGAAGGTTGGAGGGATGGAGGGCCCGTCAGGAGGGGGGGATGGACCGCTGCAGACCCTGAATGTTCCACCGTAAAAGTGCAAATTTTGTTCCGTTTTGGTTTTGCTGACAGATATTTAAAAAAAAAAAAAAAAAGTATGACTGGTGTGATGAGAAGCAATTGTTGCCGTTTCACCCCACGTGTATCCCGCCCCACCCCTCACGACGTGTATATGTCCAATAGTTGTGCAATTATCAAGAAAGTGCTTTTATTTATTTATCTATTAAAATGAACAAACGCCATTGTGTTGCTTAAATGTATATTGAATACTCAAATGTGGGTAATGAAAGGCGATCATGACCAATACTGCCTTGATTTATTACTTTTCCATTTGCATTAAAACAAAACTTAAACACAATGTCAAAAAAAGACCATATTTGTCATATTTATTCTGTCCTCTGGGTTAAAAACAATCCAAAGTGCATTCTTTCTAGAAAAATATAAAGTGAAGAGGTAAAATGAAGAAACAGACCAAATCTAAAGCATGTAAATGACACAAATATTCCCAGAAACATCATCTTTGTCCTTCAGCATCCAAATCAAACCACATTTGTCAGAGCCGTTTTAAGAGTCCGTGGAACCCTCAGAACGCAGCCCGATTAAAGCCTCCTCGTGTCATCACCGAAGGCCCTGAACAGAGCGCCTGAAAGCGAGGAAGAGGCTCCATAAATGTAAACTAGTGGGCTTTTTTACCGAGGGTGGTGGATGTGACCAGACGACACGCAGTGATGGATGAGGGGAAAACACACGGTGGCATGCACGAGTGAACCCTGGGACAGGCAGGAAAAGACCAAACAGTAAATCCTAACACCCACTGTGGCCTGCCCACACACACACACACACACACACACACACACGAACACACACACACAAAGAGGAAAAGGAGGCATTTTAACTGCATGTGTATATAGCAAATTCAAGAGATTTTAGTTCGCAAAATTAAATACTAATGTCTACTTTTCAACACTTGGTTTCTAAAATTAACATTTATTGGCTAAAACCATTAAACATTCTTTTTTTTTTTTTTACATTTTCCCATTTTCCAAAGCAACACAGAACAACGGAGGCGACCGCTACAGCAGCGACACGGCCTCCAAGTTCTCTTTGATTATGGTGTCCATCACCACCTGGAACACCACCTGGATGTTGGAGGTGTCCGTGGCTGTGGTGAAGTGGTGGTAGATGAGTTTACTGGGGGTGGCGTTGAGCGAGACGAAGGTGGAGGCCATGAAGTGGGCCGCGGAGTCCACGTCGCAGTCTGCACCTGGAGAAAGAGGCAGCACTTAGCACCTGCGGCAGCTCTCAGGCCTGAGACGGACGCCTGCTCCGCTTCCAGACCTCCAGTCTGAGAGGTTTTAGCATTTATATTGACATTAGTAGACACAATAGCCGGGCGGGCAGGTGTGCCAGCATGTTGCAGACTTCAGAGAAGTTGTGCATTTGGATTAGTGGCTCTGCTTAGAGGTGGGGGGAAGCAATCCTCAACCAGGAACTCAGCTTTTTAATCACAAATGATATTAAAACTGCTCATGGTGACTGAATAAACATCAGGCCCACCTTTAAACTGTGGCAGGTACAACCGCAGGTGTCGCCCAGAGTGTAAGACCTTGTCCTGAAAGAGGTCTAACTTGTTCATGAATAAAATCTGTAAAAAAAAGCAGAGAAAAGAGCAATCAGATATGGCGATGAAGCGTTCCCTCCACTGGGAGAGGACAAATCAATGAGAGGATCACGACAGAGAAAACAGCTTTATGGTAACTTCTTCCTGCTGTTATAACAAACAAACACCACAAATCAATCAAATCCAAATAATAAAGCCACATTTATTGTCATTTTACGGATACTTGATGGGGAATGTGAAAATCAATAGCCAGCATGGGAAACTAGTGACAAATCAATCAGCTTGGTTCCTCTCATCAGTGTCCAATCGATCACTCACGTGGACACAACTGGCCTGGCTGGTTCTTTAATAAATCTCTGCCTCACAGCCTCATAACTCAACTTTTCAGGGCTCTGTAGGCAACCAATGAAACCTGACGACAGTGTCTCATCCCAGCCTCATCTGATGCAGACGGTGGTGATGTGTTACGCCCATAGGACACATTTGCTTCATTCATTTGATCATCGCATGTACAGATTTGTTTGTTTTCTTATAGAGAAAGCCTGTCAGAACCAGCTCCGACCGGCACCGAGAGTCAAAGGCTCCACCTGACAGCCGCACCGACATGCAACGTCTTTCAAACGGACTTGAAATACAAGTTAAGTGGAATGAATTGAACGAGCCCGTCACACGCTGGCTTTAATGCGATCATTTCCCGGATAGGGAATGGAAAAGCAGGCAGAAGGGAAAATGTCACCACACCCTAATTACAGCCGGCTCTTTAAATGAGGACCGGCAGAAGTCTTGAGACAAAAGAGCCGAGGCCGAGTGTGTGGAAACAGCATTTATCAGACACATCAACGTTAACTTCATCTTCTAGAAGAAGAATGGGAAGCTTCAAAATGATCCTGTTTATGTCCTCTGCTTCAGCCTGGAGATGCACCATTTTCTACTGAGAGAGAGGGATAAAAGTACCTTTGATTCTGCCTAAAAAGTTCCCAAATCGAGCAGTAGCCATCCTTTGTGCACGGGTTTATTATCATGACGGCGGTGGTGATGATAACTATTACTGATATTAGCATTGCCTGTCTTTTTCCTATATTTGCCTGTAACAAAGCGCGCCTCCGTGTTCAGGAGAACTGATCTATATTAAAAAACCAGACCTTCGGGTGACTGACAGCTCAAAGTATCTTCCCTCACTTGCTCAAGACGCCGGTGTGGAAGTGTAGGATGTTAAAACTTTATCCCCAAACTAATGAGACGCGGCTGAAGTTAGTTTAAAGGTGCACACGCAACGGATCGCCTCATCTGCGCAGCACATCGGGACTTCATTTTAAACTGTGCCGTATGAACCCAATGGATCTGATAAATAAAGACATCTACCATTCCTGACGCTAAAACTCGCGTTTGTGCGAGTGCGTCTTCCCTCAGGAGGGAGACGGTGACGGGTGAGCCTCTCACCATCGACGTGCTGCGGAAGAAAACGTTGTTGCAGATGGCAGAGAAGAGATTCATGCTCTCCTGGATACGATTCTGCAGGGACAAGAAGAGAACGCCATCAGGGAGCGGAAGCCTCCATCATCCTGAAGGCTTGTTCCACCGGGACAGACCCTAATCGGATTTAACGAGGGCTCTGCAGACGCCTCGCCGGGCGAAGTCTTTACCATGGAAGGGTCTTCCACCAGGGTCATGTCGTAACCGCTGAGCGACACCACGAACAGCACCGCCCGGACGTCCTCAAAGCAGCCGATCCACTTTCTCCGCTCGGTCCTCTGTCCTCCGACGTCGTACATCCTGCACACAGGCGGGCGGGAGAGAATATGAAATAATTGTTGCGGAGCAGAGGCCCACGCGAAATCCGATTAAATGATTAAAAAAGGCTGAACGCAACAGCAGACGCACAGTCAGTGGGATTTCTGCCCTCTGTTCTCCTCGCCGCCGTGGAAAAACACAGGTGACACACACACCACGGAGGAGACCCCATGGATGATGACATTTACATCAACACGCAACTATAGAGACGTAAAACCTGTCACGGCCGCCTGCTAACAGACTGGACTCAGTCATACGTGGTAAAGTAGCATCTACGTGGATGGAAGGGCCCGAGGCTTCCCAGCAGAACAGTGACCAAAGCTTTTTTCCCATAATGCATCCTGGTACCATGTGTTCCTCTGGTGAGAGGATGTGTTGATGTGATGTGTTGCTTCATGGCAACCGTTGTGTCCACTGTTGGGAGGTTACGCACTCTGTTCTGGCACCTTCCTATCAGCACCAGCAAGAACTTCTTCAGCAGTTTGAGCTAAATTCGATCGTCTGTCGGATCGGACCACCTTCACCATCCTCCCCGCCTCACCCTCAGTTTTGGATAAGGTCAAATCCCACTAAAATATGCTTCACCCCCGCGTACATACGCACAGCAGAATGTTTCTCAGCACAACGGCTCTCCCCCTTTTTCAATTATTCCTTGAGACAATCACAACAAAGCGGCGCAGAGAGCGTAAAGGTCAATGTTCTCCAGAAGGATGAGAGAGAACATTTCAACAAGAATCAGAGTAGGAAAACCCATAAGTTCTTCTGACTTCAGCTATTTTCACAGCCAGATGTGGCACCTTGCGCCTTCCCATTCGAACGTCCACTCACTCATTTCAGTCTTTTATTGAAAGGAGAAATGAACATGTGGCGACAGACGCACAAATGTCACAAGTTGAGCGGAAAAGGAAAGATCTAGCGAGATATATCAGAGCTTGACGCACACACTGAGCCCTTCTATTAACTCCGAACTGATGCGAGCTACTTTACAAAAATCTGAATTCAGAACTGGAGAAAATGGCCAAAAAGACAATGAATGATCTACATATATTATAGATGGAATGAAGCAGAAGCCGGTACAGACGCAGCCCCTGCATGCTAACGGTGGTCATGGGGATCAGGTGTAGCGCGTAGCATTACCATCACACTGAAATGTGGCACAAGGTTGTAATCAAACCAAGATAACGCTGAAGTTGTAGCTCTATAAAGTTGAAAACTCTCTCGAGCCAAATTCATCTTTCCAGCCTCAGCTTAACAATATTCACACACTTCTGCGGTGCGACGATGAGGAGCCGATGCTAATGACACAGGAAAAGGTCCTAATTACCCTCGTGGGTCAAAGGTCAACCAGCATGTCTGTATGCAAACTAGCACACACACACACACACACACACACACACACACACACACACACACACACACACACACACACACACACACACACACACAGGGTGGAATACATGTAAAGAAGCCAGCTGCCAGGACAAAACCTTTATTCCTCAGTGTCTCCGGTTTTACTCACAACAATCATCCCATAATAATACTAGATCAGATGTTATAAAAGGAAAGGGGGAGATATCCAAGAAAACCGATTCAACTCTTAAGTCACACATGTCGAGGGACAGGAGAGGATTCATATGGTTACAGATTTATATTGTCGGCACCCTGCGGCGCTGACGTCAAACGGGAGAAAAATTCCGAGCGGGCTCAATAAACGCAAAGCTTCAAAAATAATAGGAGTGCTGAGCGCAGATGCTCGCGCAGATGAGACACCAAAATCAGGATTCAACCGAAGGAGACACTCTCTGAGACACGGTTCGAAACCGTTTCGGGTCCAATCAGAGCAGCAGTTTTCTGCCAGGCAGAGCTGGAGCTCAATATTGAATTCTGAAGAAGCCCCCCCCCCCCAAAAAAATACTATTGAAATAAATATTTCCAAGCGTAATGGAGGAAGTGACAGTTTCTTCGTTCCCCCCCCCAAAAAAACCCAAGACCCTTTTTGTCTGACTCACATCTGCATCTCTAAATCCCTTTAATGACCTTTCTGTTGTTCAGTTAAAAAATTAATACAATTTATGCTAAGCTCCGATTAGGCGGAACAGCTTGATATCTCCAAAACACACACACACACACACACACACACACACACACACACACACACACACACACACACACACGCTGTATTATTTGGCTTCCCTGGAATCTGGCAGATAAGACGGAAGCTGCTGTGACTTTAGCTGAACGTCTCTCTGGAAGCACAAACACTGCAGAGGAAAGGAAAAATAATAAACTAGATTCTAAACGCCAACAGCAATGAGACTACAAGGAGACCTCAGGGCTTCTATGCAGATCCGCTTACGATCAAAGCGTTTCTGCAGGTGACACCGTCATGGAACAAGTGGAACTTCCACGCTCGAATCAGGACACGCGTGCAAAAAATGCAAAAACACACAAATCAGCGTCACCCAGAGACGCAAACGCTCCAGGCTGCAGGCGTCTGCTTAAAAAAAAAAGCGGCTCACCTTACAACTTTCATATGCTAAACAGAGGTTTGGGAAGAGCTGCGGCAATAAACTTTATATTAGACTTTCAGATGAGGTGTGGAGCTCAGCGGAGACTCCTCAGGTAGACATTCCAGAAAAAAGATGAGGAAATTACTCTTTAATAGATGTTCGGAGTGTTGACAGATGATAAGAGGCGCGCGTTAGCCGCGGAGGCCGATGACTTGCGCATCCAACTCGATAACCTGCCGTCAGGGGAAAACACTGAGGCGGGAAGTGAGAATTGCTCCGATTTGAGTGGCAAAGTCGAGAGCGAGAAGCTCCCAAATAACCGAACGAAGACCCCGAAACGCAAGTTTCGAATAAAGTTCAGTCAAAGCGTGTAAACGGATAATCGAGTCGAAAATGATTCGTCGGCTTTTTCATTTGCCCGGATTTCTTCTCCAAGTTGTGGTTTTCAACGCTATTGATTAAAAATATGATTCCGTTTCAGGAGAAAGGCTCGACGCCTTGAACCGCTGCTGGTTTTCTTCCACCCTAAAACCACGTTTTCACTGGTTTCAGCGTTCCGTTGTGGGATTATTGTGTTTGAATAGGAGTTTTGTGTTTGATGCCGTCATGTTCTCTGGAGCCCAATCGTCAGGGGATCAGACAGAGATGGCGTGGGGGGAATGGTCATGTGACATGGGCTGCCAGGGCCCCCACACTCGCCCTCTGCTCCTCTGCTGATAAGACCGAGCCGCCGCCGCTGTCCGACGTGAGCTTGAGCAACTGTAACCATATCGACTGTATCGAACAAAGTTGCTAATCTCGATCTCGGGTCTATGGCGACGCGGCAGTAGGAGATAAGCGCGCTTGGATGGGAGCTCCAGACCTGAGAGCGGGGGCGGGAGAGCGGGGGGGGGGGGGGGGGGGGGGGGGGG
Organism: Takifugu rubripes; assembly: GCF_901000725.2. Taxonomy (NCBI): domain Eukaryota; kingdom Metazoa; phylum Chordata; class Actinopteri; order Tetraodontiformes; family Tetraodontidae; genus Takifugu; species Takifugu rubripes. The sequence continues at coordinate 3,626,656 of NC_042301.1, read as the reverse complement.
GGGTGGGGGGGGGCTGCCGACCTCCCTGCCGAGTGACCCCGAAGACAGTGTGAAAGCATCTACCTGAAAACAAGGTGCTTGACTTTGAACTGGGTCTCGATCACACCAGTCGTCCTCAGCCGTACTCGAAGGACGTCCATCTCTGTAGGCACATACTCCGGGGAAGTGATGCGGATCATGTTCTCGAAGAAACTGAGGAAGCAAGGAGGGGGGGGGGGGGGGGGTGATGCATTAAGGTGAGAGGTCAAGGAGAAAAACAAGGAAGGAACGATGACGCTGCCAACAAAAGAGAATATCATCAGGTACCAGTTACTGGTGTGTAGATGTATTCACTCTGTGTGTGTGTGTGTGTGTGTGTGTGTGTGTGTGTGTAGAATACAGAGATAAAGACAGGGGGAGAAATGGTTCATTATCATGAATATTCACAGTGTGGTTTACCATAATAACACACCGAGGCTAAGCTTTCAAGCAAAGATTAGCTATTTACACAGTTAGCGTAATCATCTGAGACACACACACACACACACGCACACACACACAATGTTTCCTGCGACAAGAAGTGACTGTGACATTCTCAACTTGTCAACCTGAATCAGCTTCGTTGAGAGCGACACACACACACACACACACACACACACACACCCCGCTGCTTAAAAAACACACTGCGCGGTGCAGATTGCATGCAAGAATCTGAGAATTGTACTGTGTTTGTGAGGACAAAAAAGAGAAGGGGAGGGGATTTTATTTTGCAAAATGACTTGTTGAGCACCATCATGCTGAAGGAAGTTCAGGTCATCAGCAATTAAAGAGCTGTGCTTCAATCAGTGAGACCAACAACAGATCTGTGTTAAGAAATATTTGTCTCTTCAACTGGTAAATAATTATGAACCAGCCAGCACAATGTGTGTGTGTGTGTGTGTGTGTGTGTGTGTAAAAGCCAGGGCAGAGGGTGGTGATGATGATGTATGGTGGCTCTCAGTGGGAACCAAGGGGCCTGTCGGTGTCGATGATCCCGGAGCCGAAGGCTCTCGCTGGGGTAAAGAATGAGAACAGACGGCCACCTGTTGGGATCCGTCTCCGTCTTAAACCAAGATTCCCACAAAAATGTACGAAAACTGTTCAAAATGTAAATGAAAAAAACTTGATTTGCTGTAAACAAAAAATTAAAATTCCAACCCCCCCCACACACACACCTTTTCTACACTTGTTCCTTTGCATCCTTGAACAGACAGACATAAACACATCTGTGTATTTCACGGGTTGTCTAAATCGTTTGGGAGGACAGTTTAACTGGATCCGTTGCTTCATTTCCCACTCATGCACTAATACCCAGCGACAGCGAGCACACGGCCCAGCGTCAACTGGGGAGTCCGGGTAATTAGACCCCTGCGTGGCCTCAACGCAGCGGGAGTGCGAGCGGAATGAGTACTCACTACAGCGCAGAGTCGTTGAGCTCATACTCATATCCCCGAGCCACCGCAGACCTCACCCCCTCGTCGGACCACAGGCAGGAAAAGGCGTGGCTAAGGAAAGGAAGCAGCACCTGATCTTCATCAAAGCACCGCCCACATGAGAGGACAGAATGGGCATGGACCTGCAGGAGGACAAATGGTCAAAGAAGAGCAAAAAAAAACAAACCTAATGTCAAATGAATTACCAAGCCTATTAGAGTTCCTCTTTCAAATGAATTTCAATTTGGAAATACTACTTTGGTCATCGTCTCAGGAAGTGCAGCGTGGGTGGAGGAGCTCTGATTACCCTGATAGACTTCAAATTAAAGGGAAGCTGTCAGCCAAGATGCTCCCATAATGTTTCACTTTAAGATGTCTCATTAAAACAAACTGCCTTCTTCCCACCTCTCGCGTATAGTGTCGCAATGGCGCCCTCTTGTGGCCACACGGCGGCACAATTTTAAGGGCTGGAAAATTTGGAAAACGCCACAGGGCGTCACGTGACGGATGAATCAGGCGACAGGTTACCTTGTTCCTGCTGTTGGCCAGGTTGATCCGGAGCACTCCCATGCCATGCAGGACAAACTTCATGGAGGTCAGCAGGTTATCCAGCACAGCCGGCTGCAAAAGACAAACAGGTTAGCAGCAAAGGCCTGATCTTCAGCCTTATAACAAAAAGGCGGGAAAAAAACGCATAAAGTAAACATAAAGTAAATATCTCCACAGCTGATTAGAGCCTTTTCGTTCATTTTGTTTGATGCACCTAGAAAAGGGATGTTTCTTCATGTATTTTTATTGTTTTGGTGTGCGTGTGTGTGTGTGTGTGCGTCGGGAGGGGGGTCTCCTTGTCAAATCTGCGAGGTAACTGGATGTGAGGAAACCTTACTGTGCTGACAGCTCCAAATGGATTTGTGTCGGACATAAGCTGCTTTGCGTCACCATCTCTGTCAGCGGTAATTGGACGGTGGATCTTCATGAGCCGTAAACTGACCATAAATGTGACCAAAAAAGATGAAATAAAATCCAAGTGACTTGGGTTAATAAAGGACCTATCATGAACACCCCCCCCCCCCCCCCCCAACAAAAAAACCCTCCGTATTTCCATTCAGAAATACAAAACACATATTGAACACACATTGTAACACAACTGTGGTTCCGACTCGGTCCAGCCTGGAATCCCAAACTCCGTCACCAGTTTGCTGTGTTCCCCTCTGTCATCGCTGGGTCTTTAATCCTTGCGTCACCTTCCACCAACTGCCCCCCCCCCCCCCCTTCACTGTTGACAGTAAAGGCAGGAGGCACAGAGGACGCAGGGAGGTCAGGGTGAGACGGTGGCAAAAAAGAAACCGTGGCCACTGACAGTGATGTGTTGACCCTGTGATGGCAGCCTGGATCCACCCCCAGCAACGTCAACAAGCTGGAACATTTGACGTTAAAAGGCACGAGGTTTGTGGAAAAGTCCGACCAACAGCGATCTGTCGCACAGCTGACCCCCGTTTCCTGCTCGCTGATGACATCCTCCCACTGTTGAAATCATTGCTCTGTGTATGTGTGTGTGTGTGTGTGAGTGGAGATATCATTGCAACCTTAATTCCACCCAGATGTTCCTGTTCCTGCTGTCAGCAGCTTCTCCCTGCAGGAGCGTTAATACTTATAAAGCTACTAAAACATGATGAGGAAGTGCGCTGCTGCCCATACAGCTGCCTGATGCTTAATCATTAACCAGGACCACTCAGCTAACAAGGCATAGCTAATCCACGTGTTTGTCTGCAGGGGTCACAAAGCTGCGACTGGTGTAGCCGTTTCAGGTAAAACAGCCTGGCCTCCACACCCCCGTCATTTCCTCAAATAAGTGTCCAATCTCGAGGGTTAGCAATAATAACGTTGTTGTTATTAGACTCTCTGTTCACCAGTCAGGCCCCAGAAAACACAAAAACAAAAAAGGGCCTTGATCCGCCAATAAAGGACAAGCCGAGGCCCCCTCTTATCACAGAGAGAGGCCCTAATGCAGGACAAACCTGACTGCAGGGACCAAAACAACAGAAGCAGAAGAACAAAAGACGTGGTTATCCTGTGTGTCTGCAGGGGATTTTAGCCGGCCTGGATAATCCGCCCCCTTCCAGGCAGGATGGAGACGCTTGCTACCACGTGAGTGACGGGGCGCTTACCGTGGCAGAGATAAAACAACCCAAAACACCAGTGTGATGAGCTCTCCTACGCCCAGTGTGACTGTGGGAATGCGTGTGTGTGCGGAGGAGGGTGTGTCTGTTTGCCTGGGAGGTAGGCTGGGAAGAGAAGCACAGGTTTGTGGTTTCGTGTCAGTTTTCCATGAAAAACATGACGTCATCAGGAGACAAAGGAAAAACCCGACTGGCAGGATGCGACGTTCACCAATAATCACAGTCAAATGAAGAGATTGTTAAAGAAATCCTGAAGAAATTCGCGGCAGTGTCGAGGATCTTTTTTGTTACTTTTTTTATAATAATAGTACCATACTTTATCATCATGTATTTATTATATTAATAAGAGTTGCTGTCAGTGAACGCCAGAACTGGGTTTTTCATGGACAATTGAGTTTTTTGACTTTTTAAACGACTGTTTCTGATCATGATTAAGCAGCTTTGGCGGGAGCAGATAAAGTTGGGAAAGACACCGGAAGGTTCCAAGGAGCCGAGAGGTCACCGGTACGGCATCTGCGGGAACGCACTCAAACATCCCAGCGGGGATCCGGACAAACCGCGGCTTTGTGTCAGATACAAAAACACAACCGGGGCGCCAAAGATCTGACAAATTCTCCGAGTGGCAAACGTGTATCAGACATCCGCTCCTGCAGGCCGCCGCCGTGCTTTGGATCGAGCTGCTTCCCGGTGATGCATCCGCGCAGGTCACAGGGGACAGAGGAGGAGAAGGAAGAGGAATGTTAACACGGGAATGTGTGTGTGCGTGAGTGTGTTTTTGAACCGCTGCCACCCTCCTCACCCCGTCCTAACCCCTAATACACCTGTGGAATTTGGCTTTGCACACAGAGGGAAGAGCCACGGCCAAAGCGCTGCATACCAGCACGGATCTGACCTCCAGAGATCTGCTGCTCGTGCCCATCTTTCTCACGCACACAACTGCCTGCCGTGCGCGTGCGTTACCTTGAAAGTGATGAGCTCCTGTTTGGTGAATCCGTTACTGTGGATGATCTTCATCTGCTTGACCAAAGTACTTTTGCCGCTCTCTGCTGCACCTGGAGGAAGATAAAACCACGGATTAACATGAGATCCGCGATGGTTTAGGTTATCCCCGCAACGGTGGCACGTGCACACGCACGCTCACACCACGCAAACTGGCCTCCAGACTTTCACAGTCTCACCTAGTAGCAGTATTTTAACCACGTTCATCTCCATTTTGGCAAACTCGTACAGGTCTCGGTCGATCTTGGCGCTGCGTATCCTCGCCTTCTTTTCTTCCGTGAGTTCGGTACCGAGGCACAGTCCCATCCTGAGCGCTCATCTCCTCTCTGAATCTTGCTCCAAGAGAGAAAAAAGTAGTAATAACACAGGCGGTCCGGACGGGGATCAGCCCGAGCCTGCTACTGCGCGCCGCATACCGCCAACTCTCCTGCAGCGCCGCAAATTGCAGGGTGAGTTTGCATGAAGTTCAGCGGGAACGAGGGAGATTCGGATCATCAACCAAAAGTCTTTCAGAGTCGTTGGCGATGTTTAGAAAACCTCTGGAATCCAGCCGACTCGACGCATCGCAAGTCGTAAAAACTGGCATCCGACCACCGTGCGCACGGTTCGAACCCTCTTCGAGCGCCTTGGCAAAGACCCCAGTTAATTAAAAAAAAGAAAAAAGAAAATACTGCCTCCTCCCACACACTCAAATTCCCAGTGGGGAGAGTTTTGGACTTCCCAGGGAAGTGACGTGCGGGAGAAAAGAGACCAGCGTGCGTAATTTTACGCGTTTTACCCGACTGCGCACTGGAACAAACAACTATCACTGAAGTGTCAAAGAGTAATGACGCTTTTCTCTCGTCCGTGTTATCCAGTGAAAAGATTAAAGCATAACGGAAGTAGCTTCTGCAGATTTTTGCACGCCCCGTTGGGCGCGGATTTGTTTTCGGGAACGCGATGTGCTGAAAACCGGGACAATCACGAGGACAAAAGTTTGAACAGATGGTTACAAAGTGGAGATTAGGAGCAAACATCCCCGAAAAGGTTTAACGCGTGTGTTTGTGATACGACAGATTTTAACGAGTGTTTCGTCTGGGACGCGCAACATGGAAACACCTTCTCATGTTTGTTCGTTTAGGAATATTCGAAGCTCATGAGTGTGGTAACCGTGAGGATCTGGGGGGGGGGGGGGTCTTCTGAAGGGCCGCGTCCTCATTTCGTTGCGTCAACGAACCGTGAAAAAATGCCGACGCAGCAGAAACCTGACACAGATTCACCATTTGACCAAGTGCATTTATTACAGACACACCGTCGTACAGAGGTTACAAAGCTGTGACAATTCCCTGCATCTAATATTAAAGATAGAAACTCTCACGCACGCACTCAAACAGCAAAAGTGACAGTAACTGTTGCCTGATAGTCCGGTTAAAAACATTCTTAGGGTGCATTTCCTTGGATTGGAAATTAAATTCCGCTTTAGTTTCACATTAGCTTCTTTCATTCAATTCAAAGCCCTTTTGAGGAGGCCGTGCAGTTTCTACAGTGCAATTAATCACGTTCTGAGCTCTCACACCGCGTTAACGTCCAGTTACACACATTACAAGTTCAAACATTATTTCACAGTTCATTCAGAAAAGACATTTTTTGCATACTAGAAAATAAATTCAGCTTTTTATGTGTATTAAAAACAACCCAGCCGAGCGATGACACTGATTATTAAAAACATACTTACAAATCTGACAAGCTAAACCGTCCACAACGGTGGATTGCAGCCCGCGTTCATGAGCTGTATACCTGCAGACGAACAGTCGGATTTCCAGGGCAAATACGACTTAAAGCTGCTCTGTGGAGGGCTTTAAAAAGGCTAAAATATGCTTTTTTTTTAGTGTGTATTGTAATAGCAGCAACTCTCCTTCCTCTGTTGGTTCTGACCCGAGTCAATGAGGCAGAACAGCGTCCGCAGGCTGGTTATTGGGCACTCTGGGATGCATCTTCAGGCAGGTCCTGCTGCTCTCTCTTCTTCATTGCCTCGATCACCGCCCTCTCCTTGGCTTCTTTATTTTGGTTCCTGGCCTCAAACTGCAGTCTGGAAACACACAGGAGGGTTTTTTTAAAAATAAAATGCACAAAATGAATAAAAATGATGATAAAATAAGCTTCAAGTCTTAGACCTGTTTGCGATGATTCGCTGGACGATGTCATCAGTAGTGAGACTGTTCCCGCTATCGATGGTCCTGAATATCCCCCTCAGCCTCGGCTCCTGGAGGGGGGGGGGGGGGGGGGCATGGAGCACAGACGGGCTTCATCAAGACACTCGAACTCAAAACTGAGCCAGAACTTTGTGAGGTTCGGGCTTTTCTCTCACGTATATTGTATTTCCTTATCAACTAATGAAAAGAATCGTGCTTTTATTTTGAAAGGTGCGCCAACGTGCGACTCACAGAATAAGGATCGACTCCGTCCTTGTCCGGGAACACTTCCGTCTTGCCATGACACACCAGGTCCACCTGCAGAGACGAGAGGGACGTTACATGCTCCTTCTGATCCGCTTGTCTCTACCATGTGTGTGTAATGAAAGAGATTTTTAGATTTAAAAATAGAAAAAGGGGCCTCTCACCTTAAAATGATCCAGCAGGTCTTTGCCGACTGCGTACGGCGCACCGATCACCACCTCTGAGACGTACTGGGGAGAGAAAAAGACTGGTTCTCAACAACCATGACTGAGCGGACGAGGAACAAATGGTGGACGCGTTTGTTTTCTGCTGCATCCACAGGCGCCGGGACCTCGCTGCAGTTGCGCAACTGTTTGTTTTCACGGGTCGATTTCATCCGGATAAAGTCTCCGGTTGTGTTTGAGCTCACCCGACAGGCCAAGACACTCAGCGTCCTCTCGTGGATGTTCATGATGGGATAGTTCTTCCCCTTGTACCGATTCACTTCCTGGAGGGAGGAAACAGATGGTTTCCAGGTGAAGTCAACAGTATGTGTGGCATAAATATGTGTTAAATATGTGTGTCAGACACACGATACCTGGTCAAAGTGCAGACCTACGATGACGTAGGGCCTCTCCGCCTGCTTATACACCATTTCCAGGAAGTCAACATGGCCGATGTCTGCGGGGGATTCGCGGTCAAGGCGAAAAACGAAACCTAAAACCACATTGAACAACTGAGCTCCTTCCTCATATTTGGATACGGAAGAGGTCAAACGCTCCAGCCACATAGATGATGGTGTCCCCAGGCTGCGGCTCCGCCCCCGAAGCAAACTGGATGATCTTCTGGGATGTCTGGAGGAACTGAGACACCCCCGTCCACGGACTGTGCGTCCCAGGACCCTTGAATGCGGAAAAGGACGCCATCGTGAAGTCAAATCCCACAGCGGAAGTAGGGCAACTATTCTATTCTAATTATAATAAAGTGCTTTACTTACTTTCCCGAAGTCGTCTGTGTGCTGCTGGTAATTCGAGTTGTCCTGCAGGAGAGGATGGGACACGTAAACCCACGTGACGCGTTGGTGTCCGGGGCGAATGAGACACAACTCACCAAGTTGCTGTGATGCGCCTTGGTCATGAGAAGCATCCGTCCCACCAGGTCCGTGGTAGAGACGCCCTGCGTGCGCTTGCATTCGCGGTAACGGCCTTCGCGCTTCACCTCTTCGTAAGTGTCTTTCCCGTCTACCGTCAGGGTGATGTCATCTGGACACAGACAACAGCCCGCCATTACCTCCATACAAGCTGGGACGTCGTGGGCAGAAGTGACACAGGACTCAGTGGGGATTAAACCAGCAGCCTCGTGGCAGCTCACCTCCATGCACACAGAAGTCACAGTTGTACTTGTCCAGGGTCTCCAGGGTGGTGACGTAAGGCGCTCCTTCCACTATCTCGTCCACCCACTTGATGGCACGCACCATTTTGTAACGCTCTTCCTGAGTGAAGACCGGCGGTCCTTTATGTTTGGAAATCTCAGCTGTAAGAGGAGAGCATTATTTCTTATTATCAACAGTAGCGATGGTACCGAAGCTCTTCTGATTAGACGCAAGCCAATTTGAAGGGTTGCTGATGTACTTGTGGAGACAAGTCTTGTTAAATGAGACAATTTCAAATGGCCCCATTGTAAAAAATATCATATTGCAGACCATAAGGAGGCAGAGGCTCATAAATGTGACATGAATGAGGTAATAGATTAAGACCGTCTGTATGGACTCCAACTATGAGGTGGTCTCCCATGGCTTTGGCCTGCCGCAGCTGGTTGGAGTGGCCGTAGTGCACCATGTCGTAACTGCAAGACAGCGACAAATAAGCATCATGGTCCCAGCAATAAAAGCACATTCAGTCCAAGTTAATATTTATCCTACCCAGAACGGGGCAAGCCCAGCTATCCAGCCAACGTCATACGACGTTTACATTACATCAAACTGATTTAAACTACTGAGTTTGAACCGAGACCATGTCAAAGGAGCAATCCGTGACTCCTCAGTGTCTAGCTGACGCTAATTGATGACATTTGCAGAGACAAGAAGGACATTTCATAGAGACAGGGCATCAATGATTGACTTGCTTTAGGGATTTGAGCTCAGAGGTTGGTTCATGCTCTTCTGGGTTTTTAGAACCTTACAGCATGCAGTTCCTCCGACTCGGGGTCATGCATAAACACGTTCCACAGTGTGACTTCAGGGCCTCGATCCTCATGCAACAGATGCTGCAACATCTTGAAGACCGCTGCAGAACACTACTCCCTAATGGGCATGTCTTGGCTGTCTCCATGAAGAACGAACGCATCATAAACATAAACCTGCTGCATTTAAATGCTTGGGTCACGGATCACTAAATAAGCAACTAAATTCAGCTAAAACTGGAAAGTTTTGCGACTTAAGTACTAGTGTAAACAGCTAAGAGACTAGCATGCTATCCTCTTAGCGGCTAATGACATTACTGAGTGCGTTTAGGATCCAAAAGGCTTTATTTAAGGGTTGCATGAAAGCGGGTAAGACACTCACCAGCCATCGCACCATAAACGGACGATCCGCTTCCTTTTCTCCGGGTTACACCCTGAAGCAGCCGGCTTTCCACTTCCACCGGCTTCATCACGCTGCTCGGAAAAATGGCCGTTTTTGATCATTATTGGGGGGGAGATCTAAACTCAGCGGTTCAAATAAGCGGCGCGTCGATTAAACGGGCTTTAATCCAACCTGGATGAAAGGTTATTTAAAAGAGTGTGAGACGTCTTCGGTCTTTCGAGGGTTGCGGGATCAGCCAGTGACATCGGGCCACGCCCCCGACGTGACGTCACATCTTGCGAGTTCCAGCTTGCGTAATCGGCGGCGGTCACGTGGTGTTCACGTGACCACTCCAAGGTCGGAATTCTGCGCTCACAGAATTCCGCCTGGCACCGATTTAAAAACGTTTCCAAACATCTGAGATTTATTTTTTAACATATGTTAAATATATCCTTACACAGAGACACTGCTTAAGTAAACGGCGGGGGAGGGGGCAGCTATAATGTGAAACTTTTATTTAGCAAAAATGTTATAAAAACCAAACACTTGACCACACTGGAACTTTAGGAATGCTACCAATTAATAGAAAGGCTCATTTGGTCCATTGACCGTCCTGAATCTATATGGTACGTTGCAAAAACATTGACACTGGATATTCCTGAGACAGTTTTAGAAACGAATTCTCCCCACTCACTACCTTGCAGACACAGTAGGTGCTTTAGCAGAGTCTGCGTAAGGAAAACCGAGGTCACAATGTAAACACGATGCCCAAACTGCAGTAAACCAAACCGAGGAGCAGCGAACCTGAGAGAGGCCCCTGTACGACTTCTGGAAATAACTTACACACGTGGAATAAGCCGTCAAATACAAGATAGAAAAAAAACACTGAAACCGTACGCGGTAAAACCTACATTTTCCGTGTCTGAAAAAGAACTAATGGTAAGCAACCTGTTGGGACTTTTTGGCTGAGAGAGCACCAAGCTGAAAGGGTGGCATCTGCCCCCATCAGATATGGACTCAGACATACTGGATGTGCACCCAGTTGAAAAACACATGTCCATAGTAGTGGTCTCTGTAACCCACCCGTATGGCTCTATTATTATATCTATTATTATATCTTACAACAGCTGGAGAAGCATGCTGTCTATTCCTTTCCTGGTTGAAATCTTTCCTTCCTGCACTCTGGAAATATAACAACACTGTTTTCACTTATCCCCCGCCCCCAAATCTGTTTGACTATGCATCGGTTTGACGAGTCGCTTCCGTTCATCTCGGTTATTATGGATCAATAGATGAGGGTGGTACATTTAAGTTAACTGGACCCCAGCGTTTCTGTGCATCCTTTTAAGTCTGGAATGTTTAGTGGCATTTAAAATGACAGAAGCGAATCCTCGTCTCCCCGATCCACTGTGCCGTATGAACATCCACGGAAATCAAACAATTTAAAAGAGTTTAAATCACAACCCCAAACCCAGATTGAGGTTGTCAACAACTGCATCAAGGAACTGGTCCTAACAGGCTACTGGAAGACAAGAAGTAACCACTGTATTGGAGTGTTTGTGACAGTCTGTTGCAGGATGGGCTGAGCACTGTTAAAAGACTGCTGAAAAAGGCAGAACCACATTAGCTTTCCCATGTTCTTGTTGCCAAATACTGAATTATACACGTCCGTGGTCCTGCAAACAGCCGATCATCGCGCACACCTTTTTTTTTTTTTACACATTTAGCTGCAGAGTAGCACCGTCAAAATGAAAGTCCAGTTATTCAGCTTCACGGGAGCGCAACGTGACCACGAGCCGGCTACGATGCTTTTTTCTTCTTCCTGCCTTTGCCATAGCCTCGCCCAAACCAGCCGCCGTGCACGATTGGCGACTGCTGCCCGGAAACAGACGAGCAGTCCTGCTGATGGAGAGGCGCGATGACCTCACGGGTGCTGCTGTCCTCCTCCTCTGGCTGCAGGGGTGTGGCGAGACTGAAGATGGGGTCCTTTGCTCTGAGGAAACAGAGTAAGAAACTCCGAGTCTGATTTCACACCAACGACTGCAGCTTTAATCTTTCGGCCGCCCGAATGCATCGTTCAAGCAGCTCCGTCTGTCACCTGTCGTATGCAGGAATCTGAAGGTTCAGCTCCTCCATGAGAAGGCTCATGACGTCATCACACCTGCCGTGGATCTTCAGTACGGCCAGATCATCTTTTGGCGTCCACTAAAATAAAAGGGAAACATATAAATGAGCACTTAGTGATGAGCAACTTATTCACCTTCAATATTAACAAAACCTGTACCTGCAGGTTGACGATGTACAGTTTGGGTCTTTTGCTTGCTGGTCTGTTCATGGACCACAGACAAGCGTACTTCCTTAGCACCTGTATCAGCAATGAGGAGTGAAGTCGAGGTATGAAATATAAATATGACACCAGTTTGCACAAATACAAAATGCTCAATGTTGAAACTGGGAAGTGACCAGAATGAGACCTTTAGACTGGAGCCCAGGCAGAGGATAACATCTGCCATTCCAGCAGCCTCAGCAGCTCCCTTCCAGTTGAGAGGTTTTTCCAGGGTCCCACGCTCCCCAAAGTGCACTATGGTGTCCCTGAGTTCGCCGCCACAGATGCTGCACGTGCGCCCTGTCCCGTGGCGGTGCAGTGACGTTCGCTCCGTCACGTCAAACAGCCGCACGTATTCTCTGATAGGAGCACAGGAGGTACACACCTGCCGCAACAGAGAGACGACTGTCGCTTTATTGTCCCCTTTGTTGCATGCGTGACCATAGTTATCGTTAAACACATTTGTTTATACATGATTTACTGTCTCCAGCTGATATTTAGTGATGCTTCTTACCTCTATAAACATGTTTCCATGGAGCTCAGATAGCGCTTGTCTGGGTAGACCACTACGTAAATGGAGTCCATCGCAGTTTTGTGAAACAACATGCTTCACCTGTGTAGATAAGTTAGTGTAAGTAACAGAAGCAGGTCCAAGAGTCATCCATCTCCCTTCAACATACCAGCTTTTCTTTGTGCAGCATTCTGATGCACATGTGCGTGAGCGTGGGCTCGGCTTTACTCAGATCAGATGAACTGTTTGGGAAGAGCAAAGGAGAGGATTTCAGCCGTGTTCAGGCTTCACCGGGGTGAAAGTTCAATGCAAGCCTCACCAGACTCTTCGTCCCTTTTGTAACTGCGTCCACACGCCGTTAGGGCCCCTGTAGTCTGGGATGGAGGCGGCCTGAAATAAAAAGCATCATCAGGCAAGCGCCAAAGAAAAAGTAAGGCAAGCGAGAAAGCAGAGTCGGATTTACCGTACTGATACCCGCTCCAGTGTAAACCACCAGATGACTGGCCTGTTTGACCGCCACGGCCAGTTCCCTCACTTTACTTTTCAATTCCTCAGCATCGTCAAACACCTGCAAAGATGAAAATAATTAACATTATACATGCATAGTGTGAGCAATATTTTTTTTAAAACAAAACTGTACCGAAATGTTTAGGTAAATATTTTACATATTTTTGTTTAACTCTGTGATTCTTCTGGAAACCACTAGAGGGAGTCCGAGTACCACACTGAGAGAAACTGATTCCATCAGTGCATCTAAAATTCATTGATATGTTCAGATCAGTGCAGTTAGGACTAAAATGGTCCGATGTGCTAAGTGACAAAGTAGACAACAGGAAAATGCCTCTAAAGTCATTGAGATTGCCTTTAAAATGACCAATAACAACTGTCTCCATTTCTACCGTGTAAGAAAGTCCTTTGTGCAAATATCCTACGTTAAAAAGCACAGAAACTGCACAATGTTGCGACCTTCCCCCTAAAAACCAAGCGAATTCTCTCAGGACAGCTAAATCTTAACCAGCTCCATTAAAGAGCCGATGTCTCACCTCCTCCTGCTTCCTCTTGAGTTCATCTGTCCGAATTTGTCTTTTACAGAGTTCATCTACAGTTTCTCTGTGTAGCAACAGGACAGCCGCCTCCGCCTCCGTCCGTTCGGTCTCCGGTTTCTTCAGAGCCGATCTAACCTTCGTGATCAAGAGAGGAACATTAATAAAACCCACGGGGAAGAGCAGGCATCTGCCTCTCCAACCAGCTAGCCTGTTAGCTGCCAAACCTGGCTCCAAATGTGACACTTCCAGCCTTACCAGTCGCACTATATTCCTGTCGCTTTCTCGTTGGAGTATTTTAGCTTTTTGTAGAGCTTTTCTTTCCGCCCGCAAAGAAACGCGGGACAAATCGTCCGCCATTCTGTATTAAATCAGCCGAAAACTGGCTATTTGTCCAAAAGACACCAGTGTTCACAACAGCAGCATCAGCCGGAGCGGAAGTTGACAACTTGGACCAACCGCCGTTGGCGCCCCCTGCTGCCGGGAGCGCGTAAAGGCGGGTGGTGGGAACGCAACTGACTGTATCCTGCCTGTTTGAGAGAAGTTAATTATTTTAAGGCAGAACACAAACCTGTATGAAGAATGACCTTTTTAATATGCAAGCCCTTTGTTGGAATCAGCAGTGAAATAATAATCTAAGGTGCTTTGAACTCTAATGGCGTGACAGGAAAAGACAACCAGATGGATGTCGAGTTTTAAACCTTCCTTTAAGGATTACTCAGTAGATCATTTCTAAAATTCCGTTTCCATTTTGTGCTTTATACCAATTGTTTAGAGAACAGTTAGATTTTCAACGATGGACTGAAGAATATTTTAAGGTATAACACTCGTGAACCCCTGATACGAAGATAATAGAAACCAAACACCACAATCAACGCGTTTAGATTTAAAATACATTTTAATAAATGAAAAACACATTAGAAACCACATTAAAATAAATACCATAAAACTAGATAAAAATACATTAAGAACAATTATGTCTCTCTATCAAAACTGGAGAAAAATGTCAGGCAACTGGTGCAACTGGAGCTATTCAAGTATTAACAGCAAGGCTAAAATCAGGACGTGAAAATGACAAACAAAACAGACACGAGCACAAAAACCATCCAAATAATGCCATATTATAAAATATGTTCGTACATTCAGGCTGTTTTATGCCATTTACATCGTTCCATGGGTTACATCTGGAGAACTGTAATGGTTGGTGCTGAAGACCAGCAAATTCAATATTGAGAAAATCCCATTAGAGCTAAAGACATCGGTGAAATGCTCAACGCTTTAATGAAATTATCACCGACTTCATGTCTGGATCTGTGTTATTCATCATCTACGTGCTTTTCCTGCTCTGACATGTCACAACCCTGTCGAATAAGTAGATCAGAACCTTAAACATAAACATAAGAATGAGTGCGCCAGGAAAGAAGGTCCGGAGGAGGAGGTGGTGCTCTTACAACCTGACACAATTGGCTTTGAGCTGTCCTTGGGAGGCAGCCTTTGATTTAATGGCTGCCATCCTAACACAATGAAGAGAAACAAAGTTAAATGCTAGAACCAAAAGCGGCGAGGTCACAGAAGAGGGGCGAAAACTCACAGACGCTCTCTCTTCTCCTCCAGGGATTTCTGGGTTGCAGCTGAGAGACAACTCCTTTTTCTGGGTCCGCCAGGTTCCACGCTCTAAACAGATCCAAACACACAATAGACCCGTCTAGTCGGAACCGCTGGGGACGCGCGCTCATGAATTCTTTCACAATCGGACGATCAAGTCATGTTAATGCAAAGGCCGTGCCACCAACTGTCTAATAAGTGTGTATTTGTGAGGCCGACAGCTGTCCAAGCAGAGAAAGGACTAAAAATGCAAAGAAATGTACGATGAGACGTTGGAGGACAGCCACCGATACATCTGATTAACATTTGAAGCCTTGTAAAAGGGCCACGCTACTAAATATAACAGGGAATGAGAGGACAGAAATGATCATTAATGTAAAGTGGAACATTTAAAACGAATGCATGCATGCAGGATGTAGAGCCTCAACTTCACATGCACAACAGGCAACGTATGTATCCTATATGAGCAGCAGACATGGGCTTCTCCATACATTACCTTTCTTCTGAGCTCTCTGTTGTGGATCAACTCTCTGTCCTGGGAGATTATCTGCATCCTCGCTCCGGTTGACATGTCGAAGAAAATGTCACTGATCTCGGAACGTGCAGCATTCAGGTGAAGCAGAGCCTTCCGGGACAGTTTATTAACACTTGTAATAACAGCATCTTTACTGCGTGTTAGTCAGAAGAGGACAGTCTGCTCGCGATACCTTGAGAGTGACTATTTCCTTCCGTAAAGAGTTTGGCTGCTGGAGCGTATTCAAGAGCTGCTGCATGTCCTACGCGTCCAAAATAGAAGTCAGAAAAAGCAAGACGGTAAACACGTGCCGGTACGCACACGCAGTCTCACCCTGGTAGCGTCCACCAGCTTCTTCACCCTCTGGGTCTTGAGAAGCCGGCGCGTCAGGAAGCCCTTCGCCGCCGCCAACAGCAGGGGGCGGAAGCGCTGCGGCGGCGTGAAGCCAGGCTGAGGGAAAGCAGAGAACAAGCAACAGGGATGTGAGGAGCAAATAATGAGGACAAAAGGGGAAGAGAAAGGAGAATGCTAATTCCATCAGTGACAACCAATTAATTTCCCGCACAGAATCTCAAGGTCTTTCGGCTGGCATCTCTTTAGCTCACGGACACGGGCTCAGCTCATTGGAACAGAGAATAATAAGCAGCCGCTGTCCTATTACACACTTGTTGATTCCAAAGCTGTTGCATTTAAGAGACTACGGCGCTGGCAAACGACTGCGGCTGAGCTGTGGCCTGTGAAGACATGAGAGAGACGTGGACTGAGACGTCAACTCGGGAGGACAATGCTCTCACTCGCCTCAGACGACTGCTGACGCGGCTGCGAGGAGCCAGACGAGCCCTTCAGATCAGTGACATTCGTGTAGAAGCGCGATATCAGACCAGAGAAAGGGCAGGGAAGGTCAACGTGTCCCCAAGACGGGAACAAAAGGCGTGTCCTGCACGAGATGGTTACTCACTGCCAATGCCAAGGAGACAGGAGAGGAACCGCGCGAGGGAATAGGGAACGAGCGCAGGCGACGTGCAAGCAAGGTTAAAAGAAATAGAATTGGAAAGGACAGCAAATGAGGGAGGAGGAAGAAATTAATTGAGGGTGGAGAGAAAGAGACAGAAGGGGGGAGATGGGGAACAGGGGGAAAGGGGGTGAGGAGGAGAGGTGCGACAGGAGGGCTGATGGAGAAGAATTAATACAGTCGGAGACGTTCGAGGAGGTACGAGACAAAAGCAAGAGGAATGAAAGGAGAGGGCAGGCGGAAGAAAAGGAGAAGGGGCCATTAGTGGTGGCACTCGGCAGGATGATCGCGCACTTAACCACAGACGCTCATGAATTAAACAAATTATCCTTCCCTTTTCTGTGTCAATTCCCTCAGTTCTCCTCCTCTCCCAGCCAACTCATTCTCTCATTACACCAATGGCAGAAAGATGGCAGGAAGCAAAGTCTTTTTTTTTTCTTCTTAAAACAGCTTATGTTTGTTATATTGTTGTTAAGGACACATAAATTAAACAGAGGCTGTGATTAATGGGGAAGGACACTGGCCAAGAACAAATACAGACGCAAGCTGAGAAACAAGTGCTGGTTGCCAGAGAACAGCAGGCGTCCTTGAAGACTAGTATACACACATGCACGCACACACACACACACACACACACAGAAAGAGGGGACCCTGCCAGCCTGCCTCTTAGGGATATCATGAAACATTTATGGTAGAATCCCGCTTTTCCCTTTTTTCTAGGAGAGTCTGAAGGTCTCTTGTAATGAGGAGACGTCTGTAGTCTGTCTACAAAAGAGGTCTGGAAAAAGCACCCTGGAACAGGTGACGTGTGCACGAGCGTGTGTGTGTGTGTGTGTGTTTAAATGCATATATGGAACACAGCCAGTGTTTCAAGGGCTTGTTACTTTCATTATAAACTCACGGCTATTTATTTCCTGAATGATTCCTCAAATCCGAGAAGATTTGGTTACTTGTGATAGACAGACGAGTAAATACCAGACTGGAGGCTCGAGTCAGACCCGAGCAGGCGAGTAAACAACTTGTTTACATGTATAGAATGTGGCTTTAGGGCTGTTCTCTCCCGCCCTTCCCACAAACACCACTAAGCTTCCAAAATTTCCTTCTGAGACGAATGGTTCCTGTAAGAGGGTGATCTGACCTGCAGCCGCTCCTCCTGTTGCTCGCCGTGCTCCTCTAGCAGGGACTGGGCTCCGGCGCCGTGGACCGCTGCCTGCTGCTCCCTTCCATCTCTGCTGGCATCACCGTGTGGCCAATGAGCTGCGGCTGAAGGCAGAAAACACCATCGTGTGTGGTCATGTCATCTGGTCTTTGAGGAAATGCTGGATTAGAACAGGTTCAACACTAAATCTAAATCCGAGCCGAGTCCGTGAAGTTTGATTCTTTTCCCATTGATTTGTTTTTTGTTTAAATGTTGCAAGAGTTACAATTGACTTCCTACTTACATTGTTTTCCTAAGACCTGGCCACTTTTCTGACACCCCGGCCCCACGGAGATCCAGGTTGGACCACCAGGGGACAGTGCGAGAGCAGGGCCCCTGCCTTGAAATTCTTCCCCCGTCTCTGGGGTGAAGCGAAGCTCCAGGCTCGGATGACCTTCAGGTTGGCCCCCGTGACATCCTACAGTTGCCTCATCCTCCTCCGGGTGATCGCCAGTGTGGCAAAGGACTGAAAGCGGAGCTGAAACTTCTGTTTCAGAGGAAACGTTTTGGGAAACCTCAGCGATCCGGTCCTGCTGGGCTTCGTGGGGGCCTCCTTTTCCTGTGAGAGGCTCCTCTTCATGTGCCCGGCTTTGCATTGCTTCTTCAGTATCTAAGGTTTTGATTAGCCCCTCTTTGTCTGAACTAACGAGCTGGGGTCCTTTCCTCCCGATCACCGGTGGATCCTCCTCCCCGTCGCTCGCCTCGGGGCCTGGATTCTCTTCTGCATCCATCATTTCCTTCAGGAGTTGTCGTCTGAGGCATTTTGGATCTGAATCAGTAACACCGTGGCTCAGTCCGTCCTGCCCGGGGGCACAATCACTTTGAAGAACCCGCGCACGTTGAGTACCTTTTATATATCCCAACTCTAAATTCACATCAGAATCATCGGGGCTGCGATCCTCCAGGTTCTCTTTCAACGTGGACTCCAAGTCCAAAATCTGTGCTTTCAAGCCACACAGGCTGGTCTCAATCAGATCAATGTGCGGCGAGCTTGTGGCTGGATGCTTCGGTAAAACGCTGACAGTCACGGGATCCACGGCGCGTAAAGCCGGCGCGCTTCCATCTCGATGGTCAAGGGGCACTTTATTAACCTGCTGCTCTTTGTTCCCGAGCCTCGACTCTCCGAGCTGCCTGCTGCCTTTGGTGCTCCCGCTTTTCCTGTAATCAGGACCATGAGAGAACGTGGCAGCTCTGGTCATGTGATATTTCCTGGCTCCTTTAGGATGCTGTTGGGGGGAGGGGCTGGTGTGTTTAGGCGTCATGGCGACCTCTTGCGAAATGCTCGCCGCGTCATTTTTGACGGTCGTTTCCTCCGGATTTTCACCGATTCCCTGAGCGTGTCCATCCTCTCGCGCCTGCGTATTTTCAGATCTTGTCAGATTACAGAGGAACCGAGTCTCGGTCGTCTTGTGTTTCTCCCAGGATTCTTTGGTTTCCGCCCCTGGAATAAAAGTGCTTTTCTTTTCTTTAGGCTTCCCCTCATCTGTTGTTTCAGGGCGCCCCCCCTTTGAAAGACTCTGCTGATCCGCCCTTGCCCGCGCCAGGTCTCGGGTCTTCACCTGGACTTCGCGGTTCTTCCCTTTGTTCCTCAGCATCTTCTGGTGCTGCCGGTACTCCTGAGATCTCTTCAGGAGGGCCTGGAGATTTATACAGTGAGGCTTCGCTTTGTCCGCCTGTGTAACGGCTGGAGCGCGTTGAACGGTGGGCGACTGAGGAGTCGTTAACGACTGCAATGACTCTGGATTGGGATCTTTGTTGTGGTTGATTACCGAAGCAAGAGGGGGGTCACCTTTACTCTCTGCGCTGTAGAGGTGAGGGTCACATTTCCCGTCAGCGAGAGGATCAGGCATGACTAAAGAGTGCGAAATACCCTTCGATATTACGAAACCGTAGCCAAACCATGATTCCAGCCCGCTGCGCTCCAATTCGCCTCCATCTAATGGAGGATAGCAGATAATATTCGGCGTCTTGGCAATCGTGTCGGAAGGGCTGTGCTGGAAAAGGCTGCCCACGTCATCGGCACCCTCGGAGGAGACGAACGCGTGTCGCTCTTTTCCTTCACTCCCTCTGGAGACACTGGTGGTGTTTTCAAGATGGTCACAGACGGCTGGCTGATGTCCATGACAGCAGTCTGGATGTGACACTTGTTGGTCAATAAGGCATTTTTCCTGGTATTCTGGCTGCGGTGTAGCACAAAGGGCACTGTGAGTAGTCACCTCCAAAGGAGGAACCGAGGCGCCATAATGCTCTTTACTTTCAGGCACCAAAAGACTTTCAGTGGCAGGAAGGAGGAGTCCATCATTCTTCACTTCTCCCTCCTGGAGAAGCTCAGAGAAAGGCCTCAATGATCGCTGTCCTTCACCCAAATCTACATTATGTTCTGATTTATTTTCCGTGGGCTCTTGCCCGGTATGCAGATCCGCAGCAGGAGAGTGATTCGTGCTCAACGCCTCTGAAAAATCTGGATTGTCTGAAGAGCCGCCGTGTCTGTCAAAGTTATGATCCTCGTCACGGCCACGCGCGGGAGAAAAAAGGTGACGTTCACACTCTGCGGCGCTGAGGCGGCTTTCATCATTTCCTTTGTCTTCAGGTGGTGATGAGAACAAAAGATGTTCGTTTGTTCCTGTGAAAGGACCGTCCCCTAGCACAGATCCACCACCGCTATCATGAGACAGCAGAGACGTTTCATCAGTCTCCGACTCGTGTCGTAGCCCCTCCAGTGTCGGAGCCCTGCAGAGCTGCATATAAGAAAAAGAGTAGGCGAAGACTTGAAAGAAAAAGCCTCTCGTCACCATTAATTTCATATACATCAGCGCTATCCAAAGTGCGAGTCATGATAGCTATAAATATCTGGACAGCTAACAGGTCACATTTTTGCCACTGAACGACTGTGCGCCTGCAAACTCTCGCCACAAATGCACTGCATCATGTGGGATTATGAATGAATGTGGCAGGTAAACCTCATAAAAATGGTGAAACGTTACATTTTCCTGCTGCTAAAATGGTGGGAGACAAAAAACATTTTAATGCTATGGATATTTTAATGCTTTGGACAACCCCTGGTCTATCCTATGCATCTGTGGGTTAAATATGTTACATTCAAACCAGGGTTCTGTGGTGATGGAGCATCCAGTACTTATGTGAGTCTGTTAATCTTGAAACAGGACTTTTACTACCTGTTCTCTTTGACGTGTTGCTTGCACAGAGGCCAGTTGTGCAGAAGCTTTTGTCCGTCTGTGAACAGCTGCAGCCTGAGCCTCCTCTCTGTGCTGCTGCATCTCAGCTCTCTGAGCCTCTGTGAGCTGTTATCAGCAGGCAGACATGGCACCCAGATGATACAGGTGATACGATGACACGAGTTTTTGGTAAATAGGCCATTACATAAACATTTAAAGGTAGCACATGTAATGCCAGATGATAATATACCATATTTGCAGTCGTTTCAAGTGCATGACACGAAATCTATGATCTTACGGAATATTACACCTTCAAAATACACTACAGAGATGTAAATATATATAGTTACAGGCTCCTTAAGCACATACCAGCGGAGGAAGAATAGGCTGGCCATAGAATCGGATGACAGATGTTGTTGATGGAGGCTTCTTGGTGTCATTTTTCTTGCTCAGACAGGAAACACAACGCTGCACAAACGTGTCGAAATCCTCCATTTAGATCGGGATAGGGTAGCGAGGTCTCAACCTTGAATACCGTTAACGGCCATGTGATACGAACGTTGTTTTGGTTTTTGCTATCAGTAGCTGCAAAGCTATTAGCTTAGCTAACATGAGAAGCTAGCTACCACCTCTCCCGTGTTAATCATACAAAACCGCACTGCACACATAAAACATTTCATGTTACTATTATAAAATGTGGGAAAATAAGTGAAAAGTCGAACGGACTTTCGGTCTTTGAAGTACATGAACGTTCACACATAACGTCAAGTTTTTCGTTTTCCCCGCCTCAGATCGCGCAGTCTATTTTTTTTCCATAGGATGACCAAGGCGTGATGAGCCGCCTCCGGTCTGTGATTGGCTTAGACCGACGTTGTTGCCAAAATCCTGACCAATCCTCTGTTCTCAAGCAGAGACGGAAACGCCCTCTCAAAATAATAGCCAATCACAATGAAAGTAGGTGACTGACGTTGCCAGTGACGTCACTTTGCCTTCCCCGCCCCCTTCCTGCTGGGAAACGTCACTGCGTCCTAGCAACCAGAAACTGATAAATTTAACCAGTAAAGACGCCTTTTCTTCACGAATAGTGCCAAGGGACGCGAACATTGCTTTTAAAATCACATGCACTTTATAAAACACGTGCAAAAATCCTTAAAACTCACATGCTACATATGTTTTATATCTTAACTGAGTTATAGATTAACTGAAAGGTAAATAAGACCACAGTTAAAAAGAATGCGCCCATTGAACTGAACTGTGTGAGTGAATGGTGTAACTGTGTCCTGTGGTGACCCGATGACCCATCCAGGGTGCATCCCTGACTCACCATGACTGTTAAGATACGTCAAACACATTTAAATTACCACAAAAGTGTGTCACCAAGTGAATAAAAGTGGAGGATACTCAAAAAGTGTGACTGGCTGACAACCAGAATAACATTAGTCCAATCTCAATTCCATAAAAGTGATATTCGGCAAATCTAAAAGTGTATTTCTGCTTCCACATTTATCCTGTCATTCATATATTTGATAAAACACGACTGTGTTCCATTTCAAAACATTTATTGGTCATATACAAAATAAAGTAAGCTGTTTCTCAACAAACATACAGTATATACATCAATAAATTAAAATATGCAACAGACCCATGATGGAACGGTGAATTTAATGATTACCAATACCTTGTCATCATCGCTTACCATACATCAACAAATCGATAAAAAATAATAATAATTTAGCAGATAAAGATAAATACTAACAAAGACCGTCACATTTAAGTATTTCCCAGAGAAATACCGAATAATTTATCACACCCCGCAGAGAAATAATACAAAACACAGAATTGTTCAGTTCGGTGGGGGGGGGGAGGGGTTCTGAACAGGCTATGGTATATTCACACATGCCTCGCTACGTTCCTAACTGGTCAAACTGGCCATGATTCATATCCCAGCTTCAATGCTAAAGGAGATGCGAGTGGTTTGAGCCAAGGGTGCAGGGCTGTCGTGTTACCGGGGCGGCGGTCAACAGAGGCCGGAGGGCAACCGGGAGGAGGCCGATCAAACATCGCCGCTGATGAAAAGACTAAAACAAAGATGAGAGAAAGCCGTGGTTCATTTACTCTGATCGATCAGCACCAGCGCTGGGTGAAAGCACTTTCACAGTCCGCTGGCGTGATTCACTGGGAAAAGCAACCGCACGGCCGCGTCGGGCGGCGAGATAAGAAGTTAATGATTTGCATTTTCTGGAGGAATCCGACGATCTGAAGGAGGATTTCGGTTAGCCGGCAGACTCTGGAAATGGACAAGCGAAGCGGGGGCCTAGTTAGGCATCATCAGTGTCTACGCCACTCCTCCCTGCCTCCGTAAAAAATTTATAGATGCAGTTCGGGGGAGGTTGCTCGGGCGTCTGAAGCACTTTGTAAAGTAGGTCTTGACCCCTGTGAAGACCGGTCAACCTGCCTCACCAGAGCTCCCGTTCTCCTTCCAAAGCTTCTGTCCTGCCCTGTCCTGTCGCTATAATTGGTTGACCACATCGTTATGAAAATGTTGTTGTGGTCGTACCACGAGATACAGAAGTCTGGAAGACAAAAAAGCCCGAAAAGCTGACAGCAGTTTAGTTTTTCCCTTATATCAGAGGCAGAGGCTACGCAACACTGAAAATCAGAAGCTGAAATGAAACTGTCAAATTCTCCGAATGGGAGCAGCTCCAGTGTTGCGGTCATAGGAGGGCTTGTTTTTCTTTGTCAAGTTGCAACATCAGTCACCGCGGCAACGCCATGCGTGACAATACGGGCTGGGAGGGAGCAGAGTTTGGCAGGAACACGTGGGATATTTACATTTTCCTGTTTTTCACCACGTGTGAAGATGACCAGCAAGACAAAAAAACACAAACCATGTCAATATCAAGCCACCGCTCGGAAAAACATAGATAAAGGAGGAAAGAAGAAATAATAACTTAAGGGGGCATCAGACATTGTATGACATGAAGAAGAACTAAAACCTCCAACTTTTCTTTTACTTGAAATCACTGTTGTTGGTGCGGGCGCAAAAAGACTTGCTTTAAGTTTATGTTGGCGGGAAAAAAGAATCCGTCTGATGGACTGTTACTAAATAAACCATTAAATACCAGAATACACGTTTCACTTCATAAAAACACCAAACACGTGAACACGTTTGCGTCGTTTCCCTGCACAGCCCAGCCATAACAACAGATATACTGTATATACATACGATAGAGACACCAAAACGAACCCCGTCACCATTTCACGCTACAAAAATAAGTTACTGAAGGATGGGGCGGTGCAGCCCTGCCCTGAATACACAAACTCTGAGCTTAACCACTTCTACAAGGAGCCTCGTGGTGGCGGTGGGGGGGTGGGGGGTATTTAAAATAAAAAAAAGGGGGCACATTTCTGCAGAGCTGTATTCGATGGTGCTGGGGGGACAACAGCATTGTGATTAGAGAGAGAGTGCAGTTAGCCTGGGTTTGTCTGAAACAGAGTCACAGTCATCAAACAGCGAACGTTACGGTTGCCTCATTACGTACACAGCACGCCACACGCACGGTTACACACACGTGCCTAGTCACTAGAGAGAAACAAAGCTATTCAGTAGTTAAGCCACTTTTGGTACAATTGCAAAATAGATACTGTATATCAAACAGATTCTGTTACACCTTTTCTTTTTTTAGACAAACAATGCAAAGATAATTGTCTTTATAAAACTCCAGTTCCTACTTTACATAGACAAAGATTCTTTGTGTATAGTTCACCACGTAAGACTATTCCTGGTGAAGTAACGTCCCATTTGTGTGACTGGGAATTCCCAAAAACTGGTCTTGAGATTACGGTGGCTTTGTTCATCGCCTCTCCAGAAAATGAGATAAACTGTCCGTTGTTTCGGGTCACATAAATGGGCGTTACTGACATTATTAATCCTGATGGGCACGACACAGCTCACACTACACACAGCCGGTTAAATGCAGCCACAACCTGATTCCTAATTAGCCGCCGTACCCCCCAAAAACCTCATGTCTCTTTTTTTAATGCATATCATAAGGAGACCAAGGCACTTGCCTTTCCAGTCATTTCCCGGGATACCTTTTGTGAGCAAAAACTCAATTTCATTCGTGGAAACAAACTTTTCCCTGAAAATTCCTTCAAGCTGAGACGAGGTCAGTCGCTCTCTCCCCCAGATGTTTGCTGCCACTAAGGGTTAATTACCTGTGCCGTCATCTTTCCGTTAGATTGAAGAAGTGCCGAGAAATGTGAGGACAGAGAAGGAACGGTGATGAAAGAGTCGGACATACAAAGACCATTAAAAAATACAGCTAACTAAATAGAGCAATATCAAATGAGCAGGTGTCACAGAATTCCACAGAATACCTGATAATGACAGAACAACCCACACAGAGAACACACTTTGGACCTCATGTGAAAGACGACACAGTACAAAACAGTAGAAATACAATTACCACCACCGTGTAGTATATATATGTTCTTCTATAGTACGTTTCTGAAATATGCTGTTGGCCGGGTGGAGCAGAATAAGAGCAGGTTATGGGAAGTCTTCCTTAGAAACTCGAGGACCGAGGTTATTCCGCCTGGGCAACATTTTTAAAAATGAATCGAATCGCTGTCCGAGAGCGTCGGCAGTGATTTTTTTTTGAGTTTCCTACCAGCTACTTTAGTGGGGCAAGCTGAAATATTCTTCCGTCCTGTTTAAACAAGTGCTTTTTTTCTCGTCTACTGATCCTCCAACAGTAAAATTTTGATTTTTTTTTCCTGGTTTGGAATTAAGCTAATGTCATAGGAACCCTGTTTTTCTGTGCTCAATTATCATGTGCTGACCAAGAGGTTGCATCTTTACCCTCCTCCTGCTTCCATCTTCTCCTGCGCCTGCACTGATCCGGCACAACGGCGACGGCGCCGCGCCGCCGCTACTTCCCACCTTTTGGAAGGCAAGTGCAGGTGGAGGAGAGGCGGCGCCAGAGAAGAAGAACCGCTCCGCTGCAGCTCCACCCTTGTCCGTCTTTGCGGCCCCCTCACGACCGCGCATCCGTCTTTGACTTCACTATCGTGATCACGCTCGTCGCCGTCGCGGCCTTTCCTGGTATGAGCGGACCGATGACCGACGACGGCACCCCTCCCCCCCCCTCCTCCGGCCCGAACCCCGACTCCCACCGTGGGAGTCCGGGCCACAGTTCTGGCGAATGTCTGCAGGGCCTCGTACTTCGACCTGAGCGCGTCCAGCTCCACGCGCATGGAGGCGTTCTCATTGGCCAGTTTGTCCACCTCCTGCTGCAGCAGCGCCTTCTGCTTCTCCAGCTCCTCCTTCTGGGTCACCCTCTTCACCCTGCAGCTGGCGGCGTAGCCCCGGTTCTTCAAGGTGCGCCTCCGCTGCTTGAGCTGCAGGATCTCCTCTTTAGTGAGCCCCCGGAGGTGCTGGTTCAGCTCCCGCACCGACATGGTGACCAGCTCCTCGTCCGTGAGGCTGGTGCCATTCTCCCCCGGCTCACGCTTCACCTGCAGGGGCGGACAGGTGAGAGGCAGGCACACATCGTCTCAAGTCCACGGACAAATGTCCAGAATGTCCCCTTCCTTACCTTCAAGGCTTTATTTCCTTTATTAGTCGTCGTCATGCCACAAGAGGCGTGCTCCTTCCAAAAAAAGACCTGCAGACACAAGCGGCACTAAAATATGAGCCACCAAAGGATAAAAATCAATCAGCAACAAACAAGCGTGGTGGTGGCAGCGTGAGCGCCACAACACTTCCTGGAGATAAGATCTGTACGCGCAGATGTTTGACAAATATTAGTGTTGTGGCGTGCGCACCTATGAAGCATGCTGCATGCATCGACGCACGCAGGTGAAAGTCAATAAAAGAAACAACACGTTTCTCAGAATTTCCCGGTCTTCCTGTTTCCTGGTGGTTACACTGACATCACCTACAACATGACGTGGTTGCTGCGTGGTTATTGGTTGGCTCCGGGCCAAAAGCAATGATTGATGAGAGAACAGGAAGTGGCACAAGTGGTGGGATAAACTCCAGGGGAAAACCAACTGTTAAGAGCTCGAACGCACATGCTCCCACACACACACGCACACACACACGTATGTATTTCTGTCTATGTGGGCCTCATTAACATAAGTCATTCCCCAGCTCCTGACCCTCACAACTTAAACCTGAAATATCTTCGTGAAGTTCTGAGGACAGGACAACGCGTCCATATTTTTTTTAAAAAAGCCCTCACTTTGAGAGAAATGACGATTAGATACTGAAATCTGCAGCATACTGGAATTGTGTTGTTGGACAAACCCGACTTAATGAAAGAAAAACATCACTCACGCTCTCGTCAGTTAAAATATTTAAAATCAGATAAATAGCACGTTTGTCTGTGGGCACCAGTGGTGAAAGGACACACACACCAAACAGCGTGAATCAGAAATCGACAAAAAGGGCCCCCTAGAAAAGCCGAAGATGAGATCAGCGTTTAGAGCTCAGAGCTCCACAAAGGAACGTTTCCACCAGCCCTCAGTGAGACGCTTTGTTCGGAGCGGTGGCCTTGCTCTCGTCTCTCAGACGTGTGTGTGTGTGTGTGTGTGTGTGTTTACGTGATAAAGTGTGGCTATTGTTGCCGCTGCTGAGCGGTCATCATGAAGCACGTCACGATGACTCAGCAGATTCCTGGTCCTGCACCTCCCGCCCCTCCCATCTTCCACTGCTGTAAATTTCTACTTACCTCTGTCACTTTTTATCACCCCCCCTTTTTTTCTCCTGATGAGGTGACGGTCCACTTGAAATATTTGCTGTATGCATTTAAAGTGTACAAGGTGTGTGTGTGTGTGTGTATGTGTGTGTGTGTGTGTGTGTGTGTGACTACCGGACAGTGAAATTAAGTTGTCACTAACTGATTCTGCTGAATCAGTGTTTTGGTTAAAGCGATTTGCTGATTAAAGGCAACCTGTAGTCTTCCTGCGTGTGTTTTATTACCAAGGGGGTTTTTAATTTTACATAAAATGCTGCTTAAAGAAAAAAAAAAAAACCCCGGTGATTTTTAAATATTTTGACATTTCAGCGCCAGTTTCGATCCGCACTCTTTTGCGACGATAAGGCCTCCCCCACAGTGCAATTCTGCCTCTCTGCCTCTCTCTGAAGGTGTGCAAATGTTCACACTCGCACTGCCACAAAGCCAGCGGTTATAAATACTGCAGATCAAAGGAGGTCAATAAGCTACAGGCATATGCGCAACCGCCAGTGCATGCAGCACACATGGAACTCACAACAACCCAAAAAAGGCAAAAATCAAGTCATTTATTGAAAATATTGGGGGTGGTGGGGGGGGGGGAGTGGAAGGCACTAAAATGCAAAGCAAACTTTGTTGAGATATATTCAGTCAGCTCTACACACTGTTTTCCTTTTAAGTGATTATATTTCTTCTTCATCTCAATGAGGCAAAGGTCTTTCTGGAGATTAGAAAGACCCCCACAGCTAGAGGTGCACCATCGCACAATGGATGGATCAAAGACGCCAAGGCTGAGGATGACTGCTGGGGGTGGGGGTGGGGGTGGTGTCGAGGGGGTGCGAGTGGGGGGAACAAGAAGGCTGTTTTCCTGCCAGGTTCTGCTTTATTTCCCCTGTGCACCAAACCCCAACCCCCTCCGCTGCAATACCATGAGCATGCAAACAATAAACAAGCTGGCAAACCCACACACACACACGCGCGCGTGCGCGCACACACACACACGCGCCCCTGCAACTATGCCAGTGGGGCACAATAAAACACACACCCAAACAGTTGGCTGCATTTACACAACCGAGTTAAACGAGGCTTGATAAAACAGTGTTCGCGCACGTATAACAGAGCTGCTCGTGACGTCATCTATAATAAAAAAAAGATGCCATTATTGTCTCTTATCCGGGTGTCACGCGGTACCGACAACACTCGGAAGTATTGGTTGTAAATGTAAAACAACAACGTCATGTGAGCCTAAACCGACTAAAACTTTCCTTCAATGTCGCCGAGTTTAGTTCAGGCCCACAAATGAGCTTCCTCTTCCTGCCCTTCGCGTACGGTTCTCCTTTTATTTGCAACGCTCAGGTGGGGTGTGCGGCCGCAATTTAACGCAAGTATGATTTAAGAAAATAAATAAATGGGTCAAGGAAATTGCGTAGTTTGCTGCTCATTTTAAATGTGCCTTCCTTTACTTCCAAACTTGACCTTCGGAACCCGCCTGAGATGAAAGATGCTGATGGCTTTGCTCAGCAGCCGATCTTTGACCTCACACACACACACACACACGCACACACGCGCGCGCACACACATGCAAACACAGCCGGAGGTGTCCTTCCCATAGTGCTGGTGGCTGCTTCTGTGCGGTCAATGCCACAGACGCCGTTGCTATAACAGACGATTTTTTATTTTTTGCTGTGGCAGGCTGTATTTTATGAAGCAGCCAAAAGAACGCTGACAACTCAAGACCGGAGCTGCTTATGGTTACGGTGGAGAACACACACACACACACACACACACATACACAAGGAAACGACAGGGGGGGAAAGATGAGGACAGCAGTTAAAATAAAGGTAAAATACAGCGAAAAGTGAGAAGAGAGGAGCAGAGTTGGTAAGATATTAAGGTAAAGACACACCAGGTAGAAATGAGGGGAGCAGGGAGCTGCCGGGGCTGAAGGAGGACTGAAAGAATGCTGACGTCTCCAGAGCTGATTAGCGTTACAGCAGAGACATCACACCCACAACCGAGAAAAAATGCTGAGTACAGAGGCTGGGGTGTGTGTGTGTGTGGAGGGGGGTGGGGGTGCAAATGACAAGGGAGAAAGACGAGAAGATAAAGAGGGAGGCAAGTGAGAAGTGAGCAGGTAGGATGAGAGGAGGGGACAGAGATGGGATGGAGGGAGCAACATCAATGATGGGGAGGAATAAGAATGGGACAAAATATGGAGTGTGTGTGTGTGTGTGTGTGTGTGTGTGTGTGAAGGGGGGAATGGCATGGGTGAAAATGCCTCCTCAACACATTTGTAGGAGCTTAGCTGCTGGGTTGGGGGGGGGGCTGTAGAGGGGTTCAAAATAACCTGAAATCAGCACTGAC
The DNA here is from genome assembly GCF_901000725.2 of Takifugu rubripes. NCBI lineage: Eukaryota > Metazoa > Chordata > Actinopteri > Tetraodontiformes > Tetraodontidae > Takifugu > Takifugu rubripes. The sequence continues at coordinate 3,596,560 of NC_042301.1, read as the reverse complement.
CACAACTGAAAAATCCCACTGGAGGTTTTATTTAATCTGTAAAATGGCCAAATGCCTTGATGAGGCCTTTAAGATCCTGAACCAGGATCGTGCAGAAGAACCATCGGACCTGGCGGACGGATCAGGGTTGGTTTTCCCCGCAGAAATAAAAGTTGTTAGACACCCACACGCAAATAATCCCGTCTGACAAATGAAGTCCAGGATTGAGGAAGGTGAACCCGGGGATTATGAAGGTAGATTAAAGAGCACAAGAAACTGAAAGACACGTGGCATTACTCGCTCTGGCAGATGAATGGGATGATGAACTCTCTGCCAGTGTGTAGTGTGTGTGTGCGCGCGCACGTGTAGCTCAGACAGATCTCTAATTAATCCTGTTTGAGAGGACCTTTTGCCCGGAGACGACTGGCGCCCAGAGACGAACTTCTTAGAAAGAAGCTTCCTTCTTAAAAGCCGGTGGCGTTTTCTACAGCTACAGCGGAAAGTAAATAGATGGATTAAAGCGCTTCAAAAACAAACCATGAGGGGGGGAAAGTGTGTATGTGTGTGTGCGGTATGGTGGGATGGGGTGGGGGGGGGGGGGGGGCAGGCATGCATAACCCACCAGGTATGTGAAGAGAGAGAGTTCAAGAAAAGACAGCAGGAATGTCAAAGAATGTCAACATAGCGACGCAGGAACACTTCCTCCTCCCTCGGGCTGCTCTCTCGGCAACTGGGAACACAAAGGGTGGCAGCCGCGCACGGCAGCCATGGCACACCGATGGAAAGACATAAAGAGACCCCCCCACACCAAAAAAAATAAATAAAAAAAATGCAGCATCCTTGAATTCAAATCCCCAGAACGCCACAAAACTATTTGGCTGTGCTCCACGTTGCATTTTTGTTGTTTTTTTTTAAAGGAAGCGTGAGGAGAAATAGTGCTGCTGCTCGTTGATCTACTGTGAGCTGAAGGTGTTGAGGGAGCCGGTAAATAATTAACACCGAGCGGCGCGCGGGAGCTAATTGCGAATTAGGAGTCAGATCAGCGATAATGGCGAGTTGCGCGCCGAGAGGGCTCACGGCGCCGATCCGAGGCCGAGGACGGGGAGCTGAAGACGGAGCCGAGGACAGAGCCGACGCTATTAACGGAGGAGGACGCAGAGCGTGAAATAAGCGCGATAACGCGGGCACAGAGGCAACACGCGCGAACAGCGCATCCGTGCACGACGCGTAAAGGATCGGGATCGCTCTCCGACCGTTCGGAGAGGTCTGAAAGGCTGTCGTGCACACGCGGGGGTCTGATTGAAGGTGTGTGTGTGTGTGTTTGGGGTGGAAACAAGATGTTTTTATGTTGCAGGTAGAGAGCGAAAGTCTGACACAGGGGAAAATTACTGCACCGTCAGGCAATCGAGCGGTGCCCCCCCCCCCAGTTTAAAAGGGAGAAAACGCTCACACTGTAGGTTTAATCCAGACAGTGACTGTAAATAAACTGTCAGGGAGACGGCGGTGAATCCAACAGGGACGTATCCTCCATTATCGGCCCATTAATCAGGGATTATCATCACAAATGTCCTCCATCCATCATCTGTCACTGCTTATCTGATGGGATTAGATGGACGAACCTTTGACCAGCCATATCTATATGGAGCACATATGGAGACAAACAGTCTTTCTCTCCCAGGGTAAACTGGCCGGTCTTTGGTCTGGGTCTTTGGACCAGGAGGCCAGATCCAAGCCAAAGAGCACCGGGATATTCCTGGTGACCATTATAACCTTTCCCAGTTGTTGCTGCTCAATTAGGGACGGCAGGATTAAAAAGAAAGTTCATTCTGTAAACAAGGTTCAGTCAAATCAAAAAGAACTTTCCTTGAAAAGGGTCAAAGACATCATTTCATCCTTACATCCCACTTTTCCATACTCTCCAAGGCTTACTCCAGGAACTAGCTGACTTTAATGTTTTGGGGTGTTTTTTTTTTTTTAATGAACAGACCAACTTTTATTTGCGCATCATCAAAATACATTTCTGTTTTTATCCTACCTGATGGTGCATTCAGCAGCTTTCCGAATAAATAACAATGGAAATCATAATGAAGCTGGCTCTCTCCGGGGTAAACACGTCTTCCTGCCTCGTCAGCTACGGAGCCGAAGTGAGCGGTTGATTAACTGTTTGATCCAAGGGAAAACGTATATATTTATTAATTTATCCTCAACCCAGCTGTAGAAATATGCATCTTCGCGGCTCCTATTTTAGTATATCAAATACCTATAGACCACCTAACCTAGATTCAGGCATCATTTTTAGTCTAGAGGAGAACGATATGCAAAACACAAAGTTTGAAATGGAATTTAATCACTTTTATACAGGGGAAGGTGGGTTTCGGGACTATTTTATAGACAATTTAATTAAAACTCTTCAGAACTCTGGCTGCTGTTGGTGATTTAATGGTGAGGACAGAGCAGCGGCGCCACGCGCGAATCGTCGTCGCCTCTTTACGCTCAATGCTATCAATCACGCTCTCTGTGTGCACGTGTGCGGACCTTTGCTAAATTTTGGGATAGTCACACTGCGGCAAACTGGTGCAATGAGATGATGCAATTGGTGGGAAACCACCAGTACAGATACTCCTCTTACTGGGGCTTTCAGATGTTTTCACATTTGGTATTTTGTGGCTGTCATTAAAATACAAAAACAGCGTTGGCGCGTGTGTATCCCACGTGCGAGCGTGTATACTTGGCATCTCTCCTAAAGTGGAAAACACCAAACACCGAGAAGTGGAAAACACCACACACCACATCTCCAGGAAGTCCATCTCTGGATACACCGAAGCCTTGTTTGGTATTTAAACACCCCAGAAACCTTTAAAAAATGATCTAATCAGTAATTCAAAACTCCCTCGCCCATTTCTGCTGGCTCCTTCTTTGTGTACCCCATTAATCTCAAACTTTGCCCTTTTTTTTTAGAGCTGTGGGAGTTTAAATCTGGAGTTGAAGCACTTTTGGAGCCGAGGGTACATTTAACACGCCACAGACACACAAAGTCAAAAGAACGCAAGGACAAGAGGCGCGCTCACATGGAAGCAAGAGAAAAGAGTGGAGCGCAGCAATGATTATGCACCAGATCCGCTTACTCTATATTTCATCATTACGGCAGAAAGAAAAAACCCAACTATTGATCTGCCCCACTGCTTCCTTGTCTCCCCGCTGCTCTCTTTCACTCACTTCTCATTCCGTCTTCCATTTCTTCTTTTAACCGTCTCTCTCTCAGAAATTTGCAAGCAAAACAAGACTTTTCTGAAATTGATCCCAGCAGCAAACAGGGGCATAAAAATGCAAGCGCCTCTGAGAAATGAGCTCCAGCAGCAGCACGTGCACAGGCGGGAAGGGGGAGGACGGACACAGTCAACACCTGCGCAATCCAACGCAATCCGGCACCAAAGCGCTGCAATAAACATCGTCTTTGAGAGGGATTTTTAAAGCGGAGCGGATGCAGCAGCATATATGACGTCTCATAGCATTAAGGAGCGCCAACCAGCCAGAACCTCCCCAAAATAAGATCATTAATTACCCGTTTGTGTTTATAATCAACCCCTGACAAAACCAGAGTTTATGCCTGATTAGTTATTATTATTTGAGTGAAAATCTTCCAGAGTTGGAAGAGAAATCTTCTTAAATCGGCTCATTTATGCACAATTCTTGTGTCACCTGTGCATGAGGTCGGGGAAGGGGGGGGGGGGGGGGGGGGGGGGGCGTCACAAGTTTGAGAGCAATCAACTGACAAGTGGAAAATGTGGCAACAGGCAACTGATAATAAAATCATTTCCCCTTGCTAAATCTTCCTTCAACATCTCGCAAGTGCAGCTCAGAACTCACACGGTTTCTAAGCTGGCCGGCTGGACCCCAGCACACACACACAGACCCCAAAGAGACGAGCTTGTCGAGTCTTAGGTGTGTTATACCTGCTGCTCTCTCTCTCTCACACACACTCACACACACACACACACACACACACACAGGGGCGCGCGCACATGGGGAGGAGAAAGCAAAGAAAACTAGCTGCAGTAAGTAACAAGTGAAAACGCCATCTGTCAGGCGAGAGCGCGTTTGCTTCGCCTCAGCATTTTCAGGGGAATGCCTTGAAGACAAAAAGGTCCTTGTTCTCAATCTCTGCAAATCCCATCTCTCATTCTTCCTCCCTCTTCCTTCATCCCCCTTGCTCCGCGCGCTTTGCCGCTCCGCCATCATCAGCAAAGTTGCTCGCATAAGCATTGGTCAGCGTTCAATTACCGCGAACACCAGGGAAGGATGGAGAAAGTACTTGACGGAGAAACGCTCTTCAAGCACTGATTAAATACTGATACCGAGTGTAAAAAGTTTAGCCTTTTCGGTTTTGTGTGCGAGCAGGCACACGTGTGCGCGTGTGTGTGTGTGTGTGGGGGGGGAGCGGGGGTTGTTCTCCTCTCCAATACTGATACAACTGTTTCATCATTATGACCCGCTATTACAGTACTTGCCAACTTGCTTACTACATACTTTTGATCCACTCCACAGAGTGCTGACTCCAACTAAAGCTGCTGATATGGAGTCATTAGGGGGTGAAGTTTCTGCTTTTCTTGTGCCCACAGAGCTTCCCTATTAGCTCACTCGTCAGTGTTTAACTTGCAGCACTCATGTGTTGCAACCTGGCAGCAAGTAATGGCCCATCTCTGAGAGATCAATCAGAATGATATTGTCATGCACAGCATTACAGTTGGCTTTTTTTAGCAGGCACGTCTGTGTGGCTCCAGCAGCAGATCAATACTTGACATTAGGCTGCGAACACTTGTGTGCAATAAGCAACATATATGTATATTTATATTCATTTGAGTGACCCTGAAGCAGTGCCGGGGGCCATTGGCCCCAGCAGAACTCCGTGTATTTCTAATTTATCCTGAGAATTCATCCTATTGAGCGCAGTACACAGGAAAGGCATAAATTTAGCTGCCGTGACATTTTACCCAGCATTTCGTCTGCCAACATGAGCTGTGATTACCCCATAAGCGCGTCAACATCCGCTGAATGACCGGACCTATTTATGTCAGAGCCAAGCCCCCGATATAAACCTTCCTCTCCGAGACCTTTGTCCGCCCGCCCGCCCGCCGGTGCCATGTTGCCATGGCTCCCTCATGCCTCCGCTCCGCTCGCACAAGCGTTGAGAAATATCAGCGTGGTGATGAATCAGCATCCGCGCCGCAAGCCAGAGCGGCGTTTTTGGGTTGATTTAAACTGGCAGCAGAACGACAGCAGAACGTTAAACTGTTCCCACCGTGCAGAACACAAGCGTCTGACGCAGAGCAAATGTCGCTCCGGCCGCCGCCGCCGCCGCCGCCGCCGCTTCTCCCGCTGAATAAGGCTGCAGCTTGCAGCCGCCGGACCTGACAGCCCCCCCGGATCAGCACGGTGACAGCTCCGGCTGTTTACGCCTGTCGCCTTTTGTATCTGTAGCCAGCCGACAAGCGGCGCGGGGGTGGGGGCGGGGGCTCGAACGTTGCCACCGGTCAGTCGAACCGTGCGCAAAAGCCAGATATTATCCCGGTTTGGTTTCACCAAAGGACAAGTGGCTGGTCATCCTACCTGTGAGGGGCCAGGGGGGAATGCGCGGAGCCGCGGGGGGGCTGGTTAGCGTCTGCCACTTCAGCGCCTCCGAGAGAAGACAGGCGGAAAAGCTAACGCTGAGGTTGGGTGTTGTTATTGACGGTTTCCGCCGTCTTTATTGCGCTCATTTCTCCACCGGCTCTCCTAATATAAAGCACCATTCGGTAGACACAATACAAGGGAATCCCCAGCGGCTGCGACAGAACAGAAGCCGACCTGCTCCCGAACTCTTCTAATTCCGACACATGGCTTCTGTTTCAGGCTTGACAGCCGTGCGCGGCAAACACCCCCTTTGTCTGCGCGACTCGCATTCGCCGGTTGCTGCGCGACTGCTCGGGCAATTTAGACCTTCTCGGAATCGCGCGTCCGGCTCGGGAAGACGACCCGGACCGTGATGATTCAGCATTAAGTTGTCTCCCGAAACGACTCGGCGGTGCCGCCGCGAGTTCGGCCGAACCCCGGGGCGACGCGGCGGCGGCGCGCACCGCGGAGTAGCGGCGGCACAAGATGCCACCGCGCTGTGACGGCACGGCAGCGGCGGCCACCGCGCACACTCAGCAAAAAAAAAAACAAATATTCAGCACTTTAATGGCATTTCGGTTTGGATCCCCGTGAAGCTGACTCACCAGAAGTCACACCGGCGCCTTTCGCCTGCCGCGCGTTCGGAGGATCGGTGTTCGCAGATGGTCGGTCGGCGACGAGAGGGACAGTTGAGAAATGTGTGTGTGTTTTCCCACCCAGTGCACACGCCTTCTCGCTACTCTGTACATATATCCACTCCTTCCTCGCTTGTTTTAGTCTGTGATCGCAGGCGCCAGACGTCATTTGATGTTTGGATCACATGGTTTCATTCATGAAGGATCAACGCAGCCCGCATTTAAAGAGACATGAGACGTTACTACCGCGCTCAAGTGTTGTAACAACACTCGGGCGCGCGTAAAGACAGCCCCCCTTCATGCATGCGCCTAAACATGGAGCTAATATTCAAAGGGGCCCTTGTTGGTGGCCCCAACCGTGACGGAAATGGAAATAAGTAGTGGTAAATGAGTAAAAACCTCTTGAAGTTCCGACTTATTTTTAAAAAAGTATTATTTTAAAAGACAAACCTCTTCAAAGGAAATCTGTCACTTTCTTAGGATATTTTCCTGCACAATATGCTACATAGGTTGTTGGTGACGTCATGAGAAACCTGATTCGCGTGATCAGATGAGATGATAATACTGACAAGTGGAAAATGATAATACTAATACACTATTTTCTTCCTAATTATTAATAATCGTTTTATTTCGGGGGAAGAAGGCACTCAAATTGTTACCGAATTATTCTATTTAATAGTTAAACGAAACATCTTCACTCATTTTACTTTTAGCTGAAGCTTTTAGGGACAAAGTTTAAAACTCTACATTTTTTTCTTAATCTTTGGATGCATATTTCCTATCAGAGGGTGTCAAAAATAATCCAGATCTTTAACATAGATCTGCTGTGACTGAGCTCTTTGTGTTTGTTTTATTGAAATGCTTTTAAATCCAGTCACAGCTGATAATTAGGACACCAAAATAATAATAATAAACACCAATAAAGAGGGTGAGCAGCGGTTAGCACTGTGACCTCACAGGAACAAGGTTCCTGGATCTGGGGACCGGTGGCTTTTCTCTGTGGAGTTCACACGTTCTCCCTCGTGTCCACGTTGGTTCTCCGGCTTCCTCCCACAGGTCGGTTGGGACAGCTCTGCTCCACTCCAGCAGGTCAGTCACAGAAACCGGAACAGCCGTGCAGGCCTGCAGGTCCCCTCACGATGCGCGTTCGCTCGACGGAAGCCCATATTGCAGATTCACTGAACGTGCGCCGACTGTTGGAACTTCCTTTTCCTCTGTGACCGTTTCAACAAGCAGCTGCAGCGAGCTGATACTGTATCAGCGCGGAGATCACAGGCCGACACGCCAAACAGAACAAACGAGGCCTTCTGACCCCGTAAGACGAGGCTACGGGTGAATGATGGGAGATGAGAGGTGGAATCTTTTCCGTTTGATGCCGGATTTTGGATTCTGGCACCCCTCCTGGCCTTCACACCAACACACAAAGACGCGTGTTCCTGCAAAGGTCAGTGCTCACGGTGACTGAAGCGAGTGGACAGGCAGCATCTGCTCCACCTGTGGAAGAAATCCCACACTGGGAAGCAGCACGGCCATGCTTCCGCTGATTCTCTCTCACACACACTTCAAACATTCCACTGAGGGGAAAGTGCCGCTAAATCGCCATCTTGGACCTCCTGTTCGTGTCAAGATGATTGACAGGGGCACGTCCTCGTCACCTGAGGTGGGAGAGGAGCTCAAAGCCGTCTAATAATGAGAGACAAATTAAAGTCTCTCCAGGAATGGCTAATCTTAAAGGACAGAAGCTGGAGCGAGCGGAGAATAACTTTCTGGAATAAAAGGAGGATTAGCCAAACCCTTCGGCAGCAGGGGGGGGAAAAAAGTGCTCCACGCACAAGTAAACAGAGCAATTGCACAGAGAGAGACGCAATATAATCAAAGTTGCGGGCAAGGTTAAAGAAAAATACATTAATTCTACAATTGCAATAAGTTGTTCAATTATGAGGGCATACCTTTTTAAGCTCACCATTACACACCTGTGTGTTGTCTGCAGACCCACAAGCCTATCTCACCGGAGCACAAAGTAGCATCTGTTAATCCCAAATGCTCCAGCCTGGAGAGCAGGAACGGGCACAACACAAAAGTACTTCCTCGACTTTAAACACCTGCTGTAATCGCTCCGATTCGCACTCACCAATGTTCCATTTCTAAGCTCAGAGAGGAAAAATAAAGACAACAAAAATAACAAGGCCTCGATGCAGCATAGTGCAGATTTCCACATTGAGATTCACGGGATGAGCGTGGAACCGGCGGTGTTGTTGCAGTTTGGCCATGACGCAACAAGGAGAAAGTCAGGAGGCCTGGCTGAAGACAGAACAGGGAGGGATGGAAGCAGATGTGTTGCTGTGGTTACCATAGGAAACAGGATGAGCTCCACGCAGATGCTTGTTTTTATTTCGAGCCAATGCATTCGTTGCAGGGTTCAGAAAAAGATGTTGAGCTCTTAATTATGCTACAAAAATAAAAAATAAAAAAAATAAATCCATGATTAATTTGGGAAAAACAAGCAGTGAGCAGACTGAACAGATAAACCAGAGGAAGAAAGGCATGTTTCGGTGATCCTGAAGGGCGCCCCCTGCAGGTCACATAGAGGCAAAGCTCCAAAGAATTATGCTACGTAGAAACGGGCTAATAAAATTAATACAATACAAAAAAAAATAAGCTTCTGTATCTAATTTTTATTATACAATAAGAAAACTGACATGGCAACTGTAACCAAAACTAAGTTAAACAGAAAATGTAACAAAGACCGTGTATATACGGTATATAAATATGTATACAAGCTGAAAAAATGAGGATAAACTGAAAGATTTGGGGAGTTTAACACTTTGTTCCATGTCAGTATTTAAAGTGATGATTTCAGTCTTTTGATGGGACACTTAAGACGTTCAAAGACTTCCAAAGGATCTTTTCAATAACAAACAGAAAAAGGGATCCAAAGAAAAAGCTGACCTGGCTGATTTCTGGATTGAAAAGACACTTTAAAAGCCCAGTTTCAGCATAAAAAAGGCACAAAGTACTCACTGTGCTTGAAACAATGGGCGACATTAAAGTAACAAGTCCAAAATGTTGATTTGTGAAGATGAAACCAATAAATCTAAGAAAAGTTTGGTTCAGTCAATGTTAATAAATCAACACTGATGACCAAAAGGGGGGAAAAAGAATCTAGCAATGCCATTTATGTCATTTTTAAAGACAATAAAGGTGTAAATGAGCCATCTGCTTCCTACAAGGAGCTTATGATGCTCCGCTGGGTCATTCCTGTTAACAGCCTTGGAGGTGCACCTTTGCTCTTCAGGGTGGTCATGAATCCTGTGTCGCATAAAGCCGTGCGCCCTGGGTCTCAACAATGTGTAATTTAGGATTTACGTCAATCTGGATGCGACGTCAGACCGTTTGGACGAACAGCTGGAGGAGACTTAGAAATATCCGAGTGTGGTTGAAGCCGTGATTGCGTAAGGCGGTCTGTGGCCTCAGTTCTTCTTCACCCTCGGGTTGCGGTTGTTGAACAGGCTAATCCCCGACCTGCCGTTCCCATTAGCCACTCCACTGACTGTGACTCCGGGCTGCTGCAGCACCTTGTCCAGCGTCGTCTTCTTAATGGCTGCTGGGGAGATGCGCTCCTGGTCCGCCAGGAACTGCAGCTCCCTGTGCGGACAACAGAAAAGTGACTGAGTACTTGAACAACTGCGAGTCCTCAACCATGAGTGCCTCAACAGTTGTGGAATAATTAATTATTCGCAAAATCAAACTGAGTAGCAGGAGACGAAGTTGACAGAGGCCACGGTGGAAGTGCATCTTCGAGCGAGTGTCTCACCGTGTGCGGATGCACGAGGCCTCCACGGCGTTGATAAGGAGGCTGCGGAAGCCGCCGCTCTCCAGCACATGCAGGGCGTGGATGGTGGCGCCCCCTGGTGAGCACACGTTGTCCTTCAGCTGGCTGGGGTGCTGTTCCGAGTCCAGCAGCATCTTAGCTGCTCCCTGAGCAAAAGGACAGGCAGGAAACAGCAAAATAAGAGTTAAACACAGGACAAATAAATGTTTAAAGCTGTGTTCTTTCAACTGGACAACATTAAAACCATGAAAAACAGAAAGATTGTATAATTAACCGCAAAAACAGGCATAAGTTAAATGAGTGAAGTGCACATATCTGATCATTCTGAACAGGTTCAGTCTTTAAAAGCTGTAAAATTGTATGTTACTCCTATAACATAAAAGTTCTGTCCAACAACTGGTCCCGGGGACTGTAGAGCTTCCAGTTAATTAGATGATAAAAAAGACCCCACTGAGGAGATCAGTGGAAAGAAAATCGGTTGAAATTGAACCGATTAGTTATCCAACATGGGTTGTTTTCCTTTTTAAGGCTTTAACTATTTTATGTTTTTTTAATTCCCAGCTGGACCAAAAGATCATGGAGAGTTTAAAAGGCCAACAACACTAACCAAGAGTGCCTGAGCTCCAAGTCTGACAGCAAGTCTCCTGGGGAGCCCCATCTTCACTCCTCCATCTGCAAGCGCATCCAGAGCTGTGAATGCCTAAATGCCACACACAAAAGATTCAGAAATATAATCAGATCTTAGACATCCAAGCAGCAACGAAGCCATTTATTAATAACCCGAGTGAATACTTGAGACTGCAGCCTCGTTAGGAACAGGTTGTTCTGTTGAACTAATTAAATATCCGGCTATTTTAAGATCATTTTAAAAGGGACACGTGAAAGACACGGCACCCGAAATGACATACATAAGCTGGTCCGCTGCCACTCAGCCCAGTCACGGCATCGATGAGGTCCTCCTCCACCTCTGTGCAGAACCCCACACTGGCCATCAGCTGCTCCAGCAACTTGCCATCCTCCACCTGCAAAAAACACATTTATTCACACACACAATACATCTTCCTCCACCTCAGGTAGCTTGTGCCCCCATCTTGTGACAAAATTAGCATACTTAAGGCCTCTACAGCATTACTGTCCCTTTGAAAAAGCCCTGCTCTATTATAAGCCATTTGGCTTTTCTTTGTTTACCTCTGCATGGGTGCCAGTTGCGTACACCGTGGCTCCCTCTTTGACCACCACCGGCGTGTTTGTCATACACCTCATCACTTTGGGGGCCGAACGGTGCTGAAGCAGCTTCTGTAAAATTTCACATGTGCAGAAACAATCAGGAAATCCGCCAGTGCGCTCACCTGCGCAGCTTGAACTTTGCTCCCTGTCCCAGTTTAAGTTTCCTCGATACGAGGTGGCGATATGCGGGTTAAGCAGATATCAGTCGGCCCCACATGTCCACCAGTTGTCCCATTACAGTGGGATTAAGGCAATCATTTTTTTATTGGATTGCCATGTAAACAGTGACTAAAAAGATTATAGTGAAGATGATTTGTAGTGCACATTTAATTAAAAACATGAAATAGTAAGAACAAAGTTGACCTCGAGGCTTGAGTGGCAGTGTAAAGATGGAAGAGGTGGGCCAAAAAATGTTATAAAAAACCTGGCAAATTCTAAAACTGGATGAGAACTCAGCAAGATCGGGACGGAGGCCGACCTTCTCTATCGAGCTGATGGTGACACCTGCTGCACAAGACACGATCAGGTGGCGGTCCTCGATGTCTGGTCCGATTTCGTCAAGTACAAATGGGATGATATGTGGCTTCACGGCCAGGAAGAGCACATCACTTTTGTTGACCGTCTCTTTATTGCTTGTTGTCAGGTTCACTCCCATTTTCTGCACATGATAAAAACAACAATTGGTGGGTAAATGCTAAAGTAAACGGATGTCAGGTTTCAATTCACATGCATACTGGAAATAAATGCATCTTCTCACCCTCAAGCCTGACACGGTGGGAAGATCTGAGTCTGGGGAACTGGCTGTAATCCTTTGAGCAGCGATCACACCTGATGGGGACAGAAGGGAAGTTCAAATGTTGAACCAGCTGCGGTCTTCTGAATGAAGTAACATGGTCTAACTGTTGCAGCAACTTTGGATCGGGTACAAGGCAAATAAAGAGCCCTCACCCGCAGCTGTAAACCCTTTAACCAGTGCGTGAGCCAACTGGCCTGCTCCAATAAACCCAACGCTCATCCTGTTTGATGATGTGGCCTCTGCAAAAGACGGGTCGAAAGGAGCAACTGTTAGAACCCCTCATATTAAGCTGTAATACATGCCAGCATATGATGAAACACCTCGTTTGACACGGTGGCAACACCCCAAACGACAATAATGTACAAGGAAAAGCCGGTTTAAGTGCTGTGATATTGCATCATAACTGCAACATACATACAGAACCGAGCTATTAATACGATTTGGCTAAACCACCATAATAATCACCACAAAACGCTTCCCCGCGTTAACGAGCCATTCATATTTGGAGACTAACTTTACCATTGACATTAGCACACGTAAGCTAACCCTTCACCAATAGTCCTCAGCTGGCGGGTTTTAGCTAGCTTTAACAACCGGGAACCCACAAATACAACGGATTTACATGACGGTGGCAGGAGGTTACCTGAGTCAACGGATACAAGACGTGATGGTACTGCTCCCTGCAGCAGAAAACACTGAAATATGTACTTATTGGTGTCAACGTGGCTTTCCTTTATCCTTATTCAGTATGTGTCTGGCAGGGTAATTGACATCAGCATTGGCCAATCACAATAGAGATCCGGTGAACAAGCTGACCAATCATCAACCAGATGGGAGTATTTGGGCGTGGTTTTGGATCGAGTCATAAAGCTGCCAGAGAATAAACTAGGTCAGAGAGGAGAAGCATGAAACCAGGGCAAGTTTAAAGGATGAAAAGTTCGTGTGTGTGTGCGTGTGTGGTTTCCCATGTATTACTTTCCATAAACTATATTTAGTAATGCATTTGTTCTCGAAAAACGATGTGTGATTTAATGTGACGTGATGTGATGCCATCAAACATTTTTTTCCAGACACTATGAGACAAACCCGTGTCTCTAGCTTTGGTCAAGACACTCAAAAAAAAAAGCTCCACAGTACAGAATGTACTGAACAGAAATTCAAAACTAAAAAAGCAACAGTACAGACACCCATCCTTTAAAAGAATCACGTAAAACCAAACATTAACACTGGACAGGTGAGTTTAGCAAAGGCTTTAAAATCTAGGGAGGTGTGTGCTGGTCCATACGGTCATAGTTTTGGTGACAGGGTTGGTGTCGAATGCTGCTGTCAGTTCAAGGAGACGGGCGTTAAGGTGTCCAGTGTCCCCTGAGTGGAGGTCATTGGTGATTTTAGAAGGAGCCATTCAGAGGAAGCCGGATAGCTCAACGGGTTTAATGGAGGTAAGGAGGCTTTTTAATAATGAGACAGAAAATGGAGACGGTGATCGATAAGATCGTCCAGGTTTTTGGACAACATGTTTGACAGCAGCCAGATTGAGGGGTGGGTTACAGATCCGGAGCTGAGTGAGGATCCAATGATGGCAACCAGGAGTGGGGCGATAGCAGGAGGAAGGCTTTCATGGGTTTTTGGTGGGTGAGGGTCCAGGTCTACAAGATGGAAAGTAATTCCTATTAATGGCATATCAGGCTCATATCCAGCTCTACGGTCAAAACAGCACAGGAGTGTCTTCCAGACCTACAAATGTCCGCTGGCGGTCTCCACCCAGCCTAGATGAGGGTCTCCAGAAGAACCAGACCATTATATGGTCTCTGTGTTTTGTGTTCAGATGATGTCCTTATCATTGTAATGCCTTTTTGTCATTGAACCACATAAAAGAAGTCCAACTGGAAGAGTGAGAATCAACTCAGATGCACAGAACGTTCAGAACAGGATGCTGAAAAGAAAAACAACCTGGATGAGGGTCTGCAGAGGAGAACGCCTTCAAAAACATCCTCTGCAAACGCTGCCAAAGGGTCCGGGTCGTGACTTTATGTCACGTACTCACCGAGGAGGTTTGGGTGTCCTTGAATTTGGATGTGACAGAACGCGGAGCTGAAAACTTTCCAGCTGCTCTGAGTATGTTTTTGTGCATCGTGATTGACAGCAGAACCCTGCGCCAGGATGACGGCGACACATTTGTAGCGTTCGCGTCTTTTGCAGAAGCTGCATGAAGACGTGGGTCTGACACCCCCCCATCCCACGTGATATCCGAACGAGTGAATTTGAATGACGGAACGTTCCTCCGCCGGGAGACGGAAAAACACCAGAAAAGCCGCTGCGTGCGTGTTGAGAATTTGCTTCTATTTGCTTTTCAGTGCTCGAGACGCGAGGACGACGCACCAGAGACAAAAGGGCCGCTGTGAATGCCAACGAGGGGCTGTTGCCCCAGCAGAATATTGACACGTCCCCCTTCAGATGGGACAGAATGGGAAGTAAAGCAGCGACTCTGATGGCGTGTGTGCTGATGAGCCGCTCCTTTGGATGCGGGTCCGTCTTCTCGGTCCAATCTGCTCCACAGATGTTTCAGACTGACTGATGTTTTGGGCAGATTTGACGACCCTCTGATCACCGTGGATTCTAAACTCCTGAGCCTGATTCAGCTCCAGATCCGGATTGATTCAGGAGATTTTGCTGAGGACTCCCTGATGTTTCTGCATGTACAATATGAAAGCCCCCACCCCAGTCGTACCCGCTTGTGGAATAATTACATACAGAACTGTTGGGTACCTTGTTTTCAAACGCTTTTCTTCAGCTCTGCGTTTCAGTCACACACACCCACACAAAGTCAATTTACCACTGGCTGCCTGTGCACTATCACTCACTCACGCTGGGTCCATACGAGTGCTGAGGCGAATTTAATGTTCCTTCTTTTTGGACAAAACCCCCCGAGACATTAATTAAGAGTCACACTGGGCGCCCCCAGGAGCACCGATCAAATCTAGGCTACGGTATCATGACAAATTTTTGCTTGTACAGGAAGGTGCGAATGCATAGATGGACGTGTGTGTGTGTGTGTGTGTGTGTGTGTGAGAGAGAGAGACAGATATGTGCAGGTAATGAGAGCAGGAGTGGGGAATAAAAACATGGAGTGTCTTGGTTGAGTGAGAGAAGGTGTGCATATTTAATATCAGGCAGACGTGAAGACTTCCCTGTGTGTGTGTGTGTGTGCGTGTGTGTGTGTGTGTGTGTGTGTGTGTGTGTGTGTGTGTGTGCAGCAGAGCAGATCTGCATGAGCAGCGTGTGTCTGAAACAGGAGCGAATGCAAACGGAGTGCGAGGAGGTGACGGCAAACGGGCGTCAGCGCTCCCTTTTAACGTCAAAACTCCCGAAACAACAGGAGAGCGTCCCCCAGCACGTCCCGACGCCTCCGAGTGTGGAGAAGACAAGCTGGACGTCCTTCAGCGGGACTTCTCATGCAGCTGCCTGTCTCTCCAAGTGAACGTGAGCTCTGGCAGAAAAGGTGTCCGACACTCTTTATTTGATTACATTTACACGGTTTGCGCCATTAAATAGAAAACTCAACCCACGTCAGTGCTTTCAACAACTAAATTCATCCAAACAATTGACCCGAAACACGCTGAGCGTCCAAAGAGGAGAACAGTGGAGCAGCAAACCTCCTGGATTAATGAGGTCAAAGGTCACCGCAGCTTCCGGCCGTGATGAAGTCCGGGGCACCTGTCGCCGCCCGTCCCCGTCAGCAGAGTTCTTACACCACAGGCTTAAGCTCCGGGGTCCACAGGGACTGAGACTCCATGTCAATGTCTGATGGAGGACAGCTGAGGGGGGGGGGACACTGGGGGCTTAGCTGCTCTGTGGCAACAATGTCCGTCGCCATCGGTGGAGTTCCTTCCACGCCGCCGCCGTTGTCTTCTGATGTTTTTGGATGGTGGATTCTTCAAGGTTCAGCAGGACTGACGTAACACATGAGAAAGGGCGGCCGAGGGCGCCTCCAGTTGAATTAAGAGCTATTAAGATGCAAATAATGATGTTTTTCCACACAAAAATTGGCAAATAATCGAATAATAAACCCGAGACAGGCTCTGCTCGTGTGTGGAGGCAGAGGGGGGGATGCCAGAGGAGCCGACCGCTGGGGCAGCCTCTCTCTTTCTTTACGTGCGCGGCTTTTTCAGGATTTGCATCCGTGGCAGTCACGGGTGCGACGGGGGAAAACATTGATCCCGGATTAGAGATGCGCTCGCCGGCGCGGTCAAAGCGAAGAAGGGAGGCAAGGAAACCACGGCGGCGTGAAGAGCGAGGGAGGGAAAAGCCTTTGCAGGGATCCGAGTGTGGTGAACCGGTCAAAAATCCACAACGTTCCTGTAAAGTACTTCTAGAGGTGACGCCCAACGGGAGGAAGGAAGTAAAAAACATACAGTACAGGCAGACTGACTACAGGGGGGAAAAAAGACAATAAAGGTGTATTACATCCATCTGTTACATCCAATAATCAGGATTCTCCACAATCTCACGATACTATTTCATTGAAATTCGACCGACATTTGCTTAATCCTTCTAACAAATTAACCAACAGATGGGTGAAAGCACCCCCCTCCCCCAGAAGTAATTAAGTATTTACGCAACGATTTACTGTACCCGCGCAATGTTTGTGCCTCTGTGGGACCAGATTAGTTCAGTCGTCCTCTGGAACTGGATCTCAGCTCACAATGCAGATTTTTATCCTTCGTGTTGCTCAAACTAACGCAGAGATGCGGTGAAGGAACAAATATCAGATGATACACGCCATACTTGATGCTAGTAACTTATTACTTCTAATAACACCCCTGCATTGATGTATCTGGCCACACGGGGGCAGTAAAGCAAATTAGCATTCTGGAAAAAACGAACATGTTGACAGTCACTTCTGCTGCTAATTAGTCTAGCAGTTTAAGATTTCGTCACTATCGAAACAGCAATTTTAGTGACGACAAGTGTAAATGCATAAAAAATAACAAACCACAGTGAGGCTTAGCTTAAACGGCTTTTATAAAGGCTACATTTACATAGATATTATAGAGCGATTCACATTACGAGTGTGGTGGTTCTTGTCATCATTTGGCCTATTTTTGCGGACACGGTCACCTCCTGCAAACATCCCCATATCAAACTGACCCCTTTCAAACTGTGTCATCCTGAACCCTCGACTGAAACGAGACGGTTGCAACCAGGCCAAAGATCGATCAGAACCTTTCATAGGGCGCCAGCAGCCACATATAAATGCTGTGTCACGGCTTCAGCATGAACACAGAGCGGCCTGTGCAGACGGATCCCGTTTATTTTTGGCAGACTTGGTAACTTGCGCCGATCTCCTGTGTGGGCTTTGCAAATGACGAGGATGCCACGCGTGCCTTTGCCAGAAGTGCTATTTATATTCATGTATTATTCAAGTCTGTGCGTGTGTGTGTGTGTGTGTGTGTGTGTGTGTGTGTGTGTGTGTGTTTTAGCAAATTTAGCTGGACATTCCAGGAGGTCTTGCCTTCATGGGAGAGGCTGGTGGTGGTCTCGAACTCTCTCAGAAACCCGTTTGAGAGGGGAAGTTAAAGACATGGGCAGCGAGGGTGTGGCAGAAAGGTCACCAAGGTCAGATTCCACAGCGGTTTCACGTTCAAACATTTGTTCAAAGTCTACGGTTATTTCACGACGGTCAACTTCTGTCGCTGCAACGTGAGAATCGAGGGAGACCTACGCTCGTGAATTTGGGGACAGACGCGGCGAGCCGAACCGTAACCTCTGGGAGTAGAGCAGATCCGCCACATACAGTCCAAAGTTGACAAAAGAGAACACCGCCACCACCAGCTTGCTGTCCCACGGACATTTTCCCTGAGGGCAGGAAGACGGCCTCCACGGAGACCCGTATTTAGTGTCGAAGCAGAACACCGGCCACACCACCGACGCACTCAGGTACAGCAGAACTTCCAGCAGCGTGCACACCACCACGAAGCGCTCAAAGGTCATGCAGCAGACGGCCTTGGTCCGCCTGCACACGGTCATCACCACCACCACCACTGTCAGAACAAAGCAGAACGCGTAGACGACCACGCAGTAGATGGTGGCCACGTAGCGGAAATACTCGCTCCTGTTCGCCAGAGCTCCGAAAATCACGCAGGCCACGAAGCCTTGAACGACTTTGAGGAGGCCGGAGACGGTGGCCATGTAGCCCACCACAGCCTGACCCGGCCTGGCCCGGCACAGGGCCACCTCGGCCCCGTACGCCACAGCGCCCAGGATGGAGCAGACGGTCACAGCAATGCGGAAGTTTCGAACCTCGCAGCCGGCGTAAGGGCATTCGGATTGAATGAAGAAGAGAGGGTAGACGACTGAGGCTGTGACGAACCTGCGGAGGAAGAGAGAGAGTAAAGAGGAACAAATAATCACGAAGCCACCCCCGCCACCAGGAACAAGACGGACAATAAACAACATATTGGCCGGCTAAAATAAATCAGTCAGCAGGGACTTGAAAAGAAAAGTAGGAATTAGCGTTAGCTTCTAACACGCTACAAAACAGGTCGCAAAGAACCTGCGTGAAGCCACGAAAGTGTCACCATCCCATCATTTACGGTACACCGGCTGACTTACAGGAGTGTTGCGAAGGCCGCACATGTGACCGTGAGGTTTTCCCAGGACACGGGCAGGCAGCTGTAGAGACGCGTGGCGTCCAGGAAGAACACCACCACCGACATGGCGAAGCAGAAGCACCACGCCGCCATGCAGAACACGCCCTGAGAGCCGCTGAAACCGGCGCTGTGGGTCACCATGGCGATCACGGCACACCCCATCGCTAACTGGCAGAGACGGGCGGCACCCAGAAGTGAACAGAGGGCCCTCTGGTTGAGGTACGGACCCCCCTGTGAATCCATCGCTGAGGAAACCAAAGTTCTGCCAGGAGATTTTCAGGCGGTCGCTCGGTTGTAATCACAAAGTCCTGCTGCCGACGGTTCCGTCCAGTAACATTTGACAGTTTAAACTCTCAGCATCCTCGATGAGGACGGATCTGGAGGTCAGGAGGATCTCACGCCCTTCTTCCTGCCCTGTTCACCAACATTCAGTCCACACGACCGCGATCACGCTGACCCACCAAGCACAAAAGGTCCCGATTTTGCTGTCCTGTAATCCCAAGTGAGTTTTCCCTTCCCATCACAAGTTGGTCCGGTCCAGGTTGTTCATCCCGCTTTAGTCCAACACATTCCAGCCCACCTCCTCAGATTACCTGTTTGTCCTCCGTTGTTGGTGTGAGCCGATCCCGTCGTATCAAAAGGCTTTCCTTCATTTCAGAGGTTGCTCTCCAGCTCTTTCCCGTCACGCTCTCCTTTCACGCCGTCTGTCACTGTAAGATCGGGAAGGCGGCGGGGGGGGGGGGGGGGGGGGGGGGGTCTGCTGGTCAGCTGGACCAGAATGGAAGTTATTTAGGGTTGGGTAATGGCACAAGTGTCAGAGGGATATGCACATGTTGTTGGGAGTGGAGTCAGGGCATGCAGACGGATTACAGACCCAGAGGAATGACAGGAGGAAGCTGAAGATGTGTCCAGAATGTGTAACAGCAACAGGGAAAATCTGGGCTTAAAGATCTGAATGTAAGCATAAAAATATACATCAGACAGACATAATAAGTGCGTTCGTGCATTTTTAGAACGGAATTCAGTTCAGGGTTTGTTGTCATGTCCACTGTAAACAAGCGTAAAACATCAGTAAACAGATGAAATGCTTCTTTTTCAATATTAAATGATTACAGTTCAAAGATTAATAAGATAAAACTTATGATTAGGAAGGTAAATTAGATTGTCTGATTAGTTTAAGCTGGGAAAAAGAGTCTGATGGTCATTATGTATTGCCAAAGTTAATAACTCGAGAAGTTTTTGTACACGACACAAAAACACAAGTTTAGAACCAAATTGGAAACAATTTGTTTTACACCCTGTTGAATGTTACAGCAGCGCCCCCTTGTGGCCACACCACCATACATCCGTCTCTTGCCCAAGAAACAACCAGGAAGTGATTTTCTCTGAAAACTGATTTATTTTTGTTTTATATGACATTCTGTTGAAAATTTAGACACAGTTAAATCAGATTTTATTATTTTACATTTTTGACCTATGGTGTTATTTTAAGCACACTTTGCTGCAGCTCCCAGTGGGAGTTGCTGTTGTTTAAAGAAAGACAACAATTTTCAGAGCCCTAAAAAGATTTATTTTATGACAAAATTTGCATTAATGAATGAATCGGTTATCTCCACTTAACAATATAGTAAATCCCCTAATAAAACTCAAATGCGAAGGCTTCAGGTAGTCAACGATGATTGCCGATTTATTCAAACTTTACTCTGAATAGAAGAAATCTGTCGTGCTTCAGGGGGTGAAAAATGTAAATTTGAACATTTCCAATTCAATGACTTCTCTTCTTCATGTGCTCCCACAAAGACAGTGAGACCTGCTTTTTTTCTGACAATTTTTTTATTCATTTGGCACTAAATTTACATACCAGCTGAATAAAAACCTCTTCTGACTATAATCAAACATTTCCTGGCCAAAGATGGAGCTCCCATTGATGCTTTTTCCCCTCAACAAACTTTTTTAAATGATGGAAAACCCCGTCTGCAAAGGCAGCGTTCTGCTACGTTTGACTAATTCACGGTTGTGATTATGTTTCTCAAAGCACAGATTAAGGGCGGCTCTCTCAGCTCCTCCGATGTGCTTCCAGGTGAATCCACCCAGCCCAGAGCTGCAGTCTCATTTCTTACCTGTGTAGGAAAGGACAGACAGGCAGCTTAAAGCTCCGAGGGAATGAAACAAGTTAAGAACCGAGCAGCCGTGAGCGCGTTGGGCTCTGTCGGAATGAAGTGTGGCTAAAAACGAAAGTTCCACATGCTCCATGCCGACGCCGCGGAAAATCCATCAAAAGACTAAAAACAGTCGGAGAGAGAACATTCCTCCCACGACTACATCAATACAGCGACCATCAGAAACACCACAATGCAACAACACAGATGTCTGGACACACAGCTCTGATGTGGTCCAACAGCAGGCGCTCTCCCGGGGCCCTTTGTCTCTGGAGTGGTCTACTGGGGGACCCAACGGGTTCATCCGGGCATGAATGCCATCCTCCAGACTCCGTTATGGTGCTTTTGTTCTTCTTTTGTGGTGCCGATTAACTACAACGTGAGGTTTCACCGCCCTTTCCTGAACCTAAAACCTTTATTCTTCTCTCCTCTGCTGCGAAAACAAAGCAGCCATGTTCTCTTGAAGAACACTCAAATAACACGGCCGTCCTCACCTGGAAGCTTGAGCCACTTGGGCACCGTTCCTGGATCAGCCCGGGCTGTTTTGGCCATCGTGGGGCGAGCCGATGGATTCTGCTCATCCTGCGCGGACGTGCCGGCGTCCCCGGGTGGCTCCTGGCTCTGTGGTGGCTCATCTGAAACAGCGGAGCTACAGGAGGGCTCAGGTGACCGAAGTATGCACCTGCGGTGGGATACGAGAGAAGGACGGAAAATTACAGGTGAGTCGCTGGGACAAGACAATCAGCAGAAAGTCCAAACCAAAGAGGAAGACACTGAATATTGATAGTGAGTAGAAGAGTGGCTAAAGGACTCCAGCTCTTCGCACAGACACACACACACACACACACACTGGACGCAGACGCACCTCGAAACAGACTCGTTTGCTTGCTGGGCAGAGACAGACGCCTCGATAAGTCCCCTCTTCAGGTAAACGCCTGTGGAGGACAAAAACAGAGACGACTCCTGCGTCACGCAGCTCTCCAGTTCAAATCATGTCCACAAAAGACCAAACAAACCCGTCTTGGCGTCCGATCCAAAGTGCACCAGCGCGCCAGGGAAGAGGTCGGCCTGCGAGAGACGGAAAAGTCAGAATTGAACATTTGTGTG
This sequence comes from Takifugu rubripes, assembly GCF_901000725.2. Classification (NCBI taxonomy): domain Eukaryota; kingdom Metazoa; phylum Chordata; class Actinopteri; order Tetraodontiformes; family Tetraodontidae; genus Takifugu; species Takifugu rubripes. The sequence continues at coordinate 3,574,526 of NC_042301.1, read as the reverse complement.
CTGCTACCACAAAAATGATGAGTCGGCGCGCCCGGATCCGAGGCGAGAACCAAGAGGACTCAACCCTGCCTGGCAGATTTTTAATAATTTGATATTTGACCACTGTTAGTAACTCCCAGTTACTAGGTAGACTTTTAAAACCGCTCTTCACAACTGGCGAGTACAAGGGGGCACCCACACTGTCCAGTTTCTCCCCCTGCTCTCGCTTGCTGGTGTCTAAATTGGGACGTGCTGGCCTGATTGCTGTCATCGCAGCCCTGCCGCAATTTGTTACAGTGGAATTACTGACATTCCAGGTCCCTTTAAACAGTCGTGCCAGCACATAAGAGGAGGAAATGTGTGTGTTTGCGAAGCAGAGGGAGTGAGAGATCCTGAAGGAAGAAGGGAAACATAAAGGTAGGGAGGGATGTCTGCCAGCAAAGGGCGGCGGGATTGAACATTCCTTTACTGGCACGACACAAAGTGTTTCAGGGTTGTTTGCACGTCACATCTTTCAAGTTTAATGCATGTGTGCGGCGATGACTGTAACCCGACACAAACGGGTGGTGAAAACTTGTGGGTGTGAGACTTCGGAGAAACAGGACACAATGTCTCAGTGAGCGGCGCCACTGTTCCTGTTTTTGGGCCCTTTAATGCTTTGAAGTCCTTAATGGACAAAGACAAGAAAGAGGAGGACAGCAAAAGGAAAAAGAGAGTAAAGAGTATGTAGGCATCTGTGGTGGGAGGGAACTGCCGATCCCCTGATAACCTGACTGGTTACCAGGCCGGGGCAGGACACCCAATCAGAGATGGAGGGAAAGGACGCAAGACTGACAGGTGGATCATCGACGGAGCCTTCGTAGAGAAGAGAGAGCCGAGCTACGAAGTCGAGCCGACGTTCATCAAGGTCACTCTGTGGCCCAACCTCCACAAAACCTTCTCCTCTTGGCTCAGCCTCAGTAGAAGCTCTGAGAGGAGACATCTGAGAGGAGTTTAGGGCAAAGCTGAAGCTTCTCTTCTTTAGAAGGAGCCAGCTGAGGTGTATGGATCACACACACACACACGCACACACACACACACACACACAGTACTAGAGGGTCGCGCTCTCTCTTCCCTCACATCTTTTCCATTAACGAAACAACTCTGAACTACGACCAAGTATCACATCTGCCCACAGCTCTGTGTTCCAGATCAAAGCCACTGCATTAACACATCTGCCCGGCTGGGGGTCAAGGAGACTCGAGAGGGGGGGGTGCAAGTGTTATAGGATGTGCTGGGGCTCTATAGAGGAAAGAGGGGTGATTGGAAGCCAGAGTTCTACAGCTGCAATTTGTGTCAAACTCCAAACTGCTGCAGTTCTTCTGGCCTAAAAGACACAACTGGAATGGATTTTTACCTGAATCAGAGTAGCTGAGGGATCGTTCAGAATGGTCTTTGGAGGTGTGATGACTGAAAGACAAGGATAAATGGAAGTGAACATTTGCATTTGAACAGCAGTGCGGCAGATGGTCAGAACGTCCCAGCTGCCCCTGCAGAGCGAAGATCGCTGCCGACACATGGTAATTATGCCCGCGCTGGCTCCTGCGAAGATTAAGAGACTTACAGAGGTAAAAGCTGAGCTGAGGATCTTCCAAATGACTCCTTACAAAAGCCCTCAGAGCACCAACTGCAGGACGACAAATAGACGTTTTCTTACACTTTTGCCAGCGGGGATACGATGCTATGAAATATTTAGGTCAAAGGCAGATTCACATTCCCGCTTTCTTTTCTTCACTGTTGTTCCTGATGAATCAGATGTTTGCGCTGTTGTACTGGGCATCAGTTTGTTGTGGTTTTGTTGATGTGAAATGTTGGTTTCGGGGGGAAATGACGCCTTAAAAATGTGTGTGCATGCAGTGCCTGAGGCTCAGAGTTTGTACTGTCGGAGAAAAAGACATGTTTGTTTATAAAATATCACATGTAAATCAGATGTTTTAGGTGGCATCTGTGCAGGAAGGGTAATATTTAATCAAGTAGCTGTTACATTTGCCCTGCTGAAACTACATTCACCTGAGAATGGTTAACTACCTAATCCCGACTAAAACCCAGTGGTGTGTAGATGACAGGTGATTTTCAGGTGGAATTCCCCTCAGATTTGTATTGCTGGTCTATGAAACTGCTGCGGCTGCGCTGGATTTAGCCTCTTCAATTATGCGTCCTCGTCTCCTGCTCACTGTCTCGCCGTCACTCTGGTGTGGCTAAAGTCATAAACGTGGCAAAGAAGCTGCAACAGCGTTGGTATACCTGAGGCTAGCCAGCAACTCACCTGTCTCCACAGGCCTGAAGAATCCCTGAAGAATATGTCTGTCTGGAAACTGGACCCTCAGGACCACCTGGAGACATGAAACAGCAACTTTTGAGGTCCATATTTCATACAAATGATCATTTATAAAAAGACGTTCGCCTGTTAAGTGTCCTCACTCTGGGATATCTTTCCATCTTCTCTTTTATTTGTGCTTCTCTTGAAGCTTTAGTCATCAGTGGTGCCTCCTCTAATAACTTCCTGAAGAAAATTAGGTAAACAGAGAGAAAATAGTTGTTAGAAACCCACCTCTGGCATGAAAAAGTGACACAAACGAAAAAAAGGAGGAGAAAATATTTCATCCCAGCTTATGTGTGGCCACAAATGTGTGACGGCGGCAGCTGGCTTAATTTCCCCCTTTGTAATTACAGTAATTGACCGAGTGGTAGTGCGGCTATGAGGCGGCAGGCTAAGCCAATATAGACAGAGAATATGCCCGATACGACACAGACTGGGGACTCGCTCTTGTGATCCCATATTTAGAAGCTTTCGTAGCTTATGTGGTGTCATAACAGAGTTCAGGATACTGGGGAAAAAACCCAAAGTGCTTAAATTGGCTCTCTTGTTCTACCTCTCACTCTTCAGCATGGCGAAGCGCTTGCGAATGTCATCCACTGTCACTTCAAAGAACTCATCAGGGAGGTTGTCAAGATCCTTGGAATGACTGGATATGGCTGAGTCTGGCAGGTAGACAAGAGGCTTCCTTTCTATTGGCTGCAGGCGGAGGGAAAAAAGGGAAATTTCATGAGAACACAGAAGAAATCCAAAGACTGCGGATCTTAAGTTAATGTTATTTATTCCTGGAGAGCATTGAGCAGCCATTATGCAGCGTTCAAGAACCACATGCAAATCTTGGGTTGGTGCCTTGCCCAAAGGTATTGACTGGTAACTGGCTCAGCAAGTTGTTTTGGAAACTGGAGTAAACTAGAGAAAACCTACACCAAGCCATGTGAAGGACAAACAAACGGCACACAGAGAAGCCTAGACCGGGACTAGAGCCAAGGACCTTTGTGAAAGGTGAAAATCTGGGATGACTCCACTTGTAACCATCTGTGTCTGACTTCAGACATTCAGCACCTGACTATAAATTCAAAAATAAGGCAGCTGAAGATGTTAGTGAGAAAAATGGACACCACACCAAAAGACGTTACCTCCATTAGCTCCTGTCCCGGCTCCATGCCATCATCTGGCTGGTTGACGGCGGTCTGACACTGTTCACAGAGAGAAAATACACCTAAATGTTTTTTTGTTTATGGACTTTTAATCTGTGTACATTTTATAAAATAAAATAAATCCCTCAAGAGTAATTATTGAGAGTGGCGTGAACGCTGGTCCATTGCTTTTAACATAATTAACCCTTAGAGGCATTAAAAAGGTGAAAAATGCATTAATAAGAAAGCAAAATGCCACTTTGTTGACCTCAGTTGCATACTTACTTACAATTATGATTTATTTCTATTTATTTTGGGCATATCTAACCTGGTTAAATGTAATTGTTGAAAAAAGGTTGTGATTTGGTTTTTTTAAAGCCCAACAGCACTCACCTTGCCAGAGCCATGGCTGGATTTGGCCTTTTTGGCTTTTGGTGAGTCTACTGCTGCATTCAGAGCAGAGTGAGACGATAATGTTAAAGATGAAGCTGGTGTCCGACCAACTTCACCTGCCCCGGGACCACCAAGGCGTTGGCCCCCTCCAGAGAAGGGGATGAAAGCAGATGCACAGGTGGCAGAGAAGGAAGACGTTGACGGAGAGTTCAGTCCTGATGGTCCCGCTTCCTCACCGTCTTCCCTTCCACTCACAACTGGGGGAGAACTTTGCTCAACCTGGCTCTGAGATGCCGAAGCCTCTTCCTGTTGATCAGGAAGTGTGCTTGTGGCCAAGTCACCAGGAGGCACCTGAGTGTCCAACGGCCCCCGAGAGCTTGGATTTTGAAGTGGCACTTCAGCTGCGGATGCTGGCATGGATGGAAGAGCATCAAGCTGGGGTGGGGGGCTACACGTCATGTCATTGACAGGGGGAGTGGTGGGCGTAGCAGCTGGTTTGGTGACTTCTGTTTTATCTTCATCTTTCTGAGTTTTGCTTTTGATTAAAAACCTTAAAATAGACATACGCTGCTTTAATACGATTAGATTTATTTGAAGCCTGCCTATACGCAAGTTTCCTACCTTACAATGGCACTTCCTCCTGTGAGACCCAGAGACTTCAGCGTAGCCTTCTTGAGCGCTTCGATCCCACTTACCTAGACACACACGCAGACAAAATTTAACTACCTTTTTTTTTTTTTTTTTTTAAATGAGGGGTTATAAGAAAACAGCATACCTCATTTCTCATATAAACACACACTGGGGTGGATCCTGAGTCAGACTGCACTGTCACACTGGAATAAGTAAAGGGCAAAGGAAAAATATGAATTTAGGGAAAATGAATTTTATTTACCTTAAGGGGGACTTTACAAATTGGAAATGATTTATGTTTCCACACATCCAGCATGTGTGGAAACTGTACATGTGTATTTTACCAGCAAAGGTCCAAGGGAGGACATACAGGAATTGAAGACACTTTATCTGGTCCTCACAGCTTCAGAGAGACTTTGGTTAAGAAACAAGTATTAACCAAGTTAAGACTTGTCTCAAAGGTCTAGGATTTTAGGTCAATGTTAAACATGTTTAGAGTAGGGCTGAGTGTGTGTGTGTATAGGTAATTCTCTGTCCAAACAGTTCTTAAACACAAAAGTTGCCCCTCAACTTCCAGAGCGTTTTATGGTGTTTTGGAACGAGCTTTAGGTGACTTAGGCAGTTACAAAGGAAGTGAAAACATTTAGAAAGTGACAGAAATTTCAGTGAAAATATAAACACACACACACACACACACCTGATCTGGGGGAAATGTGTTACCACGTCCCAAAGACTCTGCTCACATGAGAAGGAACCTTGGTGTCGAAGCCCATTCTCCATTTGAAGAGCAATTGAGACCTAAAGGTTGGGAAAAGAAAGAATTCACAATATCCAGCTGTGAGAGCAGGTACGATGTGGAGCACTGGATTGTTAAAACCCACTGACTGCAATGGAATATGAAGGCTATCGTATGATCTATAAGATTATTAAATAACACTCATCTGTCAATAGTATAACTACTAAATTTAATTATTTCAAAAATGGGACTTTGCCTTTGCTAATTGGGGCTTTTTCCACACTCTTTATCATAGTGCACATATGACCAAGTGGTTCCCAGCAAGGATTCATTGCAGATTTGTGTTAGTAATTCCAACAACGACTTCAACAACCCACAACTACAGAAAACAAGGTCACATCCAGAAGGTGCTGTCGATTGACAGTCATCATCATAACACCCTTCTATTGGAGAAATGGTATTTAACCCTTCTGAATGAATATATCAGACATAAAGTGCCATGTAACTTCAAAAAACATCTAACACACAGGTGTGCAACTAACTAATGGGTAACTAACCTGGCTCTCCGTTACCGCCTGTTTCCTTGTACATGTCACTATCTCCAGTTTAGCATTGTTGGGCAGGTTGGCAAATCTCCAGGGCAGACTCAGGTCAATGTTTGTCCTCTGAAACCTATCAAAGAGAGCTGGGTGAACATGATGGAATGGCCAAATCCTTCCTAAACAACGGCAATGTATAATAACCACGATAATAGTAATTATACTATTGATGCTTTTCAGTTGTTATCATTACTTAAGCCCCAACATACAGGTTAGTAATCCTTTCAAATGCTAGGACAGAATATGGCTTCATCTTATATTGCAGTGTAATAGATAAAGGTTGGAGATAAGAATTCAGGGCAACATAACATTAATTTATTAAATGGTACCTTGGCTGATTAAATACGTACTTCAAACCATGTTCCTCTGGGTCAAATCCATGTTTTTTACAGACGTCTTCTAGAACCTGAAAGACGATACATATAAGATGGATTGTATAATTCATGAGGGCCCACTTCATCGCAAAAATATAACGTTTCTTCTGCTTAAACAAAGAAACTGATCTGTCACTGGCTAGCTGATGTTAGCCTGAGAAGGTAATTCAGAGAATCATCCGCTCTAGTTCGGAAACCAAAGAAACAACATATACGACAGTGAAACTCATAAGAAACCGGCGATTTGTAGTTTAACACCGCTGACCTGTAATAACGGTGTGTTTGGAGACACCTTGACTGTTTGTCTTCTCCCATTAGGAGCCAGAACCGTCACCGATACACCGCTGGCCGCCATACTGCCTAGTGACGTCACGTTGTTTGTTTGAATAAACTTTATTGACCAATTACACGCATACACACGCGAGTCAGTGGCGATTGGGGTTAATGAACCATGCAAAGATCATTTCGTCATATAAGGACAATTAAAATAAGCTCCACACCGTGGATCAGAATAGTAAAAGTTGTAGCCTGTCGTTTTTCTAATCGACAGTTCACAGCACTGTAGAGGCACAGAAGTTAAGGGACACACCTGAAACAGTAAAATTAGTTAACTGTTTTAAATTAACTTATTAAATCGTTTTGATTAGTACATTCTTGCATACCTGATTCTTGTGCTTGCATGCACATGTGCCATCATTATATCAAATCACATGTTATATCATATACTGTGTTATATCCCATAATGATGGGACTAAGTGGATTCGTTTTGTAAGTGAATAAATGGCCTTGACTTTCTATGCAAGAGCCACAATTGCACTAAATACAGTTTAACTCACCGTTGTTTTTTATGCGCAAATGTGCAATAATACCGAAATAATTCATTTCTCTACTATGGCAATGATGCTGCTCATAAATGGGTTGTGTACAATGATGTGGTTTTATTTAGAGGGCAAGTCTTGTATATGTTTATTCCTGTTTTCTACTTTTATTGTCTCTATTACCTTTAAAACAAGAAACCTAAGAGGAGTGCACCCTTCTTTTTTTTCGTACCAGTTGCAATCACAATAAAGTCATTCACTTGTTCTTCAAAGGTATTCTCCCATCATTACATGAGCAAAGCTTGATAAGAAAATAACACTCTTTAATGAAGATCAGGATGTATAACAGCGGGGGGTTTCAACAATTTTTGGATCTAGTTAAATCCTAACGTTTGCGGGGGTTTTTTCTCTCTTTTTGCGCGTAAATGACACCTATGGAAAAAGCATTTACATTGACAGATTAGTGAATGTATACGGATTATGTTTAGGCCCATTGGCTGTTTAATGTGAGAGAACTGCTGTGGGGAGGGAGGCGTGGTGGGTTTCTAAATAAGATACCATTTCGTCCCAAGAACCTGAACTAGAGCCGGCGGGTTGACTCGATCCGTCATGCGTGAGTGACTCCCTGCTGCAGAAGGGATGTAGGTTTGAGTTAAACTGCAGCAGTTCCACATAGACCACGGAGAACCCTGACCTGCGCTCCTTCTGCAGCCCTCTTGATATTTTCCAGGTTCCTCTTCTTTTTTGTATTTTTTCCCCGTGTTGAAGTGTGGATTCGGGGTGTAATGAGCTTCTCCGGTGTGTCCCCCGTGCGCTCTTGCCTGCTGATGCTCTTCATCCACATGAGCGCTCCGGTGGAGGCGAAGACAGTTCCCGGAGCTCCGGCTCGAACTCGGCGGGCGCGTCTGCAGCCTCCGGGGGGAGCAGAGAGCATCCCGCTTGACTTAACCCCAGTGAAGGCGAAGGCGGACGACTTCTTGGCTCAGCTGGAGAACCTGGCGCAGTCGTTGTACACATGCTCCTCACATAAGCTGGATGAAGACATGAGGCTGCAGTTCTTAAAGAACGACTCTGTCACCTGCAATGATGGGTCACCTGCAGGGTGAGTGAATGGCCGTACGTGTGATATATATTTTTTTTACTTATTACTAAATGAATGGCGTGAAATAGTGAAGATGATGGTGACTTCATAAATGCAAGAAAAAGAAGTTGATATAAAGGCCACAACCTAAATATATAAGATGGTGGTGGTGGTGGGGGGGTGTGTGTGTAAACATTTATGTTTATTTGTGTGTGTGCATGATAATTTGACAGTGTATTTGTTCGCATGCAGGTACTATATTAGGGAATCTAAAAGCAGCAAAAGGTGGCTGCTACTGTTAGAAGGTGAGCAAGAACTTAGATACGCACCCTGTAGGAGACCTCCTAGTGTCATCTCCATCCCTCCCTCCTTCTGTGTATGTTTAGGTGGATGGTACTGCTTCAGCAAGCATTCGTGTGACTACAGAATGAAAACGACGAGAGCACTGATGAGCTCCTCCCCATGGCCACAAACCAGAAAAGGTACCAAATACAGATGTAATTTCCTTCTTTTTTTTCTCCTCGATTTTCCTGCAACTCTAAAGGAGGAAAATCAACAGTGGGAAAATACACAGGCGCGAATAATACACCTGAATATACGGCAGTTAGGCAGCTACGCACCAGGCTTTTGTATTTTCAGGAAGCACTATCATCAGTGTGAACCTTCTCCGTTTGACAGGAACAGGAATTCTGTCTCCTAAACCAGAGGAAAACCCTTACTGGTGGAACGCCAACATGGTGTAAGAGCTTGTGATCGTAATTCTCATTTCATTTCGCACACTTGTTTTGTTTTTGTTGTTCTTTGAAACAAGAATTTCATATTTCGTATTACGGATTCAACTAAAGTCAGTTTTATTCCCGATTCTTAATTTGCACAAATTTAATTTAGAGCAAGTTTATGACGTCAGACTTCTACGAGAAGGATTAAATAACAGAACATTGTAAAACAGAATAGAACAGAGTTATTTTTAGTTGTCTGTAAAAATAATATATTCAGCATGTGGTTGTTAATGAGGGAGCACACTTATCTGTAATTCTATTATGTTTTACAGAATTAACAATAGAATTTGTAGAATTAATATTATAGGAGACATAATATCCTCCTTTTGGTTTTGCAGTTGTTTGGCTCATTTCTGCACCGACTCATATAAAAATATCTGATTCTCTCTACTGTTCTTATCCTTGTTCTCCTTGTTTATTCACCTATCCTTGTTTATTCACCTATCTTTGTTTATTCACCTATCCTTGTTTATTCACCTTCTGTCCTCTGTTGTCTTTCAGTTTCCTCCCCTACTGTTCCAGTGATTTGTGGAGTGGAACCAAACCCAAGACTGAGGACAGTAAGACACTATACACCAAAACAATAATGTTGTTGTACTGGATGAGACTGGAAAACAGTGCTTATAAAATCATTCAACCATGTTTATATTTTATTGTCCTTTATTAATGCATCTACACTCAATGACTATTTTCCATCAATTCAGTCATCACCGTTTAAAGAAATAAGCAAAGTTTCTCTGACAGGGATACACACTAATATTTGAGAAATATATACAAGATTTGCATATAAGAATACATCCTCGCTTCTACAACCTGTCTCAGAGCTTTTTGGGCCCTGAAAGGGGGAGCATGTCATGCTTGTGAGGTTAAATAGGACATTGTCTTCAGCTGCAAATCACTTTCTCCAACTAGTACAGTCTCCAATAGTTTACCATCACAGAGCGTCTGAATTGAGTGAACTTTAGAGCGATCCACTGTATTATTTGCTGGACATCACTTTGGGTAGCACGTTTAAAATTTTCATGTAACCTTTAACAATGAACCAAATGGTCAACAGCTCATTTTAGTTGACACAAGCTCATATGTTTGAGTCAGGATTTCATCGTCTATTTTTTATATTCATCTTTAGGCGGGTACGCATTCATGGGCTCTCTGATTATCAAGGAGGTGGTGAATGAGCTGCTGTCAAAAGGTCTCGACAAAGCTAAAGTTCTTCTCCTGGCAGGTATAAGGTCAGTGCTGATAAACTACTGATAACCTTATATACCCCATGACACTAAGACAACGAGAGACAGACTCACTCTTCCTGCCATCAGTGCCGGCGGCGTTGGCGTCTTGGTAAACGTTGACCGCGTGGAGGAGCAGCTGCGGTCTCAGGGTCACCAAGGAGTGCAGGTCAGAGGTTTGTCCGACTCAGGGTGGATTCTGCAGACGGAACAATACAAACAGGGTGACTGCACACATGTTCTGAGCTGTGGTCCTAATGACATGGTAAAGATTGGCTTCAGGTGAGTTGGTGGGATTTAGGGAAAGATGGGGCACGGATCAGTGAGCGTAGATTTTGGGGAAATGCTGGGTTTTTTTGTCGTTGAGGTATTGGGGAGCTGCTGTGCCAGAGGTCTGCAGACAGAGTTACATTGGAGCAGAGTGGAATTGTTTCTTTGGACCTATAATCTACCCAACCATAAAAAGTGAGTGGAAATCCCTGGAGCTGACCTGAACCATAAATACAGAGGCCCTTGTCTTCCACCTGCGACGTATGTCGTGTCTGGTTCAGGCCCAACGTTTGTGGTGCGGTGGCTGTTTGACCAGGCCCAGATGACGATCTCCAACGTTGACATGACTGGAGGTGTGATTACTGAGGGCCAGTGGAATTATATGCACAGCATAGGCCAAGAAACGAAGACGACAGTACAACATGCACTGTAAGAAAGATTAAAGCACAACAAGCTCAAGTGAGGAGGGGAAAGGGTTAATTTATTGTGTTACTGTGTGTTTTTGTTGGCAGAGCCGTGTTTGCTCCAGCGTGCCTGGCTCATGAGCTCATTACAAGAACGTATGTAAATGGATTCCTTCAATGGAAGGAATATTTCTTTTAGCTTCTTCTTAACTGATCATTTGTTAATTCTATAATGTTGTTCTATAGCCTTACAAGCCTGTACAAGGAGCTTTGTTCACGGTGAAAGTCTTAATTTAAACCATCTTAATAAGTACCGTATATAACCTCATCACCCCTTGAAAATTGATCTGATTTTATGAGAAAGCCGAAATAAAACGTCTCCAGCTGATCAGCGTCCACAGTTCTGACAGGAATCGGAAGGAGACTGTCACGGACGGGTTGATTAGGACCCGAACGCAGGCCAGGACACAGTGGTAAAATGGTCAAACAGCTTTATTTACAGGGGGAGGGGGCACACAAAGAACACGAGGAACACGGAGCACACGAGGGCAGCCCTCCAGGACTGCGGAGGGCGCAGGGAACAGGGGCGGCCCTCCAGGAGACACGAAGCTGGAGCGGCCCTCCAGGAAACACAGAACACCAGCACACGATGAGGAAGACAAACAGACACGCTGACGAGATAAACAGACACGCTGACGAGACAAACAGAACACCCTCACGAGACAAACAGACACCCTGGCCCTGACAGGCAGGCACAACCTGCTTAAATAGGCAGCCTGATGTAAATTGCCTACGGGTGCGCCTGCCAGCAGTGCCAGCTGCCACCAATTGTGTGCCTGTCTCTGCAGCTACTGGATGAGTGTTCAGGTTGGAGGCACCTCCCTGCCCAAAGCTCTCCACTGCTGGGAACGAAGCCTGCAGGACAAAAACGGCAGCGGTGGCAACCACGGCAACTACAACCAGACTAATAACAGGACCCGACCAGTGAGGAGTTGCCCTCTACATCTAGTGGACCACTGCCTTTGGCTTAACTGCAACCCTACCTGTCCAGATATTTATGACCAGCCGACAGGACGGGAGATGAATGCGATCCAGTTCCTGAAGCAAATGGGCCTCAAGGAGCTGAAAATAAGCAAACGTCAGGGATGAACTCTGCAGAGCTCCGGAAAGCAGGTTTGTCTTGCCTAAATGAGGCAGCTGCTCATGTTTTGTGTAAAGACACTCGGTAACCTCTTGAATGTTACGGCTGTCTGGGCAGAAAGTACATATTGTTGATAACATGAACTGTAAATGCACATTTGAGCAAGGTGTGATGACAGTGTAGCATAGTTCTGATGGACGAGGGCTGGGTTAGAAACACTGTTTAGTGGGATTTGGTGCTCCCTTCTGTCAATCCTAATATTATAATCTAAAAGACACCAGTGGTTTGTTGAAGGATTATAACTCCTTTAACAACCGTTTGAATCTGCGCTCGTATGTTGCTAATTAAATGGTGAAATAACCCTAAACAAAATGAGTTTTCTTTTTTCCCCTTCATTTACAGTCTTTTATTTCAAATGGTTTGTCACGGAGGGGGGTGAACAGGACCCGAACGCAGGCCAGGACACAGTAGTAAAATAGTCACAAGGTTTTATTTACGGGGGAAGGGGAGCAACACAAGGAAGACGCGGGCAGCCCTCCAGGACAGCCGAGCACAGGGAACAGAAGCGGCCCTCCAGGGCCACCGGAAACTCAGGAACCGAAGCAGTCCTCCAGGACCGCAGAGAACTCGGAACAGAAGCAGTCCTCCAGGACCGCAGAGAACTCGGAACAGAAGCAGTCCTCCAGGACCGCAGAGAACTCAGGAACAGAAGCAGTCCTCCAGGACCGCAGAGAACTCAGGAACAGAAGCAGTCCTCCAGGACCGCAGAGAACTCAGGAACAGAAGCAGTCCTCCAGGACTGCAGAGAACTCAGGAACAGCAGTCCTCCAGGACCGCAGAGAACTCAGGAACAGCAGTCCTCCAGGACCGCAGAGAACTCAGGAACAGAAGCAGTCCTCCAGGACCGCAGATCCAACACACGATGAGGGAACCCGAACAAACACCCTCACACGATGAAGGAAGACAAACAGACACACTGACAAGACGAACAGAACAGCCACACAACACAAACAGACACCCTGGCACTGACAGGCAGGCGCCACCTGCTTAAATAGGCAGCCCAATGTAAATTGCCTACAGGTGTGCCTGCCAGCAGTGCCAGCTGCAACCAATTGTGCCCCACACCACCCCCTACAACACAATGACCGACACAACCCCAAAACCCTGACAGGTTTAGAGAAAACATGGCTTTGATGCAGACATCAATCATGGATGACTACCGGTAATGAAATTTCTTTCTTTATTATTATAAAGGGAGTCGTCCTGTGAGTTTTGGCATGAGTGAGATATCTGGGTGATTGTGGCCACTGTTCACATCACCAAATGTGAACCCATGAGTCGCGATTACGGCCGGAGGCTAAAGACTACAGAAGATAAACCCAGCAAAGGGTTAAAACCCGCGACTGAATGACCGTGGTGGGAGAGGAAGCCTCTTTAAACAGGTTTACTGAACTCCAGTTCGGCTCTGTTTGGGGCATTTAGGCGAAAGATCCATGTGTTTGCTCCAATGTTGTCCGAAATTTAAGGAAAAAGACCTTTTGATGAAATAAAAACCACAATAAATTTCACTTTTCTGGCTTGACAAAAACAGTTTTAAAAACAGCAAATTGACAAATTAAGAGACAGCACACCCTGGGAAAGTCTGAAATGTATACCTCATCATGTCGCACCTACTGGAACTGGACAAATAATCTTCAACCCACAGAAAAACATGGTGGTTAATGGTAAGAAGAAGAAATGTGAGGCTTGCTGAAACACCTGCCCCATCCTTGAAATCATAACAAGTGATGATGAGCTGAGCTGACATAGGAACCAGGATGTCCTTTTTAGTGCTAAATAACTTTAAGGCCCTCGATCTTTGTGGATTTAAGGACTGGGTTGTACTGTTGCTCCTCTTCCTTCGGGCCACATTTTTTCAGAGGTGTCTATTAGTTCTAAAATTTCTCTTTCATAGCTGCTGCACACTTAATGGAGGTTGTGGTTTTGTCCTGATGGGTGTTATGAGGAACTGGGCCCTCGGCTGTCTGCTGCTGCCCTTCATCTACGTGATGGCTGCAGGAACACTGAAGGCAAAGGAGACGGACCTCGACATGAAGCTGCACTTTCTGAGGAATAACTCTGTGACATGTAATGATGGGTCCCCTGCAGGGTGAGTGAGTGGCGTTGCCGTAACGATTACTCAGCGCAATGACCGTGAATAAATCTGCGGTAATTAGTTTAACTTGTTTTGCTCTTCCAAGTATAGTTCCTAAACCTGACTTTTGAAGTGGCGGGGTCTCTGTTTGGTGTAGGTACCTGAATAACACCAACTAGTTTTACTCTTTTATTTTTACAACGAGCGCAAAACAAACAATCTGGAACTTGTTGTTCTCTGAGGCTGTTGACAGCAAAGACAGGATGTCGTTAAGGCTCAATGTTTGTCTCCATTACTCACTCTTTTCTTCTCACTACCAGTCACGCTGTTAGTTAACTTGGATAATCGAGCAAAAAGGTTCCAGGTTCCAGTCTCCTGGAGCTCAGGAGACTTTTTGCTCCGCAGACAGTTGGAAGTTTTCATGTTCTCAAAGGGTAAACTGCAGTCTGGCTTCCTTCCACAGTCGAAAGACACGCAATTGGGTGAAAGGTCAACTGGTTGACCTTCAGGCTGAATGTGAACAGGGGTGTTTGTTCTTCTATAGGTGTTTCCTGGAGGAAAGGCTGTAACTTGGCTCTCACCTGAAGGCAGCTGGAATAGTCCCTCCCACGGGACCCCATTAAGGGAGCATTGACAGTCATATGCACATGTACATTAAAGATTTACAATCTTTTGCTGTATTCACATATAGGTATTATATAAGGGAATCGAAAGGCAGCCCAAGATGGCTGCTGTTCTTAGAAGGTGAGCATGACCAGAGATACAGGAAATGTAGGTGACAAACAGCGTGTGACCTGTTGTACGCGTGTTGTTTAGGTGGATGGTACTGCATCAGCAAGGATACGTGCGATTCCAGATTCCAGACGATGAAGACGTTGATGGGCTCGTCCTCATGGTCGCAAACCAGAAGAGGTAGACGAGCAAACTGTCCCCGTGCACCACAAATATGGAGGGGAAAAGGAAAAAAAATGAGAGGAAATGAATGTTTTCCAATCCCCCAAGAACCCAGACATTTGTCCTTTATTAACATCAAAGTTCTTGTAACCATGACAACGGGATTTTTAACTGAATTAATGTAAGCACTCTCTGTTTCACAGGAAGGGGAATTCTGTCTCCTAAACCAGAGGAAAACCCATACTGGTGGGATTCCAACATGGTGTAAGCACATGTGCCCTTTTTATTTTAAGTTAATACACTTGTGTGTTTTTGTTTGACTTCTTTTTTCCGCTCCTCATATTTTAAAACGTCTACGTTGAAATGCAAGGCCAGAGAACGAGGTCGTTCTTTGTGAAGTCGGCCAGAATAATGCATTTTTGTAGAATTTCTGTCTGCAATACACAGCCGGCTGATTCAGCTGTCTTGCAGTTTCCTCCCCTACTGTTCCAGCGATGTGTGGAGTGGAACCAGACCAAAGACGGAGAATGGTGAGAATATATCTGCCCATTTAACGTTGGTTAACCAGTTAATTAGAGAATAATAGGTGGATAAAACCAGAGTGAGAGATGGTGATGTCACCGCATGTCAACCAAATCTGATTTTTCAAAGCTGTTATTACTAAACAGGCAAAAACTCCTGTTCTTTCTGGTGCATTGAAGAATAATTCAGTAAATCCCCGCATGGCCAGACAAGCCAATCTAAACACGCACTGAATAGAGTCATTTATACAAAATAAGGTATTTTGTGGCATTGCTAATTAGAAGTGAACAATGTGGTTCTTTAATCCTCAGATGACTTTGCATTTCTGGGCGCTCTGATAATTAAGGAGGTAGTAAAGGAGTTGTTGAGCAAAGGTTTGGACCAAGCTGAGGTTCTGATCCTGACAGGAAGCAGGTCAGCTCTATAAGCATTCACAGAATACACACTCGTTAGTGTGAAATCTCACCCCCGCTCCTCCGGCCTCACCTGTCCCCGTCATCAGTGCGGGCGCCATAGGCGTCCTGGTGAACGTGGACCATGTTGCGGAGCAGCTGCAGACTCTGGGTCACCAGGCAGTGCAAGTCAGGGGTCTCTCTGATTCTGGGTGGATTCTGGACAGGAAAAACTACAAATTCGGTGATTGCCTGCATGTGCTGAACTGTGGCCCCATAGACTCTGTGAAGAAAGGCATCAGGTTGGCGAAAAGACAAAAAGTAGGCCAAAGAGCCCCCGTAAAACGTGAAATTGATGATATTTTGTTGCTGTCCAGGCAATGGAGAACTATAATGCCAGAGATCTGCAGGCGGGCTCACATAGGAGAAGAGTGGAAATGTTTCTTTGGTTATAAAATCTACCCAACCTTAAAAAGTGAGTCACGCATGTTTTCTGAATATCGCTTTAAGGTGAACCTTCACGAATGAGCATGACTCTGATGAGCAGGACTTAGCTGAGCTTTTCTGAGACGCCACCTCACAGTTCCTGCACAGGTTGTTGTGTTTCACGTGCGCTCTCAGGCCCTGTGTTTGTGATGGAGTGGCTGTTTGACCAGGCCCAGCTTATGGTCTTCAACGTCACTCTGACGGGGCAGCCTTTCCTCCAGGGCGAGTGGAATTACCTGCAGAGCTTGGGAACTGAATTGAAGAGCACGCTGCTTCACGTATCGTAAGACATGAAATCACGCAAGATTGTGCAAAGTCATCTGTTTCTCCTCAACGGTGCTCGTTTATGTTCCAGGGCTGCGTTTGCTCCATCCTGCCTGGCACACGAGCTCATTAACTCAAAGTAAGTTCATACATTCAAGAAAAGCGCATCTGAGTTTTATGTTTTCGAGGTCAGTCATCCACATCCTAAAAACTATACACGGATTTCTCTTTTCTGGTGGTGTGTGTGGAGTATCGTCTGCATTTGACCCTCCGTCGCTCTGTGTCCTTGCTCTGCAGCTCCTGGATAGACGTCCAGATCAAAGGCACGTCCCTGCCTGCAGCCCTGCACTGCTGGGACCAAAACATGCAGGGCAACACCCACATCAACGGCAACAGGGGCCCCAGCTGCCCCCAGCATGTAATCGACAGTTGCCTGTGGCCACAGTGCAATCCCACATGCCCACAGATTTATGACCAACAGAGTGGTCAGGAGATCAGCATAGAGCAGTTCCTGGAGTACATGGAAGATGATGTGATGAAGATCGCCACGCAGCAGGGGATGATGAGCAGAGATGAAGACTGGCTGCTGAGCTAGTACATGTTTTGTTCAGCTCGTAATGACAAATAATCATTTTTCTGTTAAATACGCAGGGGAATCAACTTCGTTCCAGGCTTGCTTCGCTCACTTGACCCTGGGTTGGTACCTCATTAAAATGATGTAGACCACAAACGCATCATGGCCTGAAATGAGCAGCAAACATCAGGGCTGGGACACATCTCTGAAGAAGAAACAACCGTTTTATGAGCTTCTCTGGTGTGGGATCTATGTTTGATCGAATCCCCCCCCCCCTCACAGAAAAATGCTAATGTACCTTTTGAAAAATAAACTTACTCGTTCAAACCACTTTCAATGGTGTGATACACAAGTAGGCAACACACTCATCTCAATCACGAGCGCATTTTTTGTTCAAACTTAACTTAAACCTCTCGTTTTCTCTTATGCAGCTGTTTCTAAGCACTAAAAAGAGGAAAACACACCGATATGATAAAACATAATTTAATTACAAAAGTAAGAAATAACAGTGGTTGCTTTTGCAAACAGCCTCTTACAGTATTATTGGAACCGTGTCCCAGCCATGTTTATCTACAACATACAGACTGATAAGATTATTTTAAAAGTCTAATCGTTGAAATAAAAATGAATAAGAGTTATAACTATTTGTTCACAGTTGTTATTAAAAGTGCGTCTATGAGAGAAAACCAAGATCGCGTGATACATCAGATTCTTCGTTTTAGCCTTGGTTCATGTAGAATCGCCTGTCAATCGTGCTCTCCCTCTTTGGCCATTTTTCCAGTTTTATCCCAAACTGAGTTGAGCCAAGAAAAAGATCTGAGGAGGTCTCAACAACTGGAGTCCTACAGGAGAGGAAAAAGAAAACACATTTTAGCATTTTGCTGTCAAACCTGGCCTGAACTGTCAAGGCCTGGACTCCACCAGACTCCTGAAGATGTGCCGTGGGATGTGGCTCCTGTAGCAGCAGATCCCTTAAGTTCAGAGGAGCGGGGCTCCATGGATCAGACTGGTATATCAAGGAAAAAAAACAGTGTGCAATAACGCTGAGCTAGGTGTTAAAGTAGGAAGAACTTCAAGCGTTCATCCCACAGTGGATCCCGGTGTTGTGTATGAGAGACACACGCACACAACCGGGACCAGTTTTGGACCAGCATAATGTCTATCTGCTGAATCGGACCATGCAGGCCTATTGCACATCAGTGAGTCTCATCTGCCCGTGATCCTGTCACCAGCTGCTGCTTCAATGGATAAATAGATATCCAGCTTCACGGTTTGGCTCAAATCTTCACACTTTTCCAGATTTCCTGCTTCTCACACGTCAGCTCTGAGGACTGAGTGTTCGTCGGCCACAGTGGAAAGACAATCAGCCCTGTTTTAACTGGAGCAGCTGAACACACACCTGACGACGCTGTCTTCGATTGGGGCCTCTTCTTTGCTCATGGATAGACTGGAGGCGAGAGATCAGGAACTTCTTGTCCTCTCCTTCCTGAACAAAAAGATGGAGAAAAAAAAGATTTGAAAAGAGAAGTATTACATATAGACCTTAACATACGATCTGTTTGGTTTTTTACATTTTCTATCTGCTCCTGCAGTAAGCTGATGATCTTCCTTTGACCATCCACCACCTGACTATGGAAGTAGATCACAATCCTGGTAGAAAGAAAATCATTTCAAGTTAACAGGCCCAACACCGACGTCCCTTAGATCATATCACGTTCACACTACGCTATGTGTGTCTCTGGAAACTCACAAGAAGATGCCCGCTCCCAAGAACAGGAAGAAAGGGTGTTCCACCAGGTAAGAGTAAGCGTTCGCCAGAACGGACAGGTTCTGGTTGCCTTCTTCCAGTTTTTCGACCCAGCGCTTCCCGGCCTGGAACATAGTTTTGAGCTCACGGAAGGGGCCGCATGATGAGGAGGGTTTGATACTGAAGACAGGAGGAAAGTTGTGAGCGCCAAACTGCAGCCACGGACGTGAAGCAGGCTACAGTCTGATACTTCTGAGATAAACTGCACCATTGTCACTGTCACCAAAATCCGATAAACTACTTGGCTTATCGGTGGGTGTGTACGAGGTTTACAAACCTCCACATGGTGTAGGTGACACACACGGAGGCGCCGACGAAAGACGGGAAGCAGAGAAGCGTGATGAAGATGGTGGTCATCTGGCTGACGCGGTAGGGTTTCCTCGGGGCCTGGCAGTTCATCATCACGCTGCTCTGTGGGCAGAACACACGCTGGCTGGGGTCAAAGTTCACCGCTTCCATCATCACAGATAAAATCAAAACGGACGAGCTTCTGTCGCCACACTACTGATTCACGAGTGACGGTCCATTGTGTTGGTGGAATAAATAAAAACAAATACATATACGTAATTGATTTCCTATTAGGTACCTTCTTAATATAGAAGAGTAGTAGGAGTTTCAGAATCTGAACTGCAGGCAGAAGAGGAGTGAAGAGGACGCCCAACCTGAAAAAACCTTCACTGTCATCACCAGGACACACTTGGACTGTGTGCAATGAGAGCAAGAGCGACGTTACTACCAAGCTAGCGTCTGTCCATAGATGAGTTCAAGGACATTTCTGGCAATATCAAATACCGGTCTCCTCCTCCTCCTAAGCACTCTTTCAGAGAACAGCCTGCCGAAAGGAGGAAGTAGATTTTAGTAAAAGACCTGGAAGCAGGACACAGAAAAATGAGTCAGAAGTCAACCTGGAACCATCGTGCTGTGAGGGAACGCTGAAAGCACAAACCTCCAAAGAAGCTCCCCAAACAAGGTGTCCAGTAGAGTGAAGATGAACTCCATAATTAGGAAACGATAAAGCTCCTGACCTACATAGCTCTCCCAGCACTGGACATTTTTCCAAAAGAGCACAGAGAAACCAATCTGAGTGACATTTGCTCATGGAACCGAGACTGAATTAGACTGTTCATATTTCTTTGACAGAAAATGAATTCAGTAAGTCGTCATACGGTCAGTCCAGAGTCAGCAGCCACCCGACCCAGCCAGTGGTAGCACAGGACCCCCAGTATGCTGACTTTTAACATCAGGTTTCTAAAAGCAAACACAACAGTCTTGTTTTCCGTTTGGAAGTTCAAACACACGTGAGCATGGATCAGATCAACTGTCACCTGCTGATGGACACATATGTGCGTACGGAAGGCGACTCGTAGTCTTCCATCCAGGCTGAGAGGTTGAAAAGGCCGGGCAACAGCAGGTTGATAAAGGAAACCAAGACGGGGAGAGCCAGCATGCTGGCCTCTTTCAACAAGGGGTCCTCATGAAACCTTTCCTTCAGGTTCTGTCAGATTAGAGAGAAAGAGTAATGGGTGCTGAGTTCATGATCCTATAGCTATCAAACAACTGCCAGCATTATTATAGGCATCATTCCAGGCTATCCTTCAACAACAGACACAGGCTGAAGTATCATCTCGTCTTACCCGGTGCATATTGTCAGAGAAGTAGAAAATAGAAACCACGCTGGCTGTGGTGCTCCCAATGCAGATAGCCCAAGCCAGTGCATGAACCATCAATCTCCACAGCTTCTGGCCTGCAGTTTTGGTGTCGTCCTTATGACTGACCTCTGCTAGCAGCTCCTGAAGAAAGAGCCAGCAAGAGAGTGCACGAGTGCGTCAGAAAGAGCGAGAACAATCTGACATCTCTGACATATTGTGAGGATGTGATCATGAAGCAGTTAGCAGGGAGCTACTGGCTAAATGTGATGATGTTTTCCAATCCTAAATATTTACAAATGAATCTTTGCTCATCAGAATATAATTGGACATAATTATTACAACACAATTGCAATAAATGCATTTTGTGAGTTCCTACCTTCAGCTGAGTGCAGATATTCTCGGACATGATTTTGACAGACGTCTCCTTAACGACTTTGAAGTCCCAGGAGCACAAGACCTTCATGGCCAAGACGCTGTGAGACTTGTCAATTCTGAAGCTCCGGCCGAATGACTTTGACATACTGTTGTCGGCACATGCACACGTGCGGTTAGAGTTCAGCCCGTGATGCCGGTGTGGGCGCCATGTGTTTTTCCTTACCTGTATACAAGGATGATGCATGTGATGAAAAAAGCCACTCCTATGGTAAAGAAGTACGCCAGTGGCATGTTGTAATGGTGATGATTCGATATGCAGCCCCGCATGGTTCCATTGGTGAGGGAGGTATTGTGATGGCCGCCATCGACCCTGCAGCTCTTTTGCAGTGTGTAGTTAGCGTAGTACCCATAATACATCACGCTGTCTGTAAAATAGCCCTGAAACAGGAGGACAAATGAAAACTGAGTTTATGAAGTTTGAGTATCAAGGCCCTATGCACAATAATACCACAGCGTGCAACCTACCGCTCCAGTGAGGAGCTCCAGTCCGTAGAAGGAGCGTTTATCTGCAGAGGGATCAGGAGGAAACAGCGCCTGAGGAAGCACCAGGAACGCCCCGGTCACCAGGAACAGGAAGACATTGAAGAGGAGTAAGGTTTTAATGAAGACAAAGTAGGAGAGGACGCCGGTCCCGAACCGGCCGCTCACTCTCTTGAGAGGCACTTGCCACAACTGGAGGGAGTGAAGGAATGACAGCCAGCTGTACCAACCCTGTCTGGCTGCCTAAATGGAGAAAAAGACAAAAGAAACTATTCTTCAGTCGTGACACAGATACATGACTCGAAACAAAGGTTGAGAGGCTAAAATTAGGGACTCACAGAGCTGTAAACGGTTGAGCAACGCAGCAAGTGCTTTGTTTTGAAGACACCTATTTCCTGTTTTACCCACCGACAAAAATCTTCCCCACGTTTGTTTCCCATTATTAATATTAATACTAATATTAGGATGAAGTCTACGTGCACCGAAAACCTGACTAGAAACTGTCAAACAGCAGGAACATTCACGACATCATCAAGCCTTATTCAAGACTAAGAAACCTGAGCAAAAGTGGGTTCATTTTTTTCCCATAATAGCAGAAGCTGACAAAGTGAAGAAAAGAAGAACATTCTGGTTTCTGTCCCAAGTGTTGCCACACCTACACTTTTACACGTTCTCTGCTTTAGTCCTAGCTTAGCAAGGACTGGACGTACTAGAACAGATGTCCCAAAAGATCTTTAAAGCCGAAAACATTCATACGTATGCGAATTCCAGCGCGTTGGAGATGCAAATGACTCACGATGATGGTGTAATACTTGAGCTGACTGCAACAGTGCATCTGCCCGCTGGCCTGCGTCTGCCTCTCCTTCTGTAGTGCTAACCCCCTGTGGGCAGGAAAAACCCACAGAGTCAAACAGCAGCACCAAATCGAAACGGCAGAGGTGAGAAGGGAGAGAGGAGTCACCTGAGATTGCTCTTCTCAGCCACGCTGAGCGGCATCTCTCTCAGCATCCTGACTCTGTCGCTCACTGACAGGTTCTGCAGGTTGTTCACCAGGTGTTCCCTCTTTCTGGCTGTAACACAGAAAACAGTATAGCCACCGCGCTCCCAGGTCCTGCTGCTCGATCTTATCACAGGCTTTGCTCACCCTCTGCGTCCGTGGTGTCCTCCTCGTTGCCGTAGCCTCGGATGCTCGGCCTGGCCGAACGAGACAGATCTTTGATGGAGGGTCTGCTCTGCCTGCGTCTCCGTAACTGCATGGTTCTGTTGTAATACTGAGAGATGATGGCTCCCCTGTTGCGACCTGACCGTAGAAAAGACCCGACTTTTAACCCTGATATCTCCATGTAATGACCTCATGTGGTTGTTTGCAAGAGTGAGACCAACAGACAACGGTTGCTTGACAGAAGGATTCGATTTACGTGCTCAGAGGACACAATTTTGGATGCTGCCAGGGTCAAAATTATTCTAACGTCCTTCGTAAACCTTCGTATTTTCACACCTGGACTCACCGATTGTTCGGCTGGGCATGGAGGAGAGGATCCTCAGGGTGGCCGAGGACCATTTATTAGCTATCAGGGGATCTGTCTCATCACCCCCCCATCCAAAATCCCTTTGGTCCTGTTGTTCCTCGCGAGGCTCATGGCCTTGACCGGGCAGGGGATGGACGCTGTCTGAGAGAGGAAGAGGAAGAGAGCCGCATTGAAAATACAGTTTCATGTTCATCGTGATCACCAAGAGCAGCGTTCAAGTTCTGAGTGACATTTAAAACTACATGATGGCACCAGAATACCTTCAACCTCCTCGGTCAGTTCCCACTGCAGCTGCTGGAGCTCGAAGGCCTCAGACGGAGCCACACTCTGACTATTCTCCGCTATTATCTGGTTAAAGGAGTGGTGAACATCCTCTTCGTCCACGGGGCTCCTGGGAGAAAGCGTGCACATGAGTGAACCAGTGATGTCACAAGGTTCCTTCTGTGTAATCTTGACCCTGAGTGGCATTCAAAGGGCTGGAAAATGGAAAATACAGCCCTTCCGGTTTTCGGATGTGAACATTCCCTCACACAGATAGGCTACACGCTAACGTGGAAATGTTCACACATGATTATGATCTTAGATTCTGTAGCCAGGAGGACGTAAGCCGTGATTATGTTGGGTAAAGAATGCACCAGAGTGTTGCTGTCTGTCTTTATGCAACAGCAAAGCTTTCAGCTAATCCTGTCGTCTCTGGTTGTTATTGTCCTCCCATTCCTCCTTTGGCTTTCAAAAGCTAATTTGTTTCCCACAGCAGACAATTGAAAACAGCAGGGAGTAACAGAAAGACTCACTCCATTCCAGCTTCCATGAGGTGGGGGTCAAAGTTAACATTCCGAGCCATTCTTATCTTTTGTTTTAGCTCCGACTCTGGACGTGTGCGTGCCTCCGCTCTTGATCAGTCGACGAGGGTCCACGCCCTCGCCTGCTCAGACCTGCACTCCACTCCCACCATGGGATCTTGTTCCTATCACCTGAGAGAGGAGGGGAATAACAGGAGAGGGTGGGTCCGAAGGTAGTGAGAGAGGTGCGGGCTGAAGGAAATAAATGACAGCCTTCTTTGGAATTCAAACTCCTCAATCGTGTTGCCGCTTGCCAGTAACCGGCATTTGAAAGTAAGAAAGGCTGCACTTGTGGCACACGTCTACAATCAGTGCGACATGATTATAAAAGCCCCATTGTGGTGACGGTGGCTCTTTGGAGTGAGTCAGATGGCAGCGTGTCACCACTGAAGGGAATATTCATGACAGACAGAATGATGCATTGTCAGTGTTGTGCATTTAAAATCAGGTGTTGGGCAAATCAGGCCATTGCCGTATTTCTGTATGACTCGTTATCAGCTCAAGATACTGATGAAATGAAAGCGTGACATAAACAGGAGATCCACTTCCTGTTTACATGTACCGCTGAGGCAATATTGCGAATACTCCCTCGGAGACAGCGTACGCTCTTTAAAACAGAAGCTAGTCAGCTGTTACTTGATTCCATGAAATCAACCGGTTTGGCTAAGCCACAGCACCATGTTACGTAGCACAGACAGGAGAGATACACCCCTCAGCTAATCCTCCGCTGGCTCCAGTGTTGCTTAACCAGAAGTGATCTGAGAGGCCCGTTTTCCAATAAAAGTCGCCCACATCAGATAATCACCTGAGAAGCCAACGTTTCATATCCATCGGCTCCGTTTTTGACTAAAACGAACCTGCTCGTGTTGCTTGCTTTCACTCTGCTGAGGGTTGAGTTATGCGTGTCATCAATCTGCAAGAATCCCACTGCCGAATCTCCAGATACATTTTCCGGCCTCTGACATCTGCCGACGTGCACGACGTGCATTCAGTTGGATCACAGAAATACTTAAACAGTCCTGTAAACAGGCAGACCGGAGTACAGTAAGGGTGGGACTGAGGATCACTGCTGCCACATACAATATCCTGGGGCAACAATGAACGGATTGGGAGAGGGGGTGGGGGGGGGGGGTATGGACGTCCAAAAGTTCATTAGCTGAAGAAACAAGGCCGGCCAGATGGTCGACTCCATTCTGTAAGAGGGGTGAAGATCTGTGTCGTTCAGATGGCGTGTGAATCACTGACCTTACAAAAACAGACGCCCCCGTAAATAAAGCAGAGAGCAAATACAGTGTGTGTGTTGTGTGTGTTGTGTTTGTGTGTGTGTGTGGGAGGGGGGGACAAAAGGAACAAAAGGAAAGGGAGGGGTCTACAGGAATTCGTCCAGTCTGAGAGCTGCAGGGTGGTCAGATTATTAATGTGTTGTGGCACAATCAGGGGAAATTTAAAGAAAAATTAAAAACACACTAATGGTGGCAGATAGTTTTAATATGCTCTTTACAGGGCGAGGTAGGTTTTTCCCTCATAATGGTTTCCAGATGTTGCATTAAACGGAGCAGACTATTAATTTGGGGTTTAGCAAAGGGAAGGAAAAGAGGAGCATTAGAACCGAGGCAGGGGTCAGTATTCGATGAGGGCTCACGGTAGAGAGTGTGTTTCCAGTCGACCCCAGTGGGCCCAATACAGTCGGGCATGAATGCACACAGACAGGTTGTTATTACACTCCGGGGGGGTTAATAAAGCGCTTCTCTGCGCTCACGGGCCAGAAATGAGGGGCTTTAAGTTGAGGCAAATCGAATAATGAAAGACGAGACCATTCCCACAGTTTTGGCAGAGTTGACATCCAAAGACTGCTGTCGTTACACAGAAAAAGCAAAAGAGCCGGCAGGAAATCTGCCAAATCGACGCGCTCCACAGCCTGTCAATGATTGACATTTAAGTTAAAATGGGCCCCGACGCCCAGACTAAGAGAGCCGCGGAAGAATAAACCCACATACAGACGCGGAGATAAGAAAATCCGAAATAAATATTGGGGGAAACAACAAGCAGCAGTCACTCACCAGCAGTTGATAAACCCGTTCTACCAGTTGAGTCAAACTTGGCTGCAAGCTCAATGGAGGAAGAAACCAACTCCTCTGCGGGGGGATAGTGCTTCTGCATTCTCAGCACGAAACTTTAAATGTTACAAACAAATGTTTTATACGACCGACAGTCTTATATCCTGTAATAACATATATGGAGGTCTACAATGTCAGCAGACTGTTTCAAAAATAAGTCTCGCAAAGACTGCCGGACGTATTTCTGAACCCTGTTAAACGGCGACACTTGGTTTAGTCCGTGCTGGGTCCAGTTCCCCCAATCTGGGCCTGCCTGCATAAATGAAAAAATCTAAAGAAAATGCACCTGAAGTCAGACAGTTCCGCACTGGTTGGGATTTATTGCTCCTGCATTAAAGTTTACATAGCTCCAAACATATAGTATCAATGGACACAAGTGAAGGACACAGTGCTTTACTTAAAAAACAAGTGTGATGTTCAGAGCCTGAGAGCCCACCCAAAAAAAGGTCACCCTTAGGTCAAGTTTGGACATAATTCTGCTACAGCAGGAGCAAAAAAAATGCTGTTAGGTAGATTCAGATGAGCTATTGACAAAACATGATAATTTAAAAAGAAAAAAAATCCGTGTTAAACAAATATTTGCATTTCTAGTTCATTTGTAAAATACATTTATTCATACAGAGGGCTTTGAATACAAATAATTACTTGCAGACAGAGTGTTTCAGTCAGTCAAAATCGTTGGACATTTGAACAGTCATATGGAAAACACCCATGCAAGAAAAGACGGACTGATCACTTTTCGTTGTAAATGGTGCAGAGCTAAATCCTCCGCTGACTTTGTGGTGGGAAAGAGCATTTCTCCACCACAACATGCATCTCAGACGTCGGTTTCAGAATGATGAAGTGCTTTCCAGTGCAAACCCAGCCTGACTGATCCTGTTGCACACAAAACCACCAGTTTGGTGCATAGACCATAAAGCCTCATAGCAGGACAGTCTGCAGTGCTCAGTCCTGAGTGCGTGTGTGTGTGTGTGTGTGTCTGTGTGTCTCCTTCATGTTATGTTGTGGAATTGTTGATGGTATTTATGTCTCTGCATCCTGTCATGTGATTTCCTGTGAGCAATCAGCCAGAAACGGCCCCGTGTGGCCGATTCTACAGCTCTGCACCTCCAAGCTGAACGCATGAAAGGAGATTTCCAGCCCCCCTGCAGTTTATCCTCAGGTCTGTGCGGGGCTGAGTTCACAGGGGAGAGCTGTGACATTTTGAGACACGCCGCAGATGCTTTTTCAGCACTGAGGGTGCAGATGATCAGGCTGGGGTGCTGACTTGTGTTTTAATCAGGCCTGAAAAGACCGATGGTTGTTTTTGACAAGGAAGTGCAAGAGAGGAACAAATGGCGGGCCAAAACCCAGACAACATCAGAAGACTCTCCTCAGGTAACAGCAACTGATACAACAATGTATTGCCATTACATTTATTTAAAATAACTTTATTAGCCCTTTTGTTATCTAAAACCACTGATAATCTAATTCCCGGGGGAAGGGGAGCCAGAAAAACAACATGGTTTTTGCTCTAATCTAATCTAAACTGGTCACCCTTGGTTCACTTATTTATTTTTGATTTACCCGAGAACTCGTGTAGAAATGTCTTTCGCAGCTCTAGACCATAATAGCTGTTTTTAGCTGAGCGCAATTTGTATACCTTTGGCTTTCATCCGTTGGCGGATTATAAGAAAACAAGCATGTAGATATTTACATGGAATAAACAATCTCGTGGGATTTGCTGTCACCCTCACGGCAGACGACGGCTCCCAGTCGTCATCGGACAGCGAATATGAGTACTACCACACGGATATATTTGAACTGCTGCCCAGCACCCAGGCAGTCCACTCCAGTCAGAACACACAGCCATTTCAGGAGGGGGGTCCCAAGCCAGGACAAACCCTGTCCAGACGGCTCAAAGACAAGGAGTCTGAGCAGCCACTCAAAAACATGGCGCTGTGCATTCAGGCCAAGAAAGAAGTCAGGTGGGAGAGAATGTTTCCTCTCCATTAACCAGCTTGTTATTAGATGAAAGAAATATGTTCAGATGTCATGATTCATTTTCCTGTTTGGCACCAGGAAAGGCTACTTCTGTATCATGTGTCATGTTTATGCTGCTACCAGGTACAGGAGGAATATGCAAATCAGCAACATTGACTTCTGGGAGTCCTGGAGGCGAAGCCAAAGCACCAGCAGGAGGAAAGTTTGGGCTCAGATAAGAGGAGCTTTAACAAACCTGTTGCCATGGCAGCGCACTCTCCATTCCATTAAAGGTATGAAATATGGAGAAAGGACTCAGACATTCTATTTTAACAGTGCTATTTCACCTCAACTGGATGATCCATTGTATGCATGATTTAACCCTGAATTTTGTCTTGCAGGCAGGTTCGGCATTGGTGTGAAGGCCTACTTTGTGTTTCTCAGATATCTGGTTTACGTGAACTTACTTCACTGCGCTCTGATTGGCGGTTTCATCCTTGTGCCCACTATATTTTATGGCAACAATAAAGGTGAGCCAGTCAGAACAGACAGATTATCCACAAGCTAAACGCAGATAACTGAACTCCTTTGTGCAGTTCTGTCAGAAACATTGGCGTTTGGAGACAACGACTCCCTTCTGGATTTCCTGCAGGGCTCAGTGAGTGTTTCTGCATGCAATGTATGTTTTTTAAACACTCTACAATGCAATTTTAACTCCTCTGTGCCCCCCGCAGGGCTACCTGGAACGTTCCCCAGTTTTCCTTGGGTTTTATGCTCAGGCTTCTCTGGATTCGAAGTGCATGATCGTGCCTCTGCTGTATTTGGGAGGAATTCTCAGCATCCTCCTGCTCAGCCTTATCTTGGTGGTCCACAGGTACGTCGGGTTACACCAGCACGAGCTGCACAAGTTGGTTTTCAAGCTGCTCATCTGAAACCTTCTGTGACAGGACGGTCGTTGGCTACAAGCACACCTGGATGCTCAGGAAACGTTACAGTATGAATGTGAGCTACAAAATCTTTTGTGGTTGGGACTTCACCATCCAGGATCCCGTTTCTGCTTCTCTCAAACAGAGCTGCATCAGAAACGACCTCAAGGTAAATTTAGCTGACGAATCGCAGTTTTAAATTAAAGCCAAACCGACCAGATCAGGGAAACTCGCTGGAATTTCCAACCTTTCTTAAAAAACAAATACCATATGTGACCTTTAACCTGCGATTTAGAAGCTTTAGTGGATAATTTCAACTATTAATTTTCCCATTTTTCGTTGCATCCGCGTTGTGTTTGAGTTCTCCCGTATTTTTCTCTGATGGAGCTCAGCTGCTCCTGGAGGAGCAGAGGTTCTCCATGCAGGTGGCTCAGAGGAAGCTGGGACAAAAGGTGCGGCTTTACCTGCTGAGGTTTATTCTCAATGTGTTCGTCCTGAGTGTGCTGGGCGGAGCCTTCTACCTCATCTATTTTGCGATCCGTGTTAGGGTCGATGGGGTGAGTCAGTGAATTTGCATTCTTGACCAAAGTGTTTCTTAATTTTAACCTCTCATTTCCGGGTCCTGGGTCGGTTTCTTTTAGAGCAAGTACCACTGGGTGATCAGTCTGGTTGTTGAGTACCTCCCCCCCATCACCATCACCTTTGTCAATCTGCTCCTGCCGCACATATTCCGTAAGATCTCATCGTTTGAAGACTACTCCTTCACCATGCAGGTCAATGCTACGCTGTTGAGGTAAGATCCATGGATATGAAGACAAGAGCAGCACAAATGTTTGCCATTTACGCTGCGTTTCCTTCAGGAGTATCTTTCTGAAGCTGGCCTCGCTCGGCATCTATTTATTCTTCATCTTCACTCCAGATGGTCCAAGTGTAAGTCAGGAGTTCTCGGTTTGGGGGGGGGGGGGGGGGGGGGGGGCTGCATCAGTCGTGTCGTTCATGGTCTGCTGCTTTTTCAGTGCAGGGAGAAAGATTTGGGTAAAGAGATGTACAAACTGAGCGTCTTCAACTTCCTCGCCACGTTCTGCAATGCTTTTCTGTTCAACTTCCCCAGGAAGTGAGTTTTTCAAAATAAGAACTTCAAACTAACATCAAAGTTCAACTATAGGAAAATTTACACACTTTTCTGCCAGGTTATTGCAGGAATCCTGCCCGTCCTCCCTGCTTGCCCGGTTGTGTGGCAAACAGCGCTTCCTGATCCCGTTCAACATCTTAGATCTGGTGTATGGGCAAACGGTGTCATGGATGGGGGTGTACTACTGCCCCCTGCTGCCTCTGATTGGAACTATCACGCTGGTAGCCACATTCTACATCAAAAAGGTAAGGGAAATATAGAGTCTATATATATCATAAACAAATAAAATGACAGCATTTGTTTGTCCATATAATATAAGGCGATTGACCTGTGTCAACTCCAGGCCTAGCAACCAGTTAGCTTCCACAGGAATGTGCTGTCACATTTGCCAGCGGTGTGGTCCTCTCTCTCTTCAGTTCACAGTCCTGAGGTGCTGCGTGCCAGAGCAGAGGATGTTTCGAGCCTCCAACTCCTCCGTTTTGTTTCACTTCATGCTGCTGCTGGGTCTCACCATGGCTGCAGTCACACTGGGCTTCTACTTATACCTGGAAGCACCAGGAAACCAAGACATAAATTGGTATTATTATTATTATTATTATATTTTCCACATAGGTTGCAGTTAAACACCGTAGCTGGAGTGCTTATAGTTTGTTCCTCCTGTTCCCGCTGCAGCTCCAAAAACAACAAAACGATGTTTACTATCGTGGAAGAGTGCGTGACCAGTCTCCCCGACCAACAACAGAAGATTCTGAGATACTTCACCTCGGAGGCCTTTGCGCTGCCTCTCCTGCTGGCTGAGGTGTAAGTGTTCAAATTCAAGTTACCATCACTGGAAACAAGCGGCTCCGGTGTTCACGAGTTCATCATGTGATTGGCACCTGTTTCAGTGTACTTTTGACGTCCTACGTGTCTCGGGGACGAGCCAATCAGAAGACCATCGAGAGACTGAAAGACATGCTGGTTATGGTGAGACAGATCCTACCGACCAGCAGATCTGATCGTTGTGTGTGTTCCCTTTAAGAGTTTACTCCTTTTCTCCAACAGAGCAGCTCAGATAAGCGTTTCCTGGTGAATCAGCACGCCACCATTGTCAAACAATGATTCGACGCCCCTACAATCCTGGAAAGGACTCGCTTGGCATTGAATTTTACAAGGAAACATAAATATTCTGTAACCGAAGTGTCATTTTGTTGTTTTTTTTAAAAAAAAATTCTGTTTGGAGCTTTGCTTTTCATCAGTTATTTTTGAAGCCTCGTAATAAGAATTGCACTTTAATATACCCTGCCAGTGTTACCTGACAATAACGATAATGAATTCAGTGTTCAGCTATTTAGAAAATAAGTCTTGCTTGCAAATATGATGTTTTTCCAACCTGCTCAACTTCATTAAAGTCAGTAAGCTCAATTTGTCTCAGCCTGCGTTAAAACAACACCAAAAGTGAAGCGCAGTGTGTTATCTGTTGGTAACACATGTGTGACACCCCCAGAGTTTACGTGCACAGACCCACACATGCACAAACTGGACCGAAACGGGGAAACAATGTTAGAGACAAATAGCGATCACGGTTATGAAGCATCTACAGACTCCGCACTTGGTGCCAATTTTGGGTATGTACGGTTATTTTCGTTATTTAAGTTATCAATGTACCGTAAAGAAATAGTTCAGTCGTCTAATCATGTGACCGTGTTGATGATTTTCAGCTGCAGCCTGTTTGTTCCTCAAAACAAGTAAGGTTCCTATTTTGTTTGAATCCCGTATTCCCGAGACTTAGTTTCTGATTTTTATTCTTATTTTTTTCTGCTTCTTCCCCATAATTTTACTCGAATCTGCTCATACTCGCATGGGCAAATATCAAAACTGTCAATATTTTGTTTTTCATTAGTCTCCCCTCAACCGGTGCTGACGGGCCCTGACCTGGCTTACATCGGCTCCCGTGTGACGTTCCGGTGCCATTGGCCTGACTCTTCTCCACCGATCCTCTACGAGCTAATGATGGACGGGATCCCAGTCGGGATGGACAGTGTTTACGAAGGGAACCAATCAGTGCCATTCGTCCTGAAAGTCACTGCCAAGTCGGAGGGATCGTACCTCTGCAAGGCGTCGGGAAAAACGCACACAGGACTCAGCAACAGCATCCAGCTGAGCGTCGTCAGTGAGTGCAATTATCTTCCCACAACTTCAGACAGTCTCTCCAAACCTTACCTTTTCCACCATTCCAGCGCCACCGTCAAACACCAGAGTGTTTTCCGAACCCTTCCCGCCCGTGGCGTACGAGGGGTCACGCGTCGTGCTGAGCTGCAACGCCGCCCGGGGCTCGCACCTGTCCTACACCTGGTTTTTCAACAGGCGTGAGGTGACCTGGAATTCTTCCTTCGTCAAAACCAGCGGGAACAATCTCACCATGGAGAAGGTGACGTTACAGGACGCTGGGACCTATTCTTGCATGGCTCAGTCCAGGGTACAAAACACCGAGAGGGTTTCCAGCAGCACAGAGGTCCTATTGACTGTTAAAGGTGTGTGTGTGTGTGTGTGTGTGTGTGTGACCAAATCTATCCATCACAGAACGATAAGTGTGTTTGCTGTGTCTCTGTAATGCTCCACCTTTGCCCTTTGTTGTCTTTCTTTCAGTCCGAGTTTCCAAACCGAGGATTTCTTTCTCCATTTCCAAAGAGGGCAATGATTACCTGGGTAATGTAACCTGCTGGTCCTCTAAAGGGACCCCCCCGGTCAACTTCTCCCTTACATTAGATGGCAGGGAATTCGGTCGTTCCACAGCGACCGACTCCCTCACCGCCTGGTTCCCCGTCACCATGGCGCCAGAGCTGGATATGGGGATGGCTCAGTGTAGGGCCACTAACCCGGTGCAGGATCTTGTGAGCGAACCTGTCACGCTGGTCGTGGGTACGAGCGCACGGCTTTTCTCTGTGGCTGTCTGTTCTTCTCAGTTGACAGTCTTTCTCCCCCCCCGTCGGTGCAGTCCCAGTCGGGGGCGATGTGATTGTGGAGGTGGATTATCTCTACGGAGTGGATTCCACACTGGCGGCGGTCCGGCTGAGCTGTCGCATCGGCAGGGGGACTTTCCCTCATGTGTCCTGGCTGCTGAATGCTTCCGTCCTCTCTGAGACACCCGTGGACCCTCACGGACAGCCGCTCCTGTCTCACTATGGCCTCGCAGACAGTGGGAGAACGCTGTTTCTGACCAGTCTGGGCCCAGAGGAGTCTGGGTATTACCGCTGCCGAGCCAGGGACAGCTATGATGGCTCCGGGCCCTGGGTGGAGAGCGAAGCCGTGTTGGTTAAAGTCACAGGTGACCAAATAAACGGTGTAATAAAAGTGATCTTAAAGCAGGAGACATTTTTACAGTAAACTATCCAACTTCAGGACATTACAGGAAATTTCAATGTTCCTTTATTTCTAGTACAATAAATCATGGAAAAGACACCCAATAATGTATTTTATGTTATGCAGAGTCCCATAGTTACAGAACCAGGGTTATTTTGGACTTGTGCGTAAGGAACTTTCAACCGCCCTCAAGTAATTTAGACATTTAGATTATGTTTAATCAACAGAGGCTTCTGATATTGAACATAATTGCTCAGTATCATGTGTTATTATTGACCTCATTTGTTCACCTCAGCTTGCTAATTATTCTAATCAAGACTCCTTTCGTGTTTTCTTGTGCCTTTTTTATAAATGCTCTTTAACACATGACACTGCGTACTCAGACAAGGCCCTTAACTCTTCGCCTGCAGCAGTGTCGCCCGTTGACACACCACCAAGTAAACGGCACATATTCCATTTTGAAGTGCTTTACAGGCTGCCGGGACAGTATGTTGTTCTTTACTGGCCTTGTCCCATCTATTCCAGAGTTTCCCATCACTACCATAGAGAGCATTACTATCGCGTTCTGCCTCCTCCTCCTTCTGTCTCTGGTGCTAAGTGTCTTCTGCCTGCGCAAGATGTACCTTCAAGGTGTGTGTGTGACATCAACAGACTGGATGTGTTACCGTTATAAAAGCTGTTGTGACATTAAATGTTTGCTTCTTCCACTTTCACAGCTCACAGCCACAGTGCTTCAGAGTAAGATTTCTCCTTCTGGAACTCAGAACCTTTCTTTTTTAATGGGTCGCGGACTCAACCCAACCTGTTCTTTCAGCTATGAAGCTTTTCATCTGTCTTCGTCCATGTCCCAGTCACGACCTGCAGAAGACACTACGTACTTCTCAGCCAGCGATGTCCAAAAATAAATCCTCAGTAATAACATCCTAACCAGGCTATATTGATGACCGTGGAACGTTTACTGCACCCTGCCACCCTCTGGTCACATTGTGTACTACAACATCAACACAATTTACATGTATTGATACACAAATCTGCAACAGCAGCCGATTATATGTCACTTTAATGCAAGAATAGCTCAGTATCAGGAATGCAATGTAATTTGTAATTACCCATTTAACCTTGTATTTAAGCTGCATTATTGAAACCTAGAGGCAATCAAATAATTTGTTGTGCTTTTTCATTTTTAGAGTGAAACATGTCAAGGAAATCCCCATGGTAACTAAAACCAGTTCATCCAAAGACACACATATTGTGTTCATTGTCACCAAGAGAACTTTTGTAGTATCCAGAAGGAAAGGGGAAACTAGTAGCTTAATATTTTAATATATGTAGCTGAGCACAATTGATCTCCTGTATCTCTCAGACTGTGTGTGATGCGGAAGGACGCATGTTGTCTCACAGATGTCGGCACGATACGGGAAGAAGTTGATTTTCCAGTAAATGTAGACTGTCACATCGTTTATTGCAAATAAATTTTTGTGATTTCACTGGAACTTGCGTCTTGGCTTTAATTGCTCGAAGTTCTCTGATACGATTATGAGGGTTTTTCATTGCTGAAATGACGTAAACATTGCATAAACGGAGGGTTTGGCCAGGGAAGGGGAACGTTGCGTGCGTTATCTACACTCTGCACATTTCATTGGTCTGATTAGTTCACGGCTTCACTTTAAACCGTCAGAACTTCCCCAGCAGACTCCGGAGCTAAGTGAGGAGACACTGCTGAAGAAAGGAGAGCTGAGTTCTGCAGCAATGTTGGCGTTTCTGTTTGCAGCCACGCTGGGTAAGTCACTGGGCCCGACCTCCTGTACACTTTTACAAGGAGACCCTCTGATCAGCTGGTTTTGTCTACATCTGTAGGTTTGTGCTACTGCAGCAGTGACAATAGCAGTAAGTATGTGGCCCGGGTTGGTGCATGGGCAGACTTTTGATTAAAGTTTAGCGTGTGAGTCTGTCATATTTTTGCTGTTGCAGCTGAGGTCATTCTAGACCGTCCAAGACTGTCCGGACCGTCTGAGGCTTTGGATGGAACTGTTATCTCGATTGAGTGTGCTCTGCCCAGCTACCCGAGGAATCAAACCATTTTGCTGCAGTTATACAAGTGAGGACTTCTTTACATTAAATGCAACCTAGGCCATAAACAAAGGAAATTTGGGTTGACTGACCCTCTTCCGCAGGGAGGGAAACCACGACAAGCTGCTGGGCGAATTCTCTGTCCTCCATAAAGGAAATGCATCGATCCCCATCTTTGTCAGGCCTAAACACGAGGGCAACCTGGAGTGCGTGGCTAAAGCACAGGGCAACCCAAACATAAGACCTACCGTCAGCAACTCACACTATCTGAGGGTCATCGGTGGGTCTATATCATCTATATCTATGATCCATCTGTCTGAAAACTAGTGGCCGCGCTTCTTCATTTAAAAATTTCTCATTAAATCTTCAGTAGAGTCAAATACCAACTATCACCAGTACAGCGTAAGAGCAGCGCCTAATGAATGACTGAGAACTTCTGATTTGTACCGCCGTTCCCGCAGAACCAGTGTTTGGTGTCAAGATCGACATTGTCTCGGACGCGACGGAATTCTTCGAGGGGGCCAAGCTGGAGCTTCTCTGCCAACATTCGGTTGGAAGTCACGTCTCCTTCGAATGGCGGCTGAACGGTCAGCCTGTCTCCCGTTCTCGGTACCGCGATGCCCACCTCGTTATCAACAGGTAAACTTTTTTGGACATTACAAACTGTCTCCATCATCAAGGTCAATGGCAACGGAACCCTTCTTTGGTTCCCAGAGAACGTTGACCTTTCACCCACATGGTGCTGAGATCGGTTGAAGAGGTGCTTTTGAGACGCTTTCTCAAATTGTGCTTTTATACACAAACATAGACAAATGAAAACAAAAAGGACGTCTTGATTCAAAGCTACATATCGGCTCTCCTTATTCTCAGAACATCCCCTGAAGACAGCGGCTTCTACACGTGTGTCGCTACCAACAACTTCAACAAAACACAGGTCTTCAGTGCAAACAGCTCCGTGTTCATCAGGGTCAAAGGTTGGCCGCCCACAAACGCTCTCGTTCAGGCTTTTCAAGACCTTTTCTCACGTTTTTTCATCGACTCTCTTTAGAGTTGGTGTCGAATCCTGAAATCTCCTTCGAGGTCATAAAGGAGGACTCCCACAACTATTCAGCCGCTGTCACCTGTCGGTCGGCCAAAGGGACGCCGCCTGTCACCTTTTCACTCTACAACAGGACGCAACTGCTGACCAACACGACAACTGAGGACAGAGAGGCCACATTGAAGCTCCCCCTAGTTCTGGGCGTGAACGCGGACCGGCTCCAGTGTCGGGCAAACAACGGAGACCGGACTGTATACAGCCAATGGATTCCTATAGAAGTCGGTATGAACGTCTCAGGAACACACCGAATTGAAAATGTGCTTGTTGGCTTCTGCTTTACCATCCATAATGTCTCCAACAGTCCCAGTCAGCGGCCCCGTGACCATGACTTATGATTATGACATGGGAGAGAACTACGCAGTGATTGGCCTGAGGTTCTACTGCAAGGCAGCAGCAGGTTCTCAGCCACAGTACCGGTGGTTCCTCAACGAAACCCTCCTGAATGACAGTGGAAGCTTCTACTACGTGGTGAACCGGCCGCCGGAACAGTCCATCCTCCTGTTGTCTGTCGGGAGGAGAAGCGCCGGGACGTACCGCTGTGAGGTGCGTGACAGCTTCGACGACTCCAGTGCCATCAGCAGCAAAAGGCTGTTCGTGAGTAAAGAAGGTACAGGCGAACGGCTCCCGCCGATGGACTGGAGGTAGGCGCTTGCCGCAGGTGACAGCGGGGGTTGATCGCCACCACTTTCCTGCTTCTGCAGTGCTGAATCGACTCCCGGTGGCGGCGGTGGCGGCGGTCTTTGGATCCTTCGCCTTCCTGGTCGTGATGGTGTCGGCATGCTGTGGTTTCGTAATGCTGTTCAGTGAGTAAATCCAGTTTTCGACTGTTGCGTCCGTGTCCAGCACCCCGTGTATCCCTGGCAAAAGCCTCTTTTAATTCCCACCCCACCATCATTTCTGGCCTGACCTCTGACCTTTTCACTGTGAGGATAAATCATTGCTTTTGTTTTATTTTTGAGGGAGGAGAGAGTGTGGGATCAAGCCCAGGTGAGACAGGTCTGAGAGACTGAATGGAACCAAAAATGAAAAGGCAATCTTTTGAAATATTTGTGAAACTGTCATTTTTCACCTCAGGCCTGACCTGGAGATGATCACAACGGTGCCTAGTTGTGAGGATGAGCTGGTTAGTTGAGCTTAGAGGGTGGGAAATTGCATGTTAAACCCACATATTTAAAGAACCGTCCTCCCTCCAGGATTCGTCAGACTTCGGTGAGGATTATGACCTGATAAACGCTGCCAGAGATGCCGAATTTGATCAGGTGAGACAAACTAAAAAGTGGAGTTATTGCGAAATAATCACCACAGGTGTATTTTTCTTGACCTGAAATTATTGGACTAAAATATTCTAATCATGAGAGATCATTAACCTATTCAACAAAGCAATTACAAAGCACTTATAGAGCATATAATATCTTTTGGATATCCTTTAGGAGGAATCCTTTGGAAGCTGAAGGAGGTGCGGAGTGATGACGGTTGTACGTACCAATGAAAAGAGACCGTTGTGCTCAAATAAAATATCTGCATAAACTGCATGTCTTGGAAATAAACGAAATGGGAAAATCTTCCAAAGAGTGGCGTCTTTTATAGTTCACGCTGGCTCCTTAACCCTGAACTCCGCCCCCGTGACGCGCACAAGCGCAACTCTGGAGACTTCCAGGATTTGCACGTCGTCGACAGCAGCAGCTGCCCGGTGGTGACTGGCTGTAGCGTTGGTTCGGGTTATCTGGAGCTTGCAACCAGTCCTGCCAGCGCGGATCGGGTGCGCACGGAGGAGGAAAACGGCGGAAATATGCAGGAGACGGACGGCGCAAGTGCGTTCGGCGCTTCGCTCGCCGGACGAGGCTTCGATTTCCACAAGTTTGCCCGACAGCCGCAAACCATCGTGCGTTTTTTCAGCTGGGTGAGTGCCTGTCGTACAAAGGTTGAACGCTGGAGTCGGTTATCAGTGTGATCTGGGAGCAGGTGCGCCCGGAAACTCCCAGTTTGGGAGCGGAGGGCTTGTTAGGACCAGGCAGCTCCTCCGCGTCCCTCTCGGGCGCAAACGCCGCCTTTGGCCGCGGCAGGACAGCAACTCCCTGGCGGCACAGTCGTTGTCATGGTAGTCACAGGCAAAACTGTCAATCAAAGGAACTCTTCTGAAAGCAACAGGCGGACTAAACTGGAGTGAACTGGGCGATCTCATTCGCCAAAGTGCAACCTGCAAGGAAGCTGCTGCAACATAAAATTGTGCAGTTTGACAAACTCCCATCATGGCCTTCGTTGGTCGGCCGATGTGATGCAAATGTTGAGCTTGGGATAGTTCTGTCCTGCAGGCAGCACTGGTGTTGATAGCCAAGCACCGAACCTCGACCAAACGGGTTAGACAATAGATTATATTGTTCAGTGGACTCATTATGGGACGTGGGCGCGCACGCGAAAGAGTGAACGCTTGTTAGTGTGATAAGATAAAATTTCAGTCCTTGTTGGAGTGGGGGTGGGGGTGGGGACGGGGGCTATGGATACCTCGTCATCTATTTTGTCCCTGCATGGTCAGTATGGTAGATGCGTGCAGGTTAAAAGTCACCATCGGTGGTCACCAGGGGCTGAGGCGGAGGTAAACTGATACATTTCTATGCCTCATGAACACGCACGCGCACACATTCTCGGTGCAGCTGTGCTGAAATTATTCCACGGTCACACGGGTAAGATCACCGTGGATCTTGGATCATTCGGCACCGATTGCGCAAGAGTCAACTGTTCATTCTCGTGCCTACAAGTCCAATAATGCAGCGCGCCCCCTGAAAGAAGGAAAAGCTGTTGCTTTTGATCCTTTAAGTGTAAAATCCTATACCTTCATGTTAAAACGACACCATGTCTGACTAAATCCTGTGATCCAATAAAATTGTGCTATGTTCCTGTTGAGTGATGAGCAAAAATATACACCCACATTTTAGGTCCGTGGATGTGTTTTTGACCATTGCCAACACACTTCTATCTGGTCATTCCTGTAGAAAAGAGTATGCATCTGGACCTCCCACAACCAAACTCTACCTATATATGTATATATATATAAGTTTAAAGCCCTTGTTTTGTCTCTCCCACTCCCTGTCTCCCTCTGTTTTATTTTCTTCCAATTTAAAATAGCCCCTGTGTCCTCCCACCAGATCTCATTGCGCACATTGTTAGAGACGGTAGCATCGCCACAGTCACATGCCAGCGAGCTGCATACAGAACAAGGTCACATGGTTAGGTGGGTAATCAGAACCAATCGGAAGAGTTTACTGGAAACACTGCGAACAAGCTTCAGACTATTTTAAAAACACAAGATGCCACAATGTTATGTGTAATCAGTGGTTTTGGCCGACTGGCCGGATAATAGCGGCGGAGTTGATGATCTTGTGACTCCCTTGAAGTTTCTTGTCACATCAGATTAATTATATTATTCTCTGCTGTAAAGGTTGCTTTCAGTGGACACAACCCAAACCTGTTTGCTGATGTTGCCACAAGCAGGCTGCTTTCATTTTTCGTTTATGTGAATTATTTATTAAAGCATTATTGTTGTTCAGTTTGAATGTGGATAAAAACATCTGGGTTTAGAAGCTTTTTTTTGAATGGAATGGGAGTATTATATATTTATAGTGTATTTTCTCTGTCTATGTGGTTCCATGCTGCCTGAATGACAGTCAATCAGTCTCCAGACCCCTCTTAGCTATGTAAAGCATGCAGTTAATGGTTAAAGTTCCCCCCTTGTCGTCTGTTTTAACGCAGTTGTTTTCCATGGTGGTGTTCGCCTGCATCGCCACCGAGGGATACGTCAACTCTCCATACAGACCAGAAGCAAAGTGCATCTTTAACCAGAACGACTCTGCGTGCCACTACGCTGTCGGCATCGGGGTGATCGGCTTCCTGGCCTGCGTGGCCTTCTTGCTTTTAGATGTTTACCTGCCTTTTGTAAACAATGAACAGCAAAAGAAGTATGCCATCATGGCGGACCTGGGATTCTCAGGTGAGCCGGAGCATTAGACACACACACATGCGCGCGCACGCATGTACACACACAGCCAGCAGGGAAATACCTTCCACTCCTGATCAGTGAGCTCCTGTGTTTAGCACTGTTTGCTTAAAATGCACAAACATTTGCTGACAACCAATTGAGAGCATATGTGCACGTGTAAAGGCTTTTTTACTAGGAAGGGGCCAGGGAAAGTTGATAAATTAGCATATCAAGGCACACATTTACACCCATTGTCAGCTCTACGTGATATAGTTGATACAGGAGGAAAGCTTCCTATTCATTTTCCTCGCTGCTTTTTATCCGTTTGCATGTTTATTCGCGGGGGTTTCACATCAGAGGGTGAGGTCTTCATGAAGTGAAAACACGGATATCGGCGTCTGGTGTTTGTGCATCTGTGTTCCTGTGTGCTTCCTAGGGGTGTGGGCCTTCCTGTGGTTTGTGTGCTTCTGCCTGTTGGCCAATCAGTGGAGTAACACCCAGGACACCAGAGGGATCCCCATAGATGCCGCGCGCGCCACTGTGGCGTTCTCGTTCTTCTCTATCGCCACCTGGGTGAGGATCTTACCTTTTTGTACTTTACTCACCACCTTTATGGCTAAAAAAACACCGTAAGGTAGATTAAACGCGCCCATACAAACAGGTAAAAGTGAGTAAAGGACTCATTAGTCAGAAAGCAGTAATGTTTATGGGGGATATTTAAGGATACATTATATAAAGGCAGATTTTGCTGCCTGTTCATGCTGCATCTGATGTACTGTGTAGTAAATATACGCCTGTTAACACTCAAAACAGCGACACGCAAACGGCCGACACCAACTGTGAACACCATCGCAGGTGTGAAGAGGAACACACAGAACTGTAATAATACTTGTTTCAAAAACACACAAAACTGTATTATTACTCATCTTAATTATGCGCCTCTTAACTCTCATTTGGGTTCAAGTAAATGCAGCTTTTTTTATTCACGTTGAAGAAATATAACAAGACTATAATAATGTCTTTTTTTAAATCTCAATAATGAATTGACAGTTGGTTGTTTTCTATAATTTTCACAGGGGATCCTGACCTATTTTGCCGTGGGTCGTTTTCGCCGTGGAGATCGCGGAGCCACCATCCCCACCTACGTGGAGCCGCCGCCAGACCTCCACACCCCCTACCCTCCTACCTACGCCCCCACGACTTACACGCCTCCCGCCTACACAGCCTATCCCAGCAGCGTGTCCGACCAGCAGCCTCCCTTCACCTCTGTCCCTCAGCCACAAGGAGACACCAGCTACCAGCCACCCAACTACTGAGTCCCTGGGGGTGTCTTCCCTCACGTCTTTGGTGATAATGTGATTCTAATTGCACTGCACAGGCCCTCCACCATCTCATTCTGCTGTGCTTTTACTCTGGATTCACCACTTCTTCGGGTGTTTGCCAACTAAGCGCTGCACCTGCAGGAACACTTCGGTTTACAGGAAGAGAGGCCGGTCCGGTTGCTGAGGCCGGCACGGGCGATTGGGTAATATGCCACTTTTACCTCAACCTGAAGGCGAGAGCTTGTTTGAGTGAACCCAGGAGGTCAAAGGTTACGTAATGGGATAGCTCCAGTTAGGGAGGGACCAACACTGATTGTGGTTCTCTGTGGGATCCTCAGATCCTTTCTACCTGAGTTCACGCTGCAAAGCTGCCATCTTAATTGTTGTATGTGCCTCATTTTTTTTTCATACGGTGCCTTTATCTTGATAAACACTTTAGGGGAGTATAACACTGGAAATCTTTCGATTTTAAAGATGCGTGCTCTTTATGCAATTACATGGCTTAAATATGAGCATAACATTTGCTCTAACATAGTCTTGCAGTCTTTCTATTGTTGTAAAGTGGCTTTTCTACCCTCATGTTTTTGAATACCCGAAAGAAATCAAACAGCCTTTGCTGATCTAATTTCCATGACAAAATTAACAAAACTGAGGAGTCTGACACTAGCTCAGTAGGTGACCGGAGGGTGGAGAAAGCAGATATCTGCGTCGAGCTGAACAGGTTTAACGCACCGTGTACGGCAACTAACTGAAATAACTTGTAACTTAATAACAGCACTTCCTCTTCAAAGTGCCAAACATTTTTTTTAACCCAGTAGTTTTTCTTTAAACTGTGAAAACTGAGTTCTAGCAGCTTCATTTACCA
This sequence comes from Takifugu rubripes, assembly GCF_901000725.2. Lineage (NCBI taxonomy): Eukaryota > Metazoa > Chordata > Actinopteri > Tetraodontiformes > Tetraodontidae > Takifugu > Takifugu rubripes. The sequence goes on along the minus strand of NC_042301.1, from coordinate 3,531,788 downwards.
ACAGTCTACTGACAGCATGAATGCTAACAGCCTCCAGAAAGCAATGGTAAAGAAAATTCCATTTAATAATTAATGTGTTCTGAATGAAAGTGAAACAGTAACTTTACAATCTGGATGTGGCTTTTATAAATGACAAGCTAATATTTGGGTGAACTTTGTCTTGATCAACAGAAGTGATTTATTTAAAATGTCTGAATCTTGGCAGTCTTGTTTGCAAAAAAATTTATTTTACCATTCTGTTCAGGACAAAACCAAAGGGCAGATTATGCAGGACTTCTTAAACAATAAAATAATTTACTGGAAATTCAAAGTTATGAATACTGTTGCATTCGTCTGTAGTAAGTTTAATATAGAAAGGATAGTTTTTCCATTCCTGCCTGCCTGCCAGCACACACACACGTAACATACCCAGATCCAGAAAGGTTATTTTGGGCCTCTGTAGCACCAGTGTTGGATTACATATCATTTAGAGCAGTTAAAATCTTAGAAGCGATTCAAGTGCAAGGAAATCTTTTCCATTAAGCTCTACAAGGAGTGAAATAGTCAGATTTGTTCCCATTTTAAATGGGTTATATTCATTTTTTAACCCAAAAATAAATTATAACATGAGCAGCTAAGGCTCCTTTATATGGAGTTATGCCTATAGCATTAGTAATGACTGACTCATTTTTCAGGAATACCAAGACTCCAAATCAAGTAAATACAAATTCAAATACAATAATAATACACAAACAATATTAAAGTGAATCTTTTCAGAGGATGACACTGGAGAAAAGCTTCCTGGGAACAGCAGAGTCCTTTAGTTTTTCAAGGTGATCGTGTGGTGGGGTTTCATCGCTACAGGGAGACCTGTTCTCCTTGTCCACCATCAGATCTCCGTAACATTTCCTGCACACCGCCTGATACTTGTCTGCTCCACCGATCACTTCCACCTGCGGCACAAAGATTATTGACCTGTTATACAACTCTGATGAAATGGAAAGGGGGTTCTCCAAACTGCCTCGGTGATTTATCGGACTCTGCCGGTGTTGGAAAGTGCCGCCGAGGGCTTTTAATGGTCATCAGTGTTGGAGTTTTTACTGGAAGAAGTCTAAAACCTCAGGAGAAATTTTCTGTTCCAAAGGAAATTGTAGTGTGAAGACTAAAACAGTAATATGACAGAGGCCAATAATTTGACTTAGGTGATGAGCAGTCAGCTCAACCAGGGGTGCTTTATTTTGCCTCCTCACCTCTTTCTCTGCTCCGATCCTCTTGGTGTAGGCAGCTTCTTTAAAACACTGCATGCAGACTGCGTTGAGCTTTACCACGCTCTCTGCAAGCGGGACGAGGTTCAGGATGCTTCCAAATGGCTGCAAGAATGCAACACCAGAATGAGTAATAATTTGATTAGCAATACAGAACGGATGCATTATGTTGTGGAATAAAAGCACAATGAATGGTCATTTATAGTGAAACTCATGCAGTTTATTCAGCCTTTTAAAAATGTGTCTTGTGGTGCACATTCTGTTCTACGTAAAACAGTACTGTCTGGCCCTGCAGGACCCACTGTGTCTCCATTAGCAGGTCAAGGTACACAAGAAATATCACCTTTCTCTGGAAGGTTCCATCCAAAGCAGCTACAATGATTGTCTTTCCCAAATTGGCCATCTCCTCACAAAACTCCACGATGTCTGGAAACTACAAAAAAAAAAAAAAAATTCTGCAGCTTTAGTTTAATGAAACACAATGTCTGAGATTAACACCATCTGGATAAGAGCAGCGTCCAAAAATATACTCACAAACTGTCCTTCGTCAACTCCAATGACACAGACTTGCAACGCCTGAGAGTGCACATCTCCAAGGCGATTGGCTGGAACAGCCTCCATTGTATTCCTGAAAAATCAATAGGAAATAAAGTAATGATGCATTGATAGTGCATCATTGGATGTAAAATACTTAACCAAAGCATTCTGCACATTGATGAACAGTTTATCACCACCAGGTTTTAGAGAAAGGTATCAAAGACTGTCACCGTTGTATTACATTTGATAAATCTTATGCCAACTAATCGGTACAATTGATCCTACAGGAAAATTGCAGAGATACTGAGCAAAACCTGAGAACATACTTGTCATGTGTGGCCATGCCGCTGTCAGAATAACGCGTGTCCTTGGCATATTTGATCACCAAGCATTTGTACTGGGCCAGCTGGAAACGACGCACTCTTCGCATTAACTCTGTGCTGTAACAGGAAGAATAAGTTGACATTATTCTACCCAAAATTCTATACATCATATTAGTAAAAAAAAAAAAAGAAAAAAGAAAAAAGAAGTGAATCAAGCAGAAATATTGTCACAAGTTTTTCTCTCCATACATCATTTAATTTGTCATGGTCAGAGTGACATCAAAAGAACACTGCAAATACATTTATATATATTGCAATATGTTTGTTGACCTCAGATGTCAATATTAAACTTAAATATAGTTGACTTAATATATAGTTAGCTCCAACATGTCACTATAGCAGACACATACTGCAAACAGCAATGATTCAATTTGGCGGGCTGACAACGACTTGGCGCAATTTGACAAGAAAAAGGCAAATTTTGAAGAGAATAAGTTTCGGAAAATAATTGAATAACGTTACTTCACATGCACTCGACCCTGCTGTTTGTAATTTAGAATAAATAGCTCACCTTTTGCCGGAAAACATCGGTCCAAATATGACCTGTGAAAAAAAACCGTGCAGGACTGTTACGCGCATAACATACTTGTGAAATATTTTAACATGTCGTAGCTTGTGAATGAAGACATTTATTAGTCGTATATATATAACATTAAGCAAAGGAAATGTTTCTTCTGCAGGTGGAGGTACGAACCTGAATCTGTCCCCGTGCGTTTTTCGGTGAATTTGGAAGAATCTTTGAAAATCCGCCTAATTCCATTTTATGCAGTCGCGCTTGAATTTGAGCGATCTTAAAAAAACGCTGAATAAAATCCGATAAAAGGAGACTAAGGGACGAGTCAACCTTTCTGCGGGACTAAAATTAAATGTGCGCGCCACTTCGAGTCCCGGTAGTTTTTTTCTCGGGTTGGACCAATCGTGGGATGTCACGTGAGTTTTACAACCAATCAGAGAGATGCTGCCCGCAGCAGACGCGCTCGCACCAATCCAGGAAACTTTATTTGTCCCGCGCGGCATCTTTAAAGATACCCAACATTCAAATGACCTGTTTTAAAAGTTTCAACACTTAAAATAAAGCTGATTGCGTTTAGGTGTCATCAGTTAAAAAGACATTTCATTAATATTTCCAATGCCTCAGATGAAGATTTTTCGTTAAATTTCCCCTGATCATTTTACAAAATACGCAGTGTAAACACTGATTTGTTTACAAAGCGTAATTTTCAGGTCATGATTCCAAAGTCCAGTCCTCCCTTATCATTTAGGCGTTATTTTTCCTATCGGTGGACTTCTCACTCATTTCGCTCAGTCACTTGAATGGCACACAGTGTCTGACAGCTGAAATGACTAACGATGTAAGCGATATGTTTTTGTTTTCCTAATTAATATAATATTTGACGTATGTAGAACTACATTTTCGAGTACATTTGACTTAATATTTTGGGTGGAAAAAAATTATAAAACAGCAACTGAAATAGGGTCGCAGGTGACGGCCGATAGCTCCGGGGGGCGCTGTTTATCCTTCATTTCTTTACCATGTTTTACCGGCTATCGTTTCCCGGTGTGACTCAGTTCTCTGCGTGACAGGAGCTCGATCGTCAGTATTCACCCTCCCGGTGGTCGCACAGGATGTCTGCAGACGACGTGATTCAGGCTCACGTAAAGGCTCTAAAGGAAGGTCGGTGTGTTTCGAGGCTAAATGCTAAATAAACATGGCTACAGCCAAACAGGCCAACGTTGCAGGGACACAGCCTCCAGTGATCTAATATGGATCACTACCAGTTGTTGCTTAGAAACAGTTGAAAATGAACAAACTTTGTTCTCATTCGATTGGGATGTCAAATATCTTATTGTAAATAAGGTATTTTCTTTATGAAGAATAAATGATGGTGATTTGTAAATTAAATATTATGTCAAAAAAGCTGGTACCCTCTAATGAATGAATGTGGGATGTCGGTTTTGATGGGCGTTTAACGTTTTACGTTTAACTTTTAGCTGGATTAACGTAATTTAGATGCAGTCCTGACTCATAGTTTTATAACGCAATTAGCTGTGAACATCAAAGTCCATTAACTGTGAGTAATCAGATTAATGTAACAATCAAATCTTTTGCTCCTGCTTCAGTGATGCGCTAATAGAATAATCCAAGTTTACATATTTGGTCCATTTATCGGAGGACGTTCGTTCGAAGTCACGTGAGACTCGTTCTTCCTGTTATTTTCAAAACATCCGGTCCTGTTGAACACGGCGATGCTAACGGGCTTAGCATTAGCTGTCATTATGCTCTTTTTATATAATCATTTGGGAAATCTTCAGACATAGGATATTTGGTTGTTTTTTACGATCATGTAAACAATATAGCTTCTAATAAGACAGTCATATTCTTTCTTCACTCAAAAACTGTTCACGCTAAACGGGCAGCCTTTTGGGTTTTTATATTCTTAAAAGCACTTCTCACAACCAGATTGGAATTTTTATGACATATGGATGCAAGTGAAGAGCAACAATCATAGACCACATGAGAAGACATCATGGATGCAGAGCGAGAGTTTACAAGGTCCAAAAACATTCAAGAACACAAACAAAACATAAAAAAACCCCAATAAACTAATTTTTGAAACCGTCCATCAGACTGATGAAACCAAGATAATAAAAAACGAGTAGAGAAGAACAGAAACAGCAGATCAACCCACATCATGTCTAAAATCTGGTGGAGACAGTAATAACACAACGACCCCTTAATAGAAATGATGGGAACAACTTACATCAACAGAACATCTGCCAGTGAGCCCATGTGGGCATGTTGTTATTCTTGCCCTGTCTTTAAATTTGTTTTATAAAAAAATCACGAGATGGAGGTGGCTATTAGATGTTAAATTCAAAACTGGTTGAGCTGGTTTTAACTTCCATTACTTGGTTTAGGCCACGTGTAAGCTAGTTCGCTACTAAACCATTTTAAGGAATAGCTGCAGGTTATCTTTTATACAATGTGAAATCTCAGTTGCGGTTTTTGTTTTTTTGTCAAATCTGGTGTTGAAAAGGGTGCCAATCATGAAAGGTACCCATGCTGACATTGTCATCCATAAGATTTTGCAGCATTGAATATAATTTGTTTGTGTTCTACATGTACCATGATACTATCATCAGGATGTCCCGATTGTGATACTCTGTGTTCAGGGACAGTTCGTGCTCGCAGTCTGGCTCAAACCTTGCTCAATGTGCCCTACGGTGAAGGAGATGGAGAGAAACTGGACGTCTATATCCCCAGCACCAGCTCATTGGGTACAAATGTAGCTGTTTTCATATTTCTCATTTTTCAGATTTGCTTAATTATGCATAACTAGCCAGATTTCTTCTTTTGCAGATGTTGATCTTGTCATTTACCTACACGGAGGCTATTGGCAGTTCCTCAGGTACAGTTTTGTGCTTTATCTCTGGTTTCAAATTCCACCTCCAGGTTTTTCACCTTGATGCTTTGTGCTTGTAAAGCAAAGAGGAGTCGGGCTTCATGGCTGTTCCACTGGTTGATAAAGGTGTTGTAGTGGTGGCGGTTGACTATGACATTGCTCCCAAAGGTACGCTTATTTCTTTTATTTCTACCCTCAGAGAGAGCCAAGAATAAACATTAAGCTGCGGTCCTTTTAAATCCTTTTTCAGGTAACATGGATCTAATTGTGTCTCAGGTACGCAGGAGTGTTGTTTCTGTTGTTCAACAGTATTCTCATATCAGGTATTTGTTTTTCCTGCAATTATCCTTCCACCAACATTCCAGTTTTATCATTTTCACTGGCCCTGTCATTCACTAATGGACACTTTGTTTGCACTGGCCTCAGTGGCCTGTACCTCTGTGGCCACTCTGCCGGGGCTCACCTGGCTGCAATGGTTCTCTCCACCGACTGGTCCCAGTACAGCGTCACGCCTCAGATTAAAGGTAAAGTAAATCAGAATAAAAGGATGATATACAGTATGCCACATCTACATTAATAAGTGGTTCTTTCTGGTTTGTCCTGCAGGAGCCCTCCTGGTCAGTGGCATTTATGACCTCCTGCCCATCCTGTCCACCTACGTCAACGACCCGTTGAAGATGACAGAGTATGCCACCTTTAACGCAATGAATATAACAACAATATGATTATACATTAAAAAACACAGAACCTCAAAGCATGGTTTCTGGTGCATGCCCCCTTTTTAATTGAAAGAAAAACTCTCATAATATAATGCATTTATCTCTGTCTAACCTTGACACTTTTTGTGAATAATCACGTAAAAGATTTGTCGAATGTGACATGACTGATTCTATTTTTAGGGTTTAAGATGGTAAATCAGTACTCTTGAACAGGAAGGGTTGTAATCTGATTACAGATCAGGGTATTACTGGAATCACACCGTCTCAATATGTAAATGGTCAATTGAATTTCCTTTCTTAAACCGATTACTCAGGATTATGGGGCAGGATTATGCAGCTCTATCTCATGTGCGATTCCTTCCCTCTTCATAGTTGTAACGCATTTGTCTCCTCCGTCCTCGGGATGTTTCTTCTTGTCAGGGAGGTGGCGTTGAGGAACAGCCCCAGCAAGTTTGTCTCTCAGCTCAAACATTCCTCATCCGACTGCCACATCATCATGGCCGTCGCTGAGAACGACTCGCCAGAGTTCCACAAGCAGTCCGAAGAATACTACAAAGTCAGTGCTGCTGACCAGTTGCCACGGTTCAAATGCCAGAATTACCATGACCTGGATGACTGAGAACCTTTACAGACATACTTCCAAATGTTTTATGCTTGTCTGTGTTTCCTTACCTCAAAGGCTTTGGAGGCATCAGGACTGAATGTGTCCATGGAGAATGTGGCCAACACAGACCACTTTAACATCATTGAGCAGCTGGTAGACGAGGAATATCACCTCACAAAGGTAAAGCACACCCAAAATGCATCAGCTGCCGAACCTGGTGTTTGAGAAACGGCCAATTTCCTGTCATACATTTGGCTTAAAACAAAACCCATCTAATTTTATTGAACACCTTCTTTCTAGCTTCTTTTGAAGATGATGGGAAAAGGCTAAGATGATTCCCCCTGGTTGTCGGTGTAGCTCTGCAGTAAAACACAGCTCTGCACTCTCTTTTTAAAATATACATTATAACAGGTTTGTATAAATGTAGAGGACAGAAGTGACTCGCTCGAGAAAACATCAACACCACTGAGAAATTCTAATCCACTGCCAGGCTGTGCAAACACTGTATTCCTAAAGACACGTGTAAGGACCGTAGTATTCATGGGATAAGACTGCAGAGCAAAGAGCAAGTCGGAAAGTGACATAGTTGAGTTTAGTTTTTCATTTAAACTACCACAGTTGTTTACATTGTTTGACAGTGGTACATTAACATGGACTATATGTTCTTAGAAAAAAAAAACCATCACAATAAATGTTTGAATGTACATTATGCCAAGTGTGTGGGTGAACATTTATATCTTGATGATGCAGGATGACATTCTAGTTTGGCACTTGGTTAAAATAAACTGTGACATTATCCCTGTGTGAATAAAGTTATATTTAAATATTAAATTAATCAAAGTTGGTCTAGTTTTTCAGTGTCTGGGCAAATATTTAAGATGCAAATACAGTCAAAGCCATCTATCTATCTATCTATCTATCTATCTATCTATCTATCTATCTATCTATCTATCTATCTATCTATCATATGTACCGCATATCCAAAATAAAAAGTTAATAATAACAACACATGTGCACTGGCTGTTGGACTTTGGAGTCAGTCACCGACACTGCCGACCACCAGTCCGTCGGACATGGCTGACCGGTCGGACCCGAGGAGCCTCTGTTCCGGGTAAGATCCACAGTTTCACAGACACACGGGGGGCGAATGAGCGATCGATTCCACAGCAACAACGGCGACGTGTCCAAAAAAACCCGAAATGAAACTGCCAAAGGTTAAATGTGCGGGGTGTTAGCCCAAGTTAGCTCGCTGGCTAACGGACACGTAGCCCGGCGCCGGCTGGGAGCTTTGACAACTTTGTAAAGTCGGTTAACGTGAAGTCGATTAACGTGAAGTAAATTACACTTGGGTGAACATTCTCACAGATTCGGTTTTATTGTCACTCTTTATCTAACCATTTTCCCGTTTTTTCACCGATTTTAACGTTATCTGCTTTAGTGTCCATAAGTTTGAAGACAGGCAGATGTATACCAGATGTTTGGGGTAAATATATATAATTAATCGCAATAAAACCATAAATGATGTGCTCTTTTTATTTGATTTCTATACTAAAGTGTATTTGCATTACATTGACATGTAAGAGTCCTGAACAATGATTCTATACATTAAAATCCACGGTGTAATATATTTATAGATTTAGTCAATCTTTAAAACTGTATAGACCTATACATCTAAATGTCAATGAACAACAAAAAAAAGGTTAGGTGTCATTAAGGAGTAGTGGGACCTGCTGGATGTGACTAATACATTAATCACCACCAATTCACAACTAATTACCCAATGGTAGAATTTTCTGTCTCTAATTGCAACCTTCTCTTTTTTTTTGAGTCAACAAAAATTTCCTGTTTTTCCATCTTGAAACAGGATGTAACATGTTTGGATAATATAATGGAGGAAAAGGAGGAGACTTGGAGAATTAGAGATCAGTTGTTCATGTGGGGCCGAGCAGCGAGGAGAACTGCAGGCCATTATGTGAACCAGCGCGATGGTCGCAGAGTCAGGGGACAAGAGGCGACGGAAGGGTGAATAATTGCATTTTTCATGGGCATGTCAGTGTTTGGGTTTGTGCTGCCGAGCGATGGCAAATTGTGCCTTCAATGGCGACAATACGGGCATTATTTGCATGCCAAGAGTCGGTGTGAATTTGATATGGAGCAAGTTATTCCTGGATGTGTGCACTTGTTTAGAACAGTGAAGAGAGGAAGGGAACAGGATACTTTAGATCTGCAAGTATTGTGCCAGTTTGTACTGGCTTTCACTAGTTTAAGATAATATTCAAGGTTTAGTATAACGAGAGGCTTGGTTGGCCAATTTATTATTATTTAATTGATATTTAAGTGGTCCGCTATCAGACACTCCTAATGTAGATTATCGTTGTGCTTTTTTGTGCATTTTAACCTTTTCTAGCTGTTGTGTACCACATTCTTCCGTTATACTTTTCAATCTGGAATTAGTTGCACTTTGAAAGCAATTTCCTTTTTAAGGAAATTGCTTTCAAAGTGCAATAATGACTGCGCTGTAGTACTCACGGCAGGCATTTGGAGAGAATCAGATGTTCCAATATCAATCGCAACACATGTTGTGATTTACTATTGTGATTGTGCAAGTAAATTAAAAAACCCAGTTTGAGTTTTGTGAGCAAACATTGCTGTCACCCACACTCCCATTTTAGAGGTGGTCAGTACCCAGAGGGAGTTATTGTGATGTTTATAATTGCCCCGGTCAGAAGCAGATTTGTCTTTGTCCAACTCCGCCGTGCACTGACCTGCCGACCTCGGACCCCACAGACTACTTCTACTTTTGTTTGTGCTGTGTAATTAATGTATTTGCATGATGTATGTCTATTCTCTTCTCTGCCCAGCCTTCCGTCAGCACCCCCCCCCCCCCCCCCATATGGGCCCGGTCCTGCTCAAGGTTTCTTCCAGTTATAGAGGAGCTTTTCCTTGTCATGAGGGTCAGACCCTGTAATGCGCCTAGAAACAATTTTGATTATAACAGATTCTATATAAAGATAATTTAGGAGTTCGCAAATGAGTTTTAGAAAAGAGAAATATACTATGAATAAACTTTATTTTAATAATCATATTTATTCATCAGGTGCGCCAACCACTGCAAAATTATGAACATCCTTAGAGTAACTAAGGAACAAACACGGTGGATTAGTTCCACAGAACAGGTTGTCCTCAAGGACGTCCTTGCACAATGTCAAATGATTGTCTTATAAAGACATGATAAATTCTTCATCAATATTTTATGGTTACAGCTTAGTTGCAGATGAAGATTACCACATAAACCCTATCTTCCCCCAGCTCTCGGTGGGAAAAAGTCCACTTGTTTAGGGTGAAACTGTAACCTGAGCTGCACAGTTCACAGTAAATACAGGCTGCACCTTTCTACCCCCCAGTGTGTCTCGATTAGGTTGGTGGTAGACGTTCGTGTGGTGATCTGTGCCGGGTGTATCCCGCCTCTCACCCAGTGATGCTGGGATAGATTCCAGCACCCCTGTGATACTGAACGAGTGGTGGTGAACAGAAGATGGATGGATAGATTATGAATGAGCCCACTGAGTTTTCTGTTTAATGGTGTGGTGGCTCATCTGTTATGGACGTTTTAATCATAGGCGGACACACAATGTGCTTACACGTGGCCATTTTAGTTTTTTTTTTTAAACAGCAGAACAAATCTCTGTTGTGAGCAGAGAACAATAGGAACAAAAGGCTTTTTTTCCCCCTCCATGTTCTCCTCCTCCGTGGTCCTTCTTAAATCCTCCACAGCTAGTGTGTTTTGTGATTTGTCCCATCTTATTTCTTACGAATCAGTTTTTTTTCCCCTCTGAAAATGTCTGATCAGTCAGTCTTAGCCAAGCATCCACATTTACAATTCCTATTTTCTTTCTGCGTTCAGCCCCTGGATTAAATAGCCTTGACTCTCAGTCGAAGCCTGACAGCGAGGATGAAAACGCTGCTCCCATGACCTCCTTCAGCGTCGCCCTCCAAAGCCTCCTCCTGGCCTTGTCGTCGGTTAAACACGCCGCCGGCTCCGATTTGCGCTTCTATCCTAAATGGCGCGCGATCGCTGCGGTGGCCCTGCTGACTTCAGCGTTTGTGCTGTACCTCCACTGGACGGTGGGGGGCAGGGACGCCGCTACGCACGGCCACCGCCACCGCAGCCGAGTTCAGAAGTGGCAGATGCAGAGTGGGGGAGACGGGGACAACTTCAGGCTGTCAAAGAGTCCAAATGCTCAAGGGCATCAGAAGAGGGAGAAGCCCTACAACGATACATACCCGTTGAGTCCACCGGTGAAGACGAAGGATGGAATCCGCTACCGTATTGGGGTCATCGCAGACCTGGACCAGGCGTCGCGGAGCTCTAAGGAGCAGACGTGGCTCAGCTACATGAAGAAAGGTTACCTGACTGTTTCAGACGGCGCCGGCAGGCTGGCGGTGGAGTGGGACGCCCACACGGTAACCTTGAAGAGCTCCCTGGCTGAAAAGGGACGAGGTAGCGACCTCCGCTGAGTTCTACCACGCATCATCGATATAGATGTCTGACCGAATCCGTGTTCTGCAGGTATGGAGCTGTCGGAGTTGGTGGTCTTTGACGGTCATTTGTACACTGTGGACGACCACACTGGTGTGGTTTACAGGATTTTGGACAATCAGGCCGTTCCCTGGGTCATACTGCCTGATGGCGATGGCACGGTTTCCAAGGGTCAGTCTTCACCGCACGTTTTCCTCACTCACGCAGGACGATAGCGTCAAGTCCTCTTCAAACTGTCCTTTTTGCAGCATTTAAAGCGGAGTGGCTGGCAGTGAAGGATGAGCACCTGTATGTCGGCAGTCTGGGAAAGGAGTGGACCACAACTACCGGGAAGGTTCTCCACGAGAACCCAGAGTGGGTGAAGGTTATCGGCTCCCGTGGTGACGTGGAGCATAGGAACTGGGTGCCACACTATAACGCCCTGAGGAGTGCAACAGGGATCCAGCCACCAGGTTCTGACCACTTTCTTTGAAAGAATAAATTCATATATGCGTATGTTAAGGTTTGTTTTTATGGTGCCGTTTTCAGGATACCTGATCCATGAGTCGGCCACGTGGAGCGAGCGTCTCCAGCGCTGGTTCTTCCTCCCTCGCCGCGCCAGCCACGAACGCTATGACGAGACTAAGGACGAGCGGCGCGCCACCAACCTCATGCTGTCCTGCCCCGCAGATTTCAGCTCCATATCCGTGCGGCACGTGGGGCCCTTCGACCCCACCCACGGCTTCTCCTCTTTTAAATTCGTTCCAGAGACAGACGATCAGATCATTGTCGCCCTGAAGTCTGAGGAGGACGCTGGCAGGATCGCCACCTACATCATCGCGTTTACGCTGGACGGTCAGATATTAATGCCCGAGACAAAGATCGGAGATGTAAAGTATGAAGGCCTCGAGTTTATTTGATGGAATCTTGGCTACATACAGTACATCAGTCACATGGACCTTCACACTGGTCAATCACTGCCCAATAACAGGTTTTATTAGTCTTCTTAACGACTTCGTATTGATGCAGGTGGAGTCGTTTTGAGTGTAAATCATCACGACAGTGTCTCCTGCTGCACACTGTGACATTTAAGGCACGTGATTAATGCTTTTTACACAAAGCAATATGTTATTCACCTCAGAGTTCAGATAATTGTAACACAAATGTTGCACTTACATGTTTACAGAGTGATTCCAAATTCCTGTCAACAAAAAATGAAATGCTCAGGAACTATGCCACCAATTAAAAAGTACAGATAGTTTGCCCAATATCCTATTTAAGACTGTAATACAGTATACTGAATTTATGTCTATTCTAAAACCCTTTTGGTAATTTACTAAATATTTATTAGTTTCAATGTAATAAAAAAAACTATCATCTCTAACCTTGTTTTTTTTTTTTTTTTACAATTACAAAGCACATTTAATTTTAAGGTTTTACAGTCTTACCTCCTTATAAATAAAGTCCATGCACCGCTCCTTCTGAACAAACGCATTGATAACCTGTTTGTAGAAGTTTTCCTTGTTTTCCTTCAGTTTTAAAAGTCTCTGTCTCCATGGAGATCACTGAAAGTCGTCCTTGATCAGTCGTGTTCCGACTGTACGTGTTGAGTCTTTTCAGTGCTGAGAACGACGGCTTCACTGATGCTGGAGTAGCTGGAACAGTGAGCACGAGCACGTCTCCAGGAGACCTACATTCATTTGTCTCGCACAGTCAAAGAATATGCCATATTTTGACCGGCTCTGTAGCTTTGTTTCGTCACAATTCTGTGACATTTCCCTGAGTTTTGCTCAATACAGCAAACCAAGCAAAAACCAGGCCAGCCCACCGAAATGATCAAGCCTCGCCGTTAATGGCTTTTGTCATCCTGAATGTTACAGAACAGTCGTCTGCCTCCACTCCGTCAGGCCAAGCGCGCTGCATTTCTTCTCAAATTGGTCACAGAAACAGTCCAACTCTCAGCACTCCAGAGCTGCAACAGTGTCGTGAATGCCTGCAAGACAATATTCAATGTCCATCGCTTTGTTTTGAAGGCCTCTGAAAAGGGCATCCGTTTCCTTGAAAATGGCCTCATGCTATAAGGAGAAAGCACAAGTTTTTCCACAGCCAGCGATCTTATCCTGCTGCCATAACCTGCGTGTCATTGTCCCAGTTGTCAGGAATTTTCCAAAATGATCTGGGCATGCACTTTGCTGGATGCAACAGCACCAACAGTGGGTAAACACGGCCACATAGCGCCATATATGACAGGAATCCGAGCTTGGTTTGTGACATCTGTGGTCTCGGCTCATTCTACAGCAACAGATGGGGCTGCATTGATCTCCTTTTTAATGTCATTTCTAATGACATCAGCGACTGCTTCAATTAAATCTTTCTGCATTCTATTTGACAAACCAAGAAAATACAGTGGATGTCTGCAAGTGTCTTGTTAGCCTGTTGTCTTTCTCAGTAAAAGCATGTACGGGTTTAACATAGTTTTCACGTACTTTCATCACTTCCACGAAAGGCCAGCTGGTGTTTGTCAAGAAGGCAGGTGGCATTGATGAGATCTTTCAGAACCGCTCGGTTCTGAAAGATCCGAGTCCAGACATTGTCACAACTTGAGAAAAGAAGGCAGGAAAAAAAAGAAAAGGTGGTTTCTTGCGGTACATCCACACAGCCATCCTTGTCGTATCTACAACGTTGTTTGGAAAGAGCGAGATTTGAAATCCAGTTTAGAAAACTGGAGCTATAATTCTCCATTTAGAAATTAAATCCAAACATGGGGGGTAAATGAACGGACGGCTGCACACTCAACTTGCTGTTTCTTATTCTGCGGCCGAGGAGTCGCAAAAAGAATCACTGGGATCTCGAGTGTTCGCCCCCTACCGTCAGGCACACCTCAGAATCTTCTTCTTTTTTCTTTTTAATGGCGGTTGGAAACGAGCGAAAGCATTACCGCCACCGACTGGTTACGATTTGCGTCTTCGCAGCATGATCACACCTCATTGCGTACGATTAACAGTTTCGTTCACATACTTGAACTCATTATAAATTTCAACATGGTTGAAATACTCAGTCTGGCAATCATAGTGGCCTGAGTTTAAACAGATATTCAGCCCAGTAGAAAATTTAAACTGTTGTTCATTTGCGATTCCTCGCCAGGTGGTGGCGGTAGTTCGCCATTTTGTTGCCTACCGAGTACGTGTAAAAGCCACGAAGAAGTACTTGCTGTGCCGAAAACAACGGACTCCTTTCGTTAGCCAGAATTCCCTTTTTTATTGTCATCGCGATCGAGACTCGGACAGACAAATGTTTACATTGGTGTACTAGTTTGACGCAGCGATCCAGCAGGGGGATCTACACAGTGGCGTAAAGACAAGGAGTCCCATAGTGAACAATGTCCAACCGCCTGGCCTTTCAGACTCAGCTGGCCTCCATCATGGAAGCGCTGGCAAACGCAGCGGTAGCAGAGATCTGCAAACTGGTCGACGATGACTACGCGGTCGTCCGACTGCAGATGACTCAATGTCAGACGGAAAATAAAGTCTTGAAAAGGAAGTTACACCTACTAGAGCTTAAGATGGCCCGGGGAACCGCAGAGAGGAGGCTCCGGGAAAGCGTCATGAACCGACCCAGGGTTCAGATCCACACCGGAGACAGGCTCAGACAGTCCCCCCCTTCCTCCGGTAAATGGACAGCAGTGGTGTCGTGTTGGGCTAATGCGCTGCTTTAAAGCCGAATTTCATTTTTGGGACATTCAAATAATTGCTTTTCCTCCAAGAATAGTCGTGGTGAACCGAAGTCGTCTAAAAACTACACCTTAATCATGACTTTAACACACCCAGAGATGTCTTTACTTTTTGGCTTCAGAGGTCATTAAAAGGAAATAAATACACATCTGCTAGTACCTACTGTTTCCCCTCTAAACATTTAATGTATTTCCATCAAGTTATCGTCGGTAGTTGGCGGTATAAGCAACATTTTATCATTTTCTCACATTTTAAAAGGAGGAGAAGCTTTTTATGCTGCCTGCAGTGGACATGGAGATGGTGTATTTAGACAGTCTTGGTGTGTTTCTGTACCCTGCTGAGGACTCCATACCCACCGTGGGATGCTACTGTGGCCCTGTGTTGCTCCAATTCAGCATGACTTTAAAACAAAAATGCTTTTAATACTTTTTGAATGTGGTCTTTGCAGACAACACACTGGGGATGTGCAGCATCTTCGCAGCCCGTGCACCAAAATCTAAATTTTACATTTAAATTTTGATGATTTTGCAGGTGTTTTAAAACTATCCTGTTAACTGAAGAGCTAATTAATGGATCCTGGCGGCCCTGAGAACAGTAGCAGGAATTCACGATGTGCAGACACACAGTCGAATGTTGCTTCAGTAGAAAAAATGGAAGAATTTGACCAGAAAAACATTCTCGTCATGACAAAAATGCCACTGTAGCCAATTCTACATCCACAAAGTTAAGCCCCCCTATGATTAATGCATGAATGTGTTAGTTTATAATGGGAATTCTATAAACTTAGCTAGTTGATGCCAGTGGGGAGGAAACGCGCTTTCATTAAAAGACGTTTGTCTCTTTTTAGATGGTGTGTTTCACCCTCGGATGGACATGGGTTTGTGGTCCGAAAGGGCCGCTGCAGGAAACACCCCCGCCAAGCTTATTCACTCCAACAATGTCGTGAGCCAGGTGAGCCCACCGTGGAGACTGTGTCATTGTGTACACACAGAAGTAATAAAGTTCTGAAGGGATTGATGGGCAGCTTTACCAATATTATAAGGAGCGCTTTAAGGACCTTTTAACATTTAAGGACCTTTAACTTGGCTGCCCTGTTGCCGCCGAACGGCATTTAAACGGCTGCTCGCTTTGCAAAACCACCCCGTGTTGTAGCGGTACGGCCGTGAATCTGGGGGTGACCGAAATTCTGTTGTTCAGTGTCCAGACGTGGAGCTGGTGGAGCCAGAGGCGGTGACCGTGAAGGAGGAGAAAGTTGAGCCCAACGGCTCAGAAGAGGAAAAAGCAGAACCGGACGTGCAGCTAATAGGAGATGACGGTGAGTACGCGATCCGAAAAATCCGCCACGCTTAATTTAATGTGAACAGAATGTCATGTACAGGCTCTTAAGGTGCTCTTCTTTTTCTTTATTAAGGTGTGGTGGACTGTATCCCTTTTGGAGCTGCAGGATCCATCCTGGAACATCAGGACAGCCAGTCCACTTCCTGCCAGCTCCAGCACCTGTCCGGGACTCAAAGCAGGAGGATGAAGCGTAGCGGCGGCGGCGGCATCAGCGGAGGAGTGGAGGTCAGTGACTCCTCCCCTCATCTTAAGTGTGAAGTGAGTGACTCGCAGCAGGAAGCCACAAACCCTCAGCAGTTTGCTGAAGACGGAGGCGCAAATTTTGATGCGCTGTGCGTCGACGGCGGAAGCGTTAGCGCGCTCGCTCGACAGTTTGACGAGCAGTCCCAGGCCGTCATGGAAGGACGGGGACCGTCGTGCTCATATTCCATGATAGCGGCCGATTTTCCATCCACCAGTGCGAATGGCTGGACTGGTTGCAGCCTCGGTTTCCCCCTCTCCCAGCAGCTAGCCGATGCTCACAAAGTGCACCATCCGCCCGGCAGCAAACAGAGACTATTTGTGTGCAGCTATTGTGGAAAGGCCTTTAACAGGCCCAAGAAGGTGGAGATCCACCAACGCGTCCACACTGGGGAGAAGCCGTTCAGCTGCTCCACCTGTGGGAAGATGTTCTCTGAAGCTGGGAACCTGAGGAAACACCACCGGGTTCACACCGGGGAGAAACCCTACAGCTGCGGCGTGTGTAGTAAAGGATTTGCCTGGATTCGAAATCTAAAGGCGCACCAGCGAAAAAGCCACCCAGATGTTTACACCGAAGGAGACCAGACCTGAACTCTCTGTTTTTGGCTTGTTGTTTTTAAATTTCACATAGTGATACTTCAGTTCCCTGTCCTGTTTTTGTCCTGTTGTTTTAGTTCGGGCATCTGTTCAACTCAGAGGGACGTAGTCATTTTCTTTTCATTAATAAAAAACAAAAAACAGTATTGTCCAATTGCCAACTCAGTAGGTTTACTTTGTAAATTTATAGACAGTGCTGTGCGAACTGAAATAACATCCGAAATTTGATCTCGAGTATGGGAGCGAAAATGTTGAGGATATCCAAAGTCACCATTGAAGTGCTGTGGAGCTGCTCAGTGTGTTTGTGCTGGTCCGACAACAGTCAGAATGTTGAGCCGATGTTGTGAGGCTGAGGGGCAGCAGGACGGCGACGGCTGGATGGACAAACCTGCTGCACGTTAAACGCACCTGATGTGGTTTTGTAACAGAATGATGTCAGTTTGCCAAATAAAATGTGCTTGTGGGAACATTGTGCACATTCACTTGGTTGTTTATTTGTTGTTTCTGGGTTAATAAAGGCTTATTTTTTTGGTTCCACGTGATCACAGTGACATTTACCAGGAAGGTTTGGCACTGCTGGATTAGATCTCATTTTTAGTTGTGTGATACACCCACAAAAATGCTTCAAAACCACCTACAGTCCCAGTATAAACCGGTTAGAAAGGCCGCCAATAATTCAGACCTTGTGTCTTTCACGCTCTGGACACAAGCAGGTGTTCAGAACCGGTGTTTTCACCTCTGCCAGCTCATTTATTGAACGCACCCGTTAGTCTCTGACAGAAACCCTTTCACAGCTCTTAAACCGGCTTTAACGCTTCAGCTCTTCACCCCCCCGGGAGCGTCTTTCTGCATCCTGCAGTTCCAGCCCTGAAACTGTGAAATCAGAGATGGGAATCGGGACACAGGCTTCATCGCCCCTGCCTGTGGTTTGGGTCTGACATTGCTCCTGTGTATCAACTGTTGCTGCGTCTGTCCCACGGACATCCAGTTTAATCCGTGTCTGGATGCAGTCAAATGGAGCAGACTTAAGAAGCTTCCCCTAAAACGGGTTATAGATCTCTTTTACAGGTGTCCTGCTCCTCAGGGTGACGTCTAGGCTGCGTACAGTCAGGCTATTGTACCGTATACTCAGATACTCATTAATATTGATAAATACATACATTATTGCCTATTTCCTATAGTGCTGATCCATGTCTCCATTCTTTCTACTATATGGATTTGAGCTGTGTTGTTTTGTAGCTATTTTGCTCATTATGTCTTTTTATGGTGTGTTTTTTTTTTTCTCCGCCTGCAGTCGGAGGAGGAGCCCGACGTGGTGCTGGTGAAAGTGGAGGAGGGAACCCGGCAGACGAGCCTCAGCATCCAGGAGGGTGAGTTGGTGCTTGTATAGTCGAAATCGCTCCTGCCGTAGTCGTAGACGGCGTCTGAAGTGGGGGGAAAGATGGTAAGATGTCTGTGTCTTTGTGTTTAGGTTTAGTGGAGTCCAGCACTGACAACTACAGAGGTGTCCAACCATTTGATGACACCTCGCAGTCTTCGGTCAACCCGCTGCCCGACGAGCAGGAGCGCGCGTCGGACGTCTCAGAGGTCAGCCATGGCCATGCTTTGCTTTGGACAGCTGGTGGGGGTGGTTATTGTCAGGACGGCGGCCTCCCGGGGCCCTCCTCCCGCTGTGTCCCTGTCCCTTTCCTGCCCGCCGCACAGCCTGGAGCAGAGCTGGGCTCCGCGAGGGCCCTGGCTGCTCAGAGCTCAAAAGGAAGGGGCTTGACTGAAAACTGTAGACGCTATTTTCAGGAAACTCCTCTGATTAATTTGCCCCAAGAGTCCAGGCCAATTCAGGCTTTGGGTTTAGGACCTCAGCAGTTTCTAGATTCAAGCCCTCAGAGAGTCCCAAAGAAAAAGCTCTGCGTCTGCAGGTTCTGCAGTAAAGTGTTCAGCTCCCCAGCAAATCTAGAGTCCCACCTCAGAACTCACACTGGAGAGAGACCCTACGGCTGCACTATATGCGGCAAAAAGTTCTCCCAGTTCTGGAACCTGAAGATCCACAAGAACATCCACACCGGGGAGAGACCGTACCAGTGCTCCTTGTGCGCTGAGAGGTTCTCTGACCCAAGCAACCTGAAGAAACACCAGAAAAGACACCACCCACAGACGTAGAGGCCGTCACACTGATCATGTTTGAGAACTTCCGATATTTCACTTAGTCAGATTTCAATTGAAAATCTTGTTGGAACACGGAGAAATAACCAAATATCAGTTTAATAATTAAATAAATAAAGGCTCGTTTTTAAATGGCAAATGTCAGATAAATTATGAATTCACATCCATGGATAAAGCCCAAAGCCTGTATGTCCATATAAATATGCGCATATATATATGTAACTCTTGAAAGAATGTTTGGAGCCAAAGAAAATTTATACAATCTTGGATTCTGAATGAGGAACAGCAATACGTGTCCCATGTTCTTCCACCCGTTTCAGACTGGAACAATACCTCCATTTCTTCTAAGCCTCTTTAGTTTCCTCACGGCTGTGTACTTGTAAAATATAAATCGCGTGTTTTCTATTGTGTCACAATTCTGTAACCTCTCAGTGTGAATCATTAAAACGTATTAAAACTAAATGTGGATTTGTGTTTTTATTATTAGCAGTTTTTAAAAAAAAATCTAACAATTGTGACACAATATTATCAAATCTGGAATACCTGTGGAACAGTGTATAGTCATTTAATAAAGATCCTGTTCCTCATACTGTACGTACACACAGGTACATGTATATATGTCTAATAAGGTCATGAACGAATCGGGCTCTGCTAATGCTAACGCTACAAATAGATCTAAAAAGTAACACAGTTTTTGTGTTTGTTCTCCTGATTTAACAGCTGGAAGGAGCTCAGCCGCCCCCCGTAGTGGCTCAGGATCCTGGTACCAAAGCAGTGGTTCAGCTGAAGCTTCAGGAGAGCAAAACAGTGTCGAGCCCTTCTGGAAACACCCATTGCGGCCAGTTGGGTTCTGACTACTCCCTCTTTGAACTGGAGACCTTCTTCACCCGCTGGGCCCCGGACAGTGAGTCCGTGGCTGCCAGGGATGGGCCTTCCTGCTCTTTTGCCGCCGGTGACTCCCCGGATTGTGGCCAGGACGGAGTCCTGATCATTGAGTCCGAGTCACAGCCTCAGCACGGCTCCACCTCATCGGTGCTGACCATCAACGAAAGGCCCGGTTTCTCCTCTACAGCTCACGTCCGCCGTCTGGGGCCACAAGGTAGCAGACATCACCACACCTGTGCATTACAGTAATTGAGCAGTGTCCCCTCACTGTTTTCATTCTTTTTCTCCCATCAATGCTGCAGAGAAGTTCATGTAGGCTCTCACAAACAGGTGTGAGTGCAGTTGAGCACTCATGTCAACATTTACCCCAATAAGGGGTCGAACTTTTCACATATATTCTTCTTTGTCTTGGCCTCTATGTCCCTTTTGGGGTCATGGGGATGAAGCGAAGGCTGGGTCCACCCCTGAATGTTTTGCTAGCTCATCGCAGGGCCCTATGTGAGCATTTGGCAGTTCGGTACCTTGCTCAAGGGTACTTCAGCGGTGTTCCTGCACGTTCCATGTTTCGTCCACACCGGGTTTTGAACCGGGAACCCTCAGCTTAACAGACAGCTCCCACCATCAGTGATATACTGACCACTATATTTTTAAGCTAGAACAGGCAAATTGTTGCGATGACGCTAGCAAGCATGCACATGGCAAAGCGATAGTTCTCCGGTATTGGTACCTGTTACGTGGTGTTGTGGACGTACTCTCATGGGCTCGTGTCTTCCGTCCACAGACATGTTGGTGTCGGCACCTTTCGGGAAGCAGCCCCCGTGGAGCGGAGCGCCAGCCGTCACCAGAGACAGATCCGCTCCGCTGCTGCAGCGCGGCAACGGCGGCAGGATTTCCGAACCACCAACGGAGGCTGCTTCTACACAGACTGCTGCCACAGAGGGCGGTAAAAGTTCTACCTCAGTTTTTTCTGTGAGGGGAGCTAAAGCGGCCCACCCCAGCGTGGACGCGGCTGCCGCTGCGCACCACCAGGGCGGCTATAACGCCCAACTCGGCAGCTTACCAGCGGAGCGTCGGCGGAGGAGTTATATATGTCGGGTCTGCGGCAAAGCTTTCTCTGGTCTGTCCAACCTGGAGGCCCACAAGAGGGTCCACACGGGAGAGAGGCCGTTCCGCTGCGACAGCTGCGGAAAACGCTTTTCTGAGGCGGGCAACCTGAAGAAGCACCAGCGGGTCCACACGGGCGAGAAGCCATACGCCTGTGACCAGTGTGGAAAGCGCTTTGCCTGGATCTGCAATCTAAGGACGCACCAGCAGTCCGCCACACGCTGTGCCCCGCAGGCCAGGGGGGAGCTGGCGTGACGTGTGCAGCCCCTTAAACTTACTTGAAGTTGAACTTCTTTTCATTTATGGTCCAGGTGGCGTTACCGACGGCCTCAGTAGCTGTCGGCAGAGCAACACAAGTTATTTAATGGGAGTTTTGAAGTGTGTTTCCTATTAACTATCTGCTGCAAACACATAAAAATGTATTTTTGGCTTAGAATCCACAACTATAAAGTTTACTTTTGACTTTAGGTCTTTTCCGTATGTTTCGATTCTTCTCTTCCCGTCTTCCCTTCTCCTTCTTTCCCCACCCGACCATCAGCCGGAGCGTCGCCCTTTGAGCATGGTCCTGCTCAAGGTTTCTTCCTGTTCAAAGGGCATTATTCCGGACGCTTTTGCTGGGTCAGGGGGGTGTCTGGTTGTTTTGTAAATCAAGTCCAGTTGAATAAAGCTGAATTAGTACCACAGAAAGGGCAGTTTTTGCTCAGTGACAACAGGCCATCCACCCTAGACCAAATTAGACAAGCCTGGGGTTGAAATCCAGGCAATTCCAAACCGGATTTTCTATCTTTCCGGGCAGAAAATTGCTTTCAGTTGTCTACCTGGTAGGTCAGAAAACCTGGTTGGTTTGTGACGCTGGGTTTCTATAATCTGAAAGAATAGAGTGAGATAAGGTGTCTTATTTTGTCTTTATTTTAACAGTGTTATAAACAGTACCGATGCATTAAAAGTAAATAGTTAAAGTCACGGGGTGAGAATCACTGGACAGAACAATTACAACACAAACTGGAAGGTTTAAATAACACGGACGGGGAATCTAATCCATAGATTATGCAGAGCCAGAGTGGGTGATTGTTTAGGCGGATTCTTTAATCTGTGTTGTGGAACATCCCACATGATCTAATCGGATGACCTCAAAGCTGTTTGGGAAAACCCTTCACTTTGATTTGGTGACCTGGGAACGGCAGAAGGAACTCTCTATTTACCACAACATTCAGGAACCTGCAAGTTATAAAAAAGAACCCGTCAGTGGTCACAATAGACATGATTTAGGGCGATAAATATAAAAGTGGAATCGAACTCTTCTGATGGTTCGTCAAAGCTCCCGGTTCCCCCCCCCGAGATCGATCCCTGGTCCTCCATCCTGACAGTAGAAACAGGATAAAGGCCGTCAAGCAAGCTCGGGAATCCACCAACGCCTTCTGGTTTGTGAGTTCTGGGTTCCATCAGCAAATGATCTCGACTTTGTCGTCATCCCTGTCCTCCTGCTGCTCCGTTTTCTCATCCTCCGTCTTCTTCCTTTCTTCAGCTTCCTGTGCAGCTCGCTCTGGTTCTGCTCCCGGCTCCGGTTTGGAGGTCCCCCTGCCTCGCAGGGCGCTCGGGAGAAAGTTGGCGAGGAAGAGAACGGCGAAGATGCCCAGCAGGGAGAGGACGGCCGCCACGCCCACCTCCAGGTCGTGAGCGTCCTCCTGCTGATAGCTGTCCTCTGTCCAGCCTTGCTTTTTTTCGTGGCTCGAGGAAAAGTACACAGCACCCTCCTCTTGGCCCGGCATCTGCACGGCTCTTTCCAAGTGCTTCCCATATACAGTTTCTCCCTGTGCCACCTTGTTCCAGCCGTTGTTTTGCTTCCCGATCTTATAGTCACTACTCACATTCCTGTGTCTATAGTTGTTGGACACATAAAGGTCGCCGTTTGACTCCACCAGTATGTCAGGGATGTCAACATCAAACTCCCTGCCTTCCCCAGTTTTGGGCAGGAAGCCCAGGTCGAGGTTGACTCTTATCCAACCAGACCCTTTTGCTAGCATCCTGGTCCTGCTCCCTTCAGATCCCGTCTCGTCGCCTTCGTTGACAGAGCCGGATGCCGCTTGCTGGCCGTAGCAGATGGAAATGAGAAGCTCGGCAAACAATAAAGGCCCTCCTCCGTCCCCTTGAGCGAAGGCGCGCTGGCTTTGGCCAGGTGGGACTACGACCACGGTCTCAGCCAACGAGGAGAGACTCAGAAAGTGGGGGAGATCGCTGAAGGAAGACAGGAGGGAGGCGGTGTCGTCACTGAACTGAAGCCACACGTTGACCGATGCCTCCTGGAAAGAAAAATGACAAACTGAGGATGGTTCCTCCTCCAACCATAACGGTATTCCATATCCGCCGCATCTCTGTGGCCATACTGGTGGAGTTAATCCAAATCTCACCTGCTGGTGGTTGTAGAGGATGTTGTAGGCCGTCACTGTCACCGTGGTGATGAAAGGGTGAGCAGGGCTCGCCGTGACCGACATGCCAAGGTCGCTGACCACCTGAACAGACAGGTCTCCGGGGTTGACAGGTTCGGTCGTCACGGTGATCTCACATCTACCCAGGATACCGTCCCACTGCTCTGAGATGACCTGAGGAGATGATGAGGAGCGGGATATGAACCCTATTCAGGAGGTGACGGTGTGAATTAAATTCCGGGTCCAGTTGGAAGCGGTTATCCATCAACCTACGTGCAATGACGTCTTTCCGGGTTGTAAACCGATGATGTGTTTCTGAGGTCCAAAGGAGGCCACGTGAGGGTCCTCAATTCTCAGCAGGTCGAGAACCAACTCGGTGACGTCCACAAACCAGTCCGGGGAACCCAGGAGATGGGTGGTTCTGCTGTTAGAGTCTTGGGCAGTGAACTGAGTCAAAACCTGGATTGAGGACCGTTGATAGACCGGGACACACCTGATGAGACAAACACAGGCTCTGGTGGCAAAAAGGTAGTTTTATCGGCACCTTCCCCTCACCAAACCGAAATCATTACTTTCCCCGAGCGGTTGGAGTCTCTTACCCCTTCTCTGTGATGTGATTCCAACCATTGATGGCATTAAGAACAGGGTCCGAGAGGGACACTTGGAGGGGAACCGAGGGAGCCCAGACTTCTAGACACACGGAACCACGGAGCGTCCCCAGGACAAACTCCACCTTTGCACACGTGCTCCCCAACCCTGACTCACTGCCGTCTACAAAGATGGCAGAGCAGTTGCTGGTTACCTGGAGTCAGAATAGAGATTAAAGATGATCATGCTAAGTCGCCTGCATAAAAAAAAATACAGTGGTTTCCTTTTTAAATACGGGATATCCAGACCTTTACGGTGTTCTCATCAGCTGAATAGCACGTAGCAGCGGAGGTGACGTCATACACCTTCTCGTCGTGGCTTATGGCGAGGACCATAACGGCGAGCGACGCAGGCTGGTTGGTCAGTATGGCTGTGTTGGTGAGCATGTTGCTCTGGGGAACACATGGTCGTGGGTTACATTTCGAAAACCTGCATTCTGAGTTTTAAAACTCTGAAGTGGGACGAATTCAGCACCTCTGTGATGGGAGCAATTCCAAAGATCTGATGATCTGTGAAAGAGAAGGTGCTCACTGCAGCTCTGGAGGGGATTACTGGTTTACTGTGGTCAGGGTACTCCACCCACCAGTCCACATGGACTGCCATTGCAACTCCAAAGCTGCCCTTTAAGGCACTAGCTGTTAGACACGCCACCTGGTGGAGCGGTTTGGAACTGCAGGGAGATGCAGAATCTTTTTCAGCATTCAATAAGTCTGATACCAAAACAAATAATTGCACATAAAATGAGGACTGAAAAAATGATGTACTTGATTGGATGTTTATGGATGCCATGTTTGCGGCAAATTATAGACACCACGTCGTGACTGGAGTCTTGGCTTTTTTCCAGGGTCACGTCCCACAGGTCAGGGGTCAAAGATCTGTGGGCCACCACCGACACCAAGTTCTTCTTCACCTTCAGCCTGATGACACACACTGACTTCAAAAACAATGTATGCAGGACTTTACGGCTCAGCAGAAGAACTTTAACATCAGGAATGAAGGATAACAGGCTTGAAATTCAGTGTGGAATCCATGTGCATTGCAAAGTCCTCCACCAAAAAAATAACCTTACAAAGTCTGAAGTTCTGACCGTACTCTACGTGGCAGGCAGAAATACCTTTTATTTACCTTATTATAACCACCTCAGCACTGAGGTTGGCTCTCAGATTCACCGACACCATGAGCGGCTGTCCGGTCAGGACCAGACCCCTGTGGTAACGGATCAAAACGTTGGTATCCAAGCCGAGCTCTTCAACTTCTCGCCCATTCAGGCAGGTTTCTTTGCTCCGGCTCTCCTTTCCTTCCATCTCTGACTCCTTCAGCATCACTGCTTTAATGTGGATGAGCTGCTGCTGAGATGGAGCTGTTCTGTCCTCCACACACCTGGACAGGTGTGAGGACACGAACACTTATAATCTTGATCCTGAGCACAATTTTTAATAGGTATTAGAACCAGCGGCCCGCCGAGGTCACATACCCTTGTGGCTCCAGGTCCAAGTCTGCCATCATGCTGGAGGATGAGTAGTAAAGCTGTACTTGTTTCTGCACGGAGCCCCGTTCGTATCTTAGAGCCTGTGGGAATTCCGTCTTCCCAATTGCTGAACGGTGCCTGAATAGAACATTGATACAAATATTGTTGGGCAACCCGTTCAGAAAACCAAAAGGATACTATTCAAACACTACCTGCTGATTTTGAGGAGGTCCCTCCTCCATCTAAACGTGTGGATTTTGTTGAAATAGAGTGAAAAAGAAAAGAACATCTGGTACCTTTTCTGCTTTCGGTTGTGACGCTTGTGTTGGTAGCGGAGAACGCTCTGCCGCCTGTCCACAACCTGGTTTGACTGGTTGGTGGGTTGAGTCCTAAACCAGTCGCTGGGCAGGGTCAAGGTCACCACACACAGCCCGAGAGGAGGCTGGAAGAACCGAAGGGATGGATGAGAATGAGAGAAAGAGGTCAAAATCCCCCTCCTGTGGGTCTCACCTGTGTCATGCAGGAGGCTCTGTGCTCCTCTGTCTCCTTGAAGGCATGCAGGGTGATGCAGGTTCTCCTAAACCTAGAATCGCCCCACTTATGGAACAGAACTCGCACTGTAAACCTCTCCCGACCTTTAGCATCCCTCTCTCTTTCTACATGCTCTGAGAGGAGGGAGGCAGACAGGAGGTGCGAGGGGGGGAGGGCAGGCTCTGATAGGAGCTGTAAAAACACACAAAACGTAGCTCATTAGCTTCAGCACCAGCTAACGGGATCTGTCAGAACTTACCTGTGTGACTGAGTACGGTCCGAATGAAGCCCGGAGGCTCGCCGGTGGGGGGTGATGATGTGGAGGCACAATGAAGAGGCTCTGAGAAAAGGAGAAGGGGCTGGAGTTTGAGAAGAGGGGGCCCAGCTCTGCCTGGGTCAGAGGGAGGAAGCGCCAACTCTGAGGGATGACGGCCATGTCCACTGGCAGGGAAAGAGGGAGGGGGGGCTGAAGGAGGGACGGCGGGACTAGGGGAAGAAGAAAAGAACTCTTACTGTGACTGTAAACAATTCTCAAACATCAACCTTCTACTTTTTGAATGGATGATTGAATGAGCACCAGAATGACACCTTAGTAAGTTCAAACCCACAGACCGAATTGTTCTAGATCCTCCCTTCTTAAATCCTCCCTACCTTCGTCACGCAGGTCCTCTTGGGCTGAAGAGCATAAACGCCCATGTGTTTGACCCTGGCCCCCTGGACGTGCGTGCACGCACACACACCCAAACGCCCGCACTATTGTGCAGCCAAAGGCAACACTTACATTCCATCATGATCCAGAGGAGCAGCGTTGTTCTCACTCCTCCCCTGCTGCACGGGGTGTCTCGCTGGTTGGCCATTCCTGGAGCCCTGAGGCAACACAGCTTTCTGTGACAACCAGGAAATCACACCATGTTCCCCCAGGTCAAGTAGCATAGCAACGATGCTAACAGAACTATGTAAAAAAAAGTGTAAATTCTCAGAATTTAGAGACGTCCCAGTCTAAAATAGAACCAAACAAGGAAAAAACAGGATCTGATGATTGGGATCTTTTAGCCTGTGGAGGTTGTTGTGGTCACATGACTGCTCACACATACGTACAGACACACTCCTAACGCAGTAGCAACACACACACTGCATATGATGACTGCACCAGCTAACTGTAATTAGCCTCTCTCTCTCACATGCACTCACATGCACCCATTTCACCCACCTGTATGCAGTGGTTTCAGCTCCACATCACGTTTTCAAAAAACAGGAAGTTTTGTTGTTTGTTTGTTTGTTTGTTTTAAAAAAAAAGGAAAACTATGAAAAAAAAGACAATTTTAAAGACACCACATGAACTGAAATCGACTCTATAGTTTTGCAGATCAGTGCTGGTGCAAAGCTGCTATAAACCTTCTCTCTTCCTCTGGCTCTCTTTCTCTCCCACCCCTTCCTCTCTTTCATTTTCTGAGCTGGATTCACACAATAGCGATTTACTCATTTAAAACAGTAAATAATCCTCCTCTCTCTCTCTCTCACGCTCACTCTTTCTCTCTCCAACATCCCTCCTCCTGCCCTTTCTTCACACTCTCTTACCCCCCTGTTTGGCTGATTCCCTCCCTCCATTTCATCATAAATCTGTATTATTCCTTTGTTCATCTCCATCTTTTTTGAGTAACAAGCAGCAGGTTTCTTCATCACACTCTTCTGAAGAGTCAAACTTTTGTATAACCAGTTCAACCAGTGTTAGCTGAATGGGATTGTTACAGTAGGATTTGAATACTTTTTGCTATTGATGCTACTCATTTAGCTGTTATTTTACAACATGATGACAATATTTGATGTGCTTCTGAGTTTTTTTTCCCTTTCCAAATATCTAAGGAATATTTAAAGTTAACTGCAGTATCTGTAATTGAGCAGCAGGATAGATGCTGCAAATTAAAAATAGACACAATCATAAAACGTGTTAATATTTAACCGCAGGAATCATCAAAGTTTTGTTATTAGTGACGATCAAGCACTTTTGTTCCATCTCGTATTACCATGTAAGAGTAATCAGTGTAAAGGAAACACTAAGCTAGGAAGTATGGAACGGTGTGTGTGTGTGTGTGTGTGTGTGTGTGTGTGTGTGTGCGTGTATTAATAGGGCAACAGAAGGAGCTTAGAGGACAATAAATGTGACACAGAAGAGCTTTACAGAGAAGCAAGTGGAAATGAAAAAAAGAGAAACACAACATTTACTGAGCATACTCCATATCTTTACATCACTCCGCAGTTATTTCACACATGCAGGCATCAATTTTCAAACAACAACATTACGGGTTCTCAAACGGCCCGAAAGATGGAGTCCACTCCTGGAGCGGCCACATCTTCGTCCCCTGTGGGTATTTGAGCAGATGTGAAGGCAACTGCTTCACACACTGTACCACTGGAACCAGTGCTGGGCAGGATGCTGGTTCCCAGCACATAGAAGTGTGTGCATGAACGTGTGTGTATGTGTATTTGGTGGCGGTGGGGGTGAGGTGCCCCTCCCATTGTGCAGGCAGCATGTTGCATCTTGGATCCTGGGTGCCACGGGGTTACTGTCAGGGTGGGGTGGGTGGCCCAGCCCTGGGTTGGAGGAGGGGTGTGTGCACTCTTGGGCTTGTGGGACCTCACGGCCAGATATGCTGGCGTCTGGGAAGGAGGGGTTTGGTTTTTGGGTGGAGTTGGGAATGTGCTGTACCTGCTCCCGGCTGGTTTTTGGGGTTCAGGGTTGTGCCTGGTTTTCTCTGCAGGGGGTGTGAGGAGCTCAATTTGTGGCAGCTGGCACTGCAGGCGGGCGCACCTGCAGGCAATTTACATCTGGCCACCTACTTAAGAAGGGTGTGCCTGCCTCTCAGGGCCAGAGTCTTGGTTTCCTTTGTATTGGAGTTGTGTGTTGCTTTGTGGCTTGGATGTGGGAGTATTCCGGCTTTGTTGCCGTGGCTTTGCTTGGTCTGTCTTCCCTGCACATTTGAGGTCTTCACGCTGTTTGCTGGACCTGAGAAGTGCAGAGCCTGTCTCCGGAGTTCTCTGCAGTCCAGCAGGACTGCTTCTGTTTACTTTGAGTGTTCCCCTGTAAATAAAACTCTCTGGACCATTTTGCCACTGTGTCCTGGCCTGCTCTCAGGTTCTGTTGAAACCCCAAACATGACATTGGTGCCTTTTGTTGCTCTGGTGCTCCTTTGCTGTCCTGCTCTGGGGTGGGATTATGGTTCTCCAGGAGATGGTTGGTCTGTAGGTCTGTTCAATCCTGCAGGGGTCACTGGGATCTCTGTCTTTCTGTGGTGCTTGTGGCCCGCCCAGATCGGCGGGTGGGGTTGCAGACTGACACACACACATTGCACACACAGATACTGCCTTCATATCTAGAGCTACCGATACACATTACACACGAGCGAACTTAGAGACAAACTTTGGCTGCGGGATCACAGTTATGAAAGGTTCACTGGGGGCATGGAGGCAGATTTGGTTGGTTGTAGCTGTTTGGTTGCGGTGTTGCTGCGGTCTGAATTTGTTTATTGTTATTTATAGTAGTTTTCATTATTGTTGAAGTCATGGTGTGTTTTTTAGGGTGACAGGGTGAGCTCAACAGGCCCGTCCTGATGAAGCAGTACTGTCTGATAAGAAAAGACATTCACATGCCAATGCTGCTTGTCTCCATGCTGGTACAAGGGGGAAACAAACAAAACAACCCACCCAAACAACAAACAAAAAAGCCCAAAAAATCCTCGGCGTTGGCTGTCCCTTCCTGTCTTTTGTCATGAGATGTCTTCATCTGTCTGCATATTTCATATTTGTCTCTTCCTCTCATGTAAATCCCCTGCTCTGGTGGATAATCTGCATATGTAATCTACTGCCATCTGTCATGTTCCTCTGCAAGGGACATTTGCAATGATGCCAGATTATTATCCCGCACTGTGACCTGAGCAAAGGAGGACAAGGTGCAATACACCCACTCAATCGCAGATGGACACACATGCGCACACACAGGGGGCACCCTGGACAGGCATATTAGACTCTTGCTTCCTTTTCCAAAGTCCTGGAGCAAAAGGAGTTCATTTTACGAACACAACTAAAAAATTAGGTCACTATATTGTTCAGATCGGAACTTCGGAACCTTCGCGCACTCGGCTACTCTTACCACCATTCGTTCAGACCTTTTGGTGTTTTTTACAGTAAAGCATGACTCAGCAAGGAACCAAATGGATTATTAAGTTATTCCATCCCAGATACTGTGACCTATCAGATCACAGACGATCATAAATCCTTGATGAAGGCTCGCAGAGGAGCTCTGGGGCGGTGGGGTCCAGAGCTGCTCCGGGGAGCCCCTTCCAGCCTCCATTCCTCCAAGGCCATTTAAGTAGCGAGCCAGCTGGGAGTAAAAAAGCAAATTTTTAACAGAACTCATCACAATTCAGGCTGTTTTATTGACCAGTGTGTGGCCATGGAGTCAGCTCATGTTTCTACCATTTCTATTGTAGTCTGTTGTTATATTTCCTTACAAAAATTATCTGCTGTCTGTAAAGGTTCGTTCCTGCATTCACGTGTTCAGCATGAACCTTGTGAAAGGGTCTGGATAGACTACCGGCACACAAAAGACGAGTTTCGAACGCACAGGAACTCCTCGAGATGTCTGCATTATAGCAATATGTATGTGGGAAGTTCAGGGTCAACCCCACCATGAGGCTAATATTGGTGGAGGAGAGGCTGGGGCCCGATGAAAGGAGGGCATAAAAACTGGTATAAGAGCAGCAGCATGAGCACTGAGTTCAGAGTGTTGGGCATCAGGGCTCAGCTGAGATGGAAAAACCTGAGAGAATCTGTCCGATTCTGTTGCTTCTCTTCTTCACGTCCTTTTTGCCTCCCACGGATGGATCACCTTTGTAAGTAATTGTGTTTGAATACGCTAAATGCCAATTAGATTTTAAGTGGCTTGATTTGATTCCCTGGGGGGGACAAAACTAGAAAAATAATCAAAATGTCACCGTCATTTTCCTACTCTGGATTATTTGTAGATTATGGATTAATTTTAATCCTTAAAAGAAAAGTACATTTTAGATAATACTGTCACACTGGCGACACCCATTTTTAAATGTCTTAAGGGAATTAAAATTTTAAAAACGAAGCTTATTGTGAGCGTACACCAAGGGACAAATGGAATTATATCAGGGTGACAGTTACACAGCTTTTCAAGAGTGTAACAGCTTGAAGTAAAACCTCCTAAAATAGTTTTAGTTAAGTTTAGTTCCATGTTTGTGTAGCTCAGGTCAAAGTACGCCAGCTTGCACAATGATGTCCTGCACCAGATCCACGCTCCCATTGTTGGTCTAAGGGCTCTTTTATCTGTTTTTTTTCCAGGGAGGTGCTGGCAGCCCCGAACGCGATACGAGCGGGAATGCCAGAAAACATCTTTGTGGAAGTCCAGGATTTCTCACTTGACACGAACATTCCTGTCGAAATCATTGTGATGAACCACCCGACAAAAAGCAAACGGCTGGCGTCGACAGCTGTGAACCTCAACAGGGCAAATTCTCATCAGGCATTTGGAGAAGTTTTGGTAATGTGGAAATACTAACATACTTCCCTATTTTGGTTGGCAGGAGTTATTATAAATGGTGTGTTTGGGGGCTGGTTTTGGAGTTTAAAGCTAATGATGTGGAAAATATTCACTTTTATGCTGATGACTCACCTTTATTTACTCTCTGCAGTTGTTAAACACATCCCGTCCCCATCGTTAATGCAATTTCTTCCACTGAAAAACTGATGGGGTGACGAAAGCCGGGCCTCCATTTCTGACCTACCAGGCAGGAAACGCTTCCTCCTGACTTCCTACTCCCCGTTTTCTCCCTGGGAGGACAGAAAACTTGTCTGCATTGTGGCCTTCACGGCTTTTCGACATCCCATTAGATCCTTACCCTGCAACTGACGTACAATACACTCTGTCTCTGTAGATCCCCGCTGAAGCATTTAATAACTATGACAACAGTCAACATTACGTGTACCTACAAGCTGTGTTTCCAGAAAGAATGCTGGAGAAGGTCGTCTTAGTGTCCTTCCAGACTGAGTATTTGTTCATTCAGATAGCCAAAAACATGTACACCCCTGAGAGCAGAGGTAAGTTTAACACTCCAACACTGGGAGTTTCACGTTGGGGCAACAATAAAGCTCCTGAAATGTGAATCTGATCAATTATTTGAAGAAAAATGTGACTTGTTGTATGAATAATAATCTGCTACAATAATGGAAAGGCTGGATGATTTCATGTACATTAATTTGTGTTTGTCAGAAACATTCTTAAAACTGTCTTTTAACGCTTCCCCCCCCCCCCCCCCCCCCCCCCAACAGTTCATTTTAGGATCTTTGCTATGATGCCTGACTTTTCATACAGGGCCAACCCGAACCCCCTTCACATCGAGATAGTGGTACTGTATTCTATATAATAATATAGCGCAAGTGAAGACGTTATCAATGTTGTTTAGAATTCCAATTTAACCAACCGGTAGGAGCAGTGTTAAACATTAGTCAAATACGGAATGATGCCAAGTATGAGTGTGTTAGTTGTTTATTCTTTTTCGTCTTTCAATTTCAGAACTCTGAGGGCCACTTCCCCGTAAATTCCATTGTACTTGAGCCACCAGGAATGTACCAGGGCGATATTCGAATCCCTGAAAATGCAAGGTGGGTTTATCTGTCTGTCGGTGATGGCGGATTACCTCATTGGATGCTGAAAAGAATCACCTCTGGGTTTTTTTTAATGTTGAGGTTTTATTTTGTCACAATGTATTTTCCATATCTGATCAGTCACACTGCCCCCTACAGTTTAGATCAGCACAATACGCCTTTTTCTGTGTCCCCGTTGTCTCATCTGCACCATCCAGTGTT
Source organism: Takifugu rubripes (assembly GCF_901000725.2). Taxonomy (NCBI): domain Eukaryota; kingdom Metazoa; phylum Chordata; class Actinopteri; order Tetraodontiformes; family Tetraodontidae; genus Takifugu; species Takifugu rubripes. The sequence continues at coordinate 3,498,362 of NC_042301.1, read as the reverse complement.
GACATGTATGTCATCTGAAAACACATCAAGATGTTTTCTATTGTTTATTTGTTTTTTTTCCTGCCCGATAGTCCTGGTTTGTGGAATATTAAGGCAACGTATTCCAACAACCCACGGCTGAGTTGTAGCGCAGAATTTGAGGTCAAGGAATACGGTAAACATCAATATCAAACCAGCCACGGCCATTTTTTCCCCCAAACTGACGATTTCCATTTCCAAACTCTCCAGTGGTGCCCAGCCTGTCCATACAACTGACCCCAGAGAGCATGTTCTTCTACGAGGATGAAGACAAAATCACTGTCAACATCAACGCTCGGTGCGTGAAGAGTTTTGGTTTTAATGGATTTAAATCAAATGATTCGGAAGTTAAAGTAAAGAGTTTCTCCCCTTCTCTTTGCTTAGGTACCTGTTTGGGGAAGAGGTTGACGGGGTGGCGTTTGTTTTATTTGGAATTCAACACGTGGGTCAAAAAAAGCCTATTCCAAGTTCCCTCCAGCGAGTGTCGGTAACGTAGCTCCCCAGCATGTCTGGCCTTTTTCTCTGTCTTCTCGGACTTTAGCATTGAAGATTTAAACCTCGCATTGACCTTTGACCCTGGCATTAGATTGTTCGTGGGAAAGGAGCTGCCGTACTGCAGAGAAGAAAAATCACAGAGGCTTTTGGGCCTTTGACGGGCTATTCCATGTATGTAAAAGTCACTGTGCTGACAGAGAGCGGTAAGAGGCTTTGCAGACGTCTTTGCTGTCTTTGTTCTGTTATGAAATAACAACATAAACTATGTTTGCCTCAGGTGGAGATATGGTGGTGTCGGAGTTTAATGGTATCAAAATCGTCAAGTCCCCATACACCATCAACCTCGACAAAGCCACTAAGAACTTTAAACCAGGAATACCCTATGATTTGGAGGTAAACAAAAAAAATTAGCAGAATGATGAATTCCAAATGTTAAAAATACCATATTGGGGGTTTTTTGATTAAAAAATCTGAAGGATCCAATGAGTTTGCCATGCTTGACCCCATCAATACACCTACTACCCTTGATTAGCAGGTTCTTGTCAGATTTATTTTTCTCTAGCAATAGTTTGCCTATATTGCTTAATAAATCTCTTCATTCAGTTACATTAGCAGATCTCACCTTCCCCTTATCTGTTAAACTCAGGAATTGTTTGCTCAAACGAGACAATCTTGATTTTAACAAAAGCTGAATAAATATCGCCGAATTTGATGTTAAAATCCATCCTTTTTCATCTCATATGACAGTTTCAAGTGCTGAATCTTGACGGCACTCCAGCAAAACTAGTTGTTGTGTCGGTAGAACCAGGATCCATGTTGGTACGAACCGGAGACAACGGCTTTGCGAAGCTTCCCATTAACACAGAGGAAAACGCCCCAAAACTGACAATCACTGTAAGTACGTATTTGTAGCGGCAAAATGATAACGGTGATATTTGAAATGTGTATTTATTGATGACATTTCAGATAAAGACCAGCCATGATGCTCTTGCACCTGACAAACAAGCCACGGCCACATTCGAAGTTCTACCATACTCCAGTCCCACCAAAACCTACATCCACATAGGTAACATCAACCCACCAGCACCAGCACTGGCGGAAACCTCCTTCTTATTCTTTACATTGTATAAAATCCAAATCCAGGTTAGAGCCATATTTCATTTTGGATGTCATTTGTGATATTTTGATGAGCCTTCATGGAGAATTGATAAAACGTTTTATTTGAGGAGCCCCGGGGGCCCGTCACCAAGGAGCCATGGAGGTCATTGTCCCTCATATTGAGAACCTACATTTTTAATTGCTGTTTGAATGTAGTGGACTGATGTCAATGTGAGAGTGTGGAGTTGTGTTTGCAAACCACTGCATGTAGTAATGCTGCATAAATACAGTAACATGCACAAAACCCCCATAAATGGCTAACTCTTTAATGTAATTAGTACAGTGGCTAATACAGCAGACCTGAAGTTAGGAGACAACTTGGGAGTCCACTGTTTCCTTAAAAGGCAAGAATATGCACCAGCTATGATCACCTACCTGGTGAGAGACTCTTTATTGCTTGCTATGTGCTTTTATTTGTATACATCTTTACATTTGCTGAAGGTGTCCATTTGTCTTCTCAGATCTTAAGCAAAGGTCGTCTGGTGAAGCACAGCCGACGGCAGTTAAATTATCAGATGGTCATTTCAGAGAATATCCTTGTCACCAAGGAAATGATGCCATCCTTCACCATTATAGTGTACTACCATACAAGCAACAACGAAGTGGTGTCAGACTCTGTCAGGGTGGATATTAAAGACACCTGCATCGGCTCAGTGAGAAAGGAGCTCATTTCTAACCCTTGAGATGTTTTACGCCCATGGGTTTAAACGTGCTCCAGCTGAAACAACGTGCTCTCCCTCCCCTTTAGCTTCAGCTGGAAAAACTCAGAGTGGATCCATCCCATGAGCCTCGCAAGTCACTTCCGGTGAAAATCACTGGAACCCCAGGAGCCACAGTGGGGCTGGTGGTGATCCACAAAGACGTTTACACAGACAAGTGGAGATTGACCCAGAAAAAGGTGTAGTTTGTTGACTGCTGCTATGAAACGTGCAGTTTACCATTTAACTTGCAGTCCTATTTAAAAGGCGCCTGCCGTGATTCTTCCTGCTGTTCCTTAGGAACGAAAATCAGATATGAATAATGAATTTGTTTGTTGTTTGCTTCAGATCTGGGATGAGGTAAAAAAAAAAGACAGGTACTGCCCGCTCGGTGGAGAGTACAACAGTATGAGGGTGTTCTACGAAGCTGGCCTGTTGTTTGAGTCCAACATTGGCAGCACTCCCTACAGACAAGGTGAAACCTCAGATTCACTCTTTTATCGGACTCCTTCTGTACACACCCTCTGGAGTTTCTGTCTCATTAATGCCTTTAAATTACTGGGAGTTAAAAAAAAAGTCTTTTTAATTATTTTAGATCTAAGGTGTCCCTCCTGCAACAGGAAGAAACGAAGTGACGACATAGGTAAAAACAAAGTTGCAGTCTTCCGGCAGGGCTCTTTATTGAAGTGTGCAACAGTTTTGTTGCTTTGTGTCCTTTGTGCACCTACAAAACCTCAAGTATGGATAATTTTCCATCATCGTGGCAGTTGGGAATTCACTAAAAATTATCTTTTTGCAGGAGACAACATGAATAGCTCTATGGATGTCGAGGACATTGTATCGCGCTCTATTTTCCCTAAAAGTTGGATGTGGTTATCTGTGGTTCTTCCGCCATGCCCTGGAAATGACCCTTACTGGTGAGACAGTAGAGATACACAACCGTTTGACTCCATTTTGGGTATCATTATTCCAACGAGTAAAGCATTTTTATTTACTTCCAGTAAAACTACATCAAAAACTATCCCCAACCCACTGAAAGATTCCATTACAAACTGGGAAATCACTGGAATTAGTCTGTCACGAACTCATGGTGAGGTGATTGTTGAGCTGCAATGCTGCTTGTTCCACCAACACTCATGTCGTTTAACCTTCAGGCATCTGTGTGGCTGATCCACTGGAGGTCATTGTCAGAAAAGATTTCTTCATCGACCTCAAAGCACCATACTCTGCAATAGCTGGAGAACAGCTGGAAATAAAGGCTGTCCTCCACAACTACACCCCTGACCACATCACCGTGAGTCCACACTATTTAGTCCCTGTTCAAAACACATTCTACACTTTGGCGTGATTTGTAGTTGGCTGCTCGCCAACTAATAATCACAAAAGTCCAATAAAAGTGGACACAAACCTTCCCAAATCATCAAGTATAAGCACAGGCTCTTCCCCCGATACTTCCTTTATTTAATATAAACTGGACAACATCAGTTGACTGTATAACATTCTCTGTAACCACTTTTCTTCCCTGGATGAAGGTACTTGTACATCTCTTTGAAGAGGAAAATGTCTGTAGTGCAGCTTATGGCCGTCGGACATATCAGCAGGAGGTCATCGTCGGAGCCATGTCTTCCCGCTCTGTGTCCCTTGTCTTTATTTTCACCAAGGAAGGCCTAAGCAACATTCATGTTAAAGCGGCTGTCAAAGATTCATTTTTAAATGATGGAGTTATGAAGATGATCTATGTGGTGGTAAGGAAACATGCCGCGTAAACAGAGCATTTAGAATCACACTTGAGCAGATGGAAACTATAGATTCTGCTGGTTAATCTGCTCTGTTTGAAGCCTTGGGGTGAACTGGTAAAGCACACAATGACGGTAACACTGGACCCTGCCAGGAAAGGTGTAGGTGAGCTTCCCAAAACCATCGCCGCGACAAACAAACATGTAATTTCCTCCATCACCAACAGCCTCTCAATTCCCGTAGACGGACGGCAGACAGAAGTTCTCCAAAGTCAAATTCCTGCACACGCTATGCTTCCAAGCACTCCTGCAGCCACGGTCGTTTACATAACAGGTGAAAACACTTTGAGATGAAAATGAAGGAAACTCAAATGCATTATTCTGATTTAGACGTTTCAGCCAGAGGAGGCCATTGTCCCATTATGATAGTCTGTTCATGATGACATTTATTGCTGTTTAGGAGAGTTAGATATGAGTGGTTGAGGTTTGTGCATCTTTTCACATTAGGAATGGCCAGCATACAAGCAGAAAACGTCATCAGCGGCGACAATATGAGTTATCTGCTGATCCAACCCTTGGGGAATGGAGAGACGAACATCATCCCACTGACCATGACCGTCATTGCAACCACGTATTTGGACAAAACCAACCAGTGGGAGAAGGTTGGTTTCAACAAGCGCAGTGAAGCTCTCGGGTACATTAATGATGGTGAGTAAGACTTGTCAATTGGGGAGTTGAGTAGAGTTTTGGCAGTCAGCGAGCGCGACCTTTCCTGTGTCCAGGCTACAGTAATCAACTTGTGAACCGTAAAAGTGATGGATCATTTTCCCTGAATCAGAATAAACCAAGCAGCACCTGGTAAGACCCCCCCCACCACCACCAACCTTCTCATCAGGGTGCACCTTCGCTGCATGTTTGCTGCGTGGCTTGACTGTGGTTTTCTCATTGAAGGTTGACAGCTTTTGTCGTTAAGGTGTTTACAATGGCCAGCTCTCTAGTCTCAGTGCAAAGCAGAATCATCTGCGATGCCGTCAAGTTCCTAAATCTCCAGCAGCAACCGGATGGACAATTCAGAGAGGTTGGAAGATTGACCAATAGAGAAATGCCGGTAATGCCTCTCATATTTCTTCCAGCCATTGAGAAATGTAGCGATGCATAAAACAGCCAACACCGTTCCTCCTTCTTCTTATTCTTCTTTTGCGTGAAGGACGACGTATTTGGCGCAGATTCAGATGCCTCCATGACGTCTTTCTGCCTTATTGCCCTGCAAGAGTCGCGGCCACTTTGTGCTTTCAGTATTAACGTGAGTACCTCCACTACGCTTCTCGGTTCTCCTCGTAAAGAAGCCTCATACTGAAACTCTGCTCGGCCAAGGAGCATGATGAGAGCGAGCAAGCGATAGTGCTTCCGTGGCCAACTGCTGTGAGGTGACCTGACTCAGCTTCATATTCCAGAATAATACGACGTAGACTTATTTTATCTTCCGACTGTCTGTTGTCACCCTAGAGTCTGCGCCGGAGCATATATAAAGCAGTGGGCTACCTGGAGAGGCGTCTGCCAGGACTCTCCAACCCATACGCCGTGGCAATGGCATCCTATGCACTCGCCAATGAAAACAGGCTGAACAAGGAGACCCTGAAAAGATTTGCCTCCCCAGGTTATTTTTTTACACTATATTTCTTTACATAATACGGCTAATAATAGTCAGAACATTACAGCTTGTGAGAGTTAATGTAGGAAATACCGCATGTCATTGTCATATTTTCAGTTTTTAAAACATATTTATCCATTATTCGGAAACTGATGTCGTGTCCTCAGGGTTGGACCACTGGCCTGTCTCCAAAGGCCTCATTTACCAGCTGGAAGCGACATCTTATGCTCTTCTTGCTCTGGTTAGAGCCGGGGTGAGGAAAGAACACGCATGTGGAATTTTCACCATTGCCGACTGACTGACTGACTGGACGGGCGGGCGGATGGATGGATGGATGGATGGGTGGGTGGGTGGATGGATGGATGGGTGGGTGGGTAGCTAGGATGGATGGATGGATGGATAGATGGATGGATGGATGATGGATGGATGGATGATGCCACCATAAAAACATACATTTTCCAAATTCATATTTGAAGGCCTTCGCAGAAGCTCAGCCGGTGGTCAGCTGGTTGAAGGAGCAGAAGAGGATCAGAGGAGCTTACCTGTCCACTCAGGTGAGGCAGCCGTCTCTCCTCACTATTTTGGTCTGTGAGGAGACAGTTTGCAGCAGTTAGCTATGACTTTGGTGATTTGATTGCCACCGGCGTCTCTCTCCTCCAGGCCAACTTGATGGTGTACCAGGCGGTCGCTGAGTACTTCACTAGAGTCAAAGAGGGAGAGAAGAACGTGCAGAACCTGGACGTGGACATCCTGTTGCCTGACAGGCTAACTCCTGCCAGGTTCAGCTTCAACAGGCAGAACTTCCACCTCACAAGAAGCTCGAAAGTGAGAACAAACAGACTCTACAAGATGTATTCTCTTTTTAGGATTAAAAAATGCACATGCTCCGTTAAAAACATTACTATAAAACTGCAATGATGTTTAGAGACACATTTGTCTGTTGGCCAATGTGGTGTATAGGAAATATATTTATTAATATAAAGTAGATGAAGATATTGTGCACGTTTGAGGCCTTTAGTCCAATTGTCCTCCAAGGTCGTAGATGCAGGCTGCGGTGTTATAAATGAATTCTGCTGAGTCTTGTTAAAACCGGCTACTGTCTGTCGCTGTCTTTGATTGACAGTTGAGATCAGTAAGGTTGAACTAATAAACTGTGTGTTGCACTTTGACAGATCAATTCCATAAACCGGCCCGTCAGGGTGACAGCCACAGGAAAGGGACAAGGGGTTTTAAAGGTAGAAGCTTTTCAGGATCTGTTGTTAGGTTTTAATGTATTTTGTGTGGCAGAGTTTGAGAGACGGTTGATTTCTGGTCAGCCACACGATGAAAACTGGAATTAATAAAATGATTTAGCTGCACTTCTACCTCCCTGCCAGATGGTGTCGCTGTATTACACCTCGCCGAAACAAATGGAGCGCAACTGTCAGAAGTTCAACTTGTCTGTGCAGCTCATCCCACGTAATTTCAGGCTGTTTCTTCTTTCATTTTATTCATAAAAGAAAATGAATGAATGGTTAAATGTTGCCAACAGAATCAGTACGAGAGGATGAGAAAGTGTACAAGCTGAGAATAGATGTTTTGTAAGTACCGAGGCAGTTTATATTCTAATTTAAATGGTGGTTATTATTCTTTTTTTTGTTTTTTTAAATGTTTTTCCATTCATTCAGATACCTGAGCAAGGATCAAGAGGCAACCATGTCGGTCTTGGATATTGGCTTACTAACTGGCTTCACTGTTGACACCAATGACCTGGACTCAGTAAGAGCCCACACACACACACCCACACACACCGTGGATGGATCTTTAATACGTGTGTTTGTGTGCAGCTCTCCAAAGGCCGCGGTCGTACCATTTCTAACTATGAGACGGGCAGAGTCCTATCAGACAGAGGCTCCCTCATCATCTACCTGGACAAGGTAACGCAGTCATGTCTCCTTCTGTTTCCCGTTCTGACTGTTTTTCCCATTCCTCCTTTTCCGTTTGAATCCCTCCACAGGTTTCCCACACACAACCGGTAGAAATCTCATTTAGGATCCGTGAGGTTCTCAGATCTGCCATTTTACAACCAGCCGCTGTGTCTGTCTATGAACACAAAGACCGTGAGCTATTGTCACTTTTATATAAATACATACATAAAACATAAATAGGCGCAGAAAATGAGTCTTTGACTCTCTCCTTTTCCAGAAACCTCCTGTGTGAAGTTTTACCATCCAGCGAGAGTAGCGGGACAGCTGATGCGTTTATGCACGGGTAACGAATGCAAGTGTGCTGAAGGTAAACAGGAGGGCCGCTGTAGCTTCTGCGTGGCCACAACTTCAACATCCAGACGTGGAATCGCACCCGCAGACTTTAAAGAGCTGCTTTGTGAAAACAGAACTGAATCTGGAAATGTTACAGTGTAATGTTGCACCCGTGCAGAGGGCTGCGGTATTCTGAAGAGGGACACCGTCAACAACGAGCAGCGCTTAGAATGGCCCTGCGAGGTGTCTCGCAGGACGAGAACAGATTTCGGTGAGCCAGAATGCATGTTTGACAGAAAGCGATGTCAGCTGGTCAGCTGACCATCTGCAACCTGTCCCACAGTGTACAAAGTGAGAGTGGACGAAATCAGCAGAGATTTGTCCATGGACGTGTACACCATGACCATTCTTGAGGTCATCAGGGAAAGTTGGTGTTTTTGTTCTTTTTAAGAGGAGTTCTGGTGACTCATATGCACGCGTCCTGACTGACATATGGTGCAAATGTATGTGGAGTCCTCACAAATCACTGATTATGAGAACAACACGTGTATTTGTGTTATAACTTGTCATTTTGGACCCGATGCTAGTGTGGGCACATCACCTTCACGCTTTTTTATGAGATGTACCTGTAAACCCATTTCCTGTTTTGTTTCCAGGTAGTTACGATGAGAATCCTTCGGGAGAATCGCGCAGTTTCCTCAGTTTTGCGCACTGCAGAGACAATTTGAACTTGGTGACAGGGAAAACCTACCTCATCATGGGAGAGTCCAAACAAATTTACAGACATGACGCACAGCAATCGTACGTATTTTTTTTTACCTGTTTGGGTGTGTGGGATCTCTCACCGTTATGGTGATCCTCCTGCCCATATTACAGTTATCCTTCCTATTTTCTACAACGGTCATTATGCTGATAAATATGAACATACAAGTGCTATTTTTTAAATATTTGAGCCCATTAAGACTCAAAGAACTCGTCTCTTCAGGTATCAGTACATAATCGGACAGCAAACCTGGCTGGAGTACTGGCCCACCGACGCCGAGTGCCAGTCCGACCAACACAGACCCACCTGCTTGGGCTTAGATGACCTGGTCAGTCAACAAGTTATTTTTGGATGTGTGGAATGAAAGGGCAAATAAATTGACTCTAAATTTCAAAGTGTCCACTTTTTTCCCCACCCTTCTAAAACAAAATTCTATCAAAAAAACCCAAAGTGTTCAATCTCACATTTATATAGTTCACAAAAATTTACAGGTTAGTGTTAATTAGACCCAGATAAAAATAAAAACTTGATCTCGGGGAGCGAGAGGTATTTAGTTTAATGACTTCAACAACCATGGAGGTGTCCTGAGGACAGTTTGACCCTAACTGATGAAAATAAAAAAATATAGCTCTCTGTGATCTAAAATCCCTAATATCATTAGAAACCAATATTTACCAGGAGACAATCCTCAAATGTATAGCAACAAAACACCTCTCAATCATGTCAAACCAGAGGAAAATCCAGCAAAAACTATTAAAAATATATTCAATGGCTTTGTCTCACCTTAAAAACAAACGTTACCATCTCGGTATTTGTTGTGATGCTGATGAATTCATTCATTTTATTCACTTTTATTAAATATCGTTGAGGTCAATATTATCTACATCAATACATCTTTCTTCTGAGAAAGATGAGAACCAGGCAGACACACGAGGACCTCACGAAAACCCAACACAGAAGCGCCTGGCCCCCCCGGGGCCGACCAACCAGGAACCTTCTAGCCAACAGTACTATTACGTCAACATTGCTCAAGAAAAAATATGATGAATAAAAAGAAGAGCAAATTTTAAATGTGCGAGAATGGTTCGTTGCCTCCACGCACGTCAACTAAGCTGGTCCTGTGGTGAACGATGAAGGCTTTTTGTTGGAGATAGCAAGCGAAGCTCCGCCCACTTGGTAGCGTCACGCCACTTGAGCTACTGCAGAGCAGCGTCCGGAGTTCAGTTGAGGAGAGGTGTCTAAACTGTCAAAATGAGATCAGGCCTGGATGTGTGCAGGCCTCTGGTCTGGCTGTTTGCCTTTTGTAGCTCTTCCACTTTGATCGGTCTGGCCGGAGGATCCTCGTTGTAAGTAAACCTGGATTTGCTCCTAATGTCTGCATGTGAAAATAGGCATTGATTGTTTGGGTGGATTTAAATCATCATGAATAGAAACAGACGGGTGGTTGAAATACTCCAGCATTTCGCCCCGATTCAAGTTGTTTCCAGTAAGTTTGGCTGAACCAACAAATTTCAGCAGGTGATGCAAACTGACGGGAAATATGAAGGAATGTTTATTTGTTCAGAACTGGATCCTGTCCAAGACCATCAATAAATCACCTATTGTTTGTAAAGGCAACCAAATCAACATATGAAAGTATTTCCGCACAGGAAGGTGATGTCTGCCCCCAACATCCTGCAAGTGGGAACCCCGGTAAATGTCTTTGTGGAGTGTCAGGACTGCACAGGAGAGGACGACATCCAGGTCGAAATCCTCGTTCTCAGTTATCCGACCAAATCCCGAAGGCTTGCATTGGTCTATAGGTCATTTCCTTTCTCATTAACATTAACACACGCCTTCATATCTAGAGCTACTGATACTTATTACACACGAACAAACACAGAGAAAAACTTTGGCTGCGGGATCACAGTTATGAAAGGTTCACTGGGGGCATGGAGGCAGATTTGGTTGGTTGTGGCTGTTTGGTTGCGGTGTTGCTGCGGTCTGAATTTGTTTATTGTTATTTATAGTAGTTTTCATTATTGTTGAAGTCATCGTGTGTTTTTTAGGGTGACAGGGTGAGCTCAACAGGTCCGTCCTGATGAAGCAGCACTGTCTGATAAGAAAAGACATTCACACGCCAATGCTGCTTGTCTCCATGCTGGTACAAGGGTGGAACAAACAAACAAAAAACAACCCACCCAGTGCCTGAGGCACTTCCTATTACCCACATACAATGCAGTCCTCCACTCCTTCCAACAGCAAAACAAACATTCACACCTTCGGAACCTTCGCGCACTCCGCTAATCTTACCACCATTCGTTCAGACCTTTTGGTGTTTTTTACAGTAAAGCATGACTCAGCAAGGAACCAAATGGATTATTAAGTTATTCCATCCCAGATACTGTGACCTATCAGATCACAGACGATCATAAATCCTTGATGAAGGCTCGCAGAGGAGCTCTGGGGCGGTGGGGTCCAGAGCTGCTCCGGGGAGCCCCTTCCAGCCTCCATTCCTCCAAGGCCATTTAAATAGCGAGCCAGCTGGGAGTAAAAAAGCAAATTTTTAACAGAACTCATCACAATTCAGGCTGTTTTATTGACCAGTGTGAGACCATGGAGTCAGCTCATGTTTCTACCATTTCTATTGTAGTCTGTTGTTATATTTCCTTACAAAAATTATCTGCTGTCTGTAAAGGTTCGTTCCTGCATTCACGTGTTCAGCATGAACCTTGTGAAAGGGTCTGGATAGACTACCGGCACACAAAAGACGAGTTTCGAACGCACAGGAACTCCTCGAGATGTCTGCATTATAGCAATATGTATGTGGGAAGTTCAGGGTCAACCCCACCATGAGGCTGATATTGGTGGAGGAGAGGCTGGGGCCCGATGAGAGGAGGGCATAAAAACTGGTATAAGAGCAGCAGCATGAGCACTGAGTTCAGAGTGTTGGGCATCAGGGCTCAGCTGAGATGGAAAAACCTGAGAGAATCTGTCCGATTCTGTTGCTTCTCTTCTTCACGTCCTTTTTGCCTCCCACGGATGGATCACCTTTGTAAGTAATTGTGTTTGAATACGCTAAATGCCAATTCGATTTTAAGTGGTTTGATTTGATTCCCTGGGGGGGACAAAACTAGAAAAATAATCAAAATGTCACTGTCATTTTCCTACTCCATTTGTAGATTACGGATGAATTTTAATCCTTAAAAGAAAAGTACATTTTAGATAATACTGTCACACTGGCGACACCCATTTTTAAATGTCTTAAGGGAATTAAAATTTTAAAAACGAAGCTTATTGTGAGCGTACACCAAGGGACAAATGGAATTATATCAGGGTGACAGTTACACAGCTTTTCAATAGTGTAACATCTTGAAGTAAAACCTCCTGAAATAGTTTTAGTTAAGTTTAGTTCCATGTTTGTGTAGCTCAGGTCAAAGTACGCCAGCTTGCACAATGATGTCCTGCACCAGATCCACGCTCCCATTGTTGGTCTAAGGCAGGCATGGGCAAACTAAGGCCCGGGGGCCACACGCGGCCCGTTAAACGTTTTAATCCGGCCCGCCAAACTTGAAAAATTAAATGAATAAACCTTGTTAATGTTAAATTTTCACTGCAATTCTGGTGTTTTCCCACTAGAAAAAAGACAGTCAGGAGGAGAGTGATGGTGATATCCTGAAGGATAACAGAACTTTCAGTGCTTTAAAATAGAAATGGTTATTAATTTTTTTTAAAAAGGCACATTTTATTCATTTGATTTTAAGTGTTTTAAGACTCATTCCAAAGTCAGATATTTTGTTGTAATGCTTCTCTTCATTTTCATTTGAAATTAAAGCACATGTTTTCTCCATATCCCAAGATGTGTATTTTTTCTCCAATGAGGTGAGGTTACCAAAGCACTCCATCCATCCATCTGCTCCTGGTCCGGCCCCTTTGTCAAATGTTAATACCCATTGTGGCCCACGAATCAAAATGTTTGCCCACCCCTGGTCTAAGGGCTCTTTTATCTGTTTTTTTTCCAGGGAGGTGCTGGCAGCCCCGAACGCGATACGAGCGGGAATGCCAGAAAACATCTTTGTGGAAGTCCAGGATTTCTCACTTGACACGAACATTCCTGTCGAAATCATTGTGATGAACCACCCGACAAAAAGCAAACGGCTGGCGTCGACAGCTGTGAACCTCAACAGGGCAAATTCTCACCAGGCATTTGGAGAAGTTTTGGTAACGTGGAAATACTAACACACTTCTCTATTTTGGTGGGCAGGAGTTATTATAAATGGTGTATTTGGGGGCTGGTTCTGGAGTTTAAAGCTAAAGATGTGGAAAATGTTCACTTTTATGCTGATGACTCACCTTTATTTACTCATTGCAGTTGTTAAACACATCCCGTCCCCATCGTTAATGCAATTTCTTTCACTGAAAAAAGCCGGGCCTCCATTTCTGACCTACCAGGCAGGAAACGCTTCCCCCTGACTTCCTACTCCCCGTTTTCTCCCTGGGAGGACAGAAAACTTTTCTGCATTGTGGCCTTCACGGCTTTTTGACATCCCATTAGATCCTTACCCTGCAACTGACATACAATACACTCTGTCTCTGTAGATCCCCGCTGAAGCATTTAATAACTATGACAACAGTCAACATTACGTGTACCTACAAGCTGTGTTTCCAGAAAGAATGCTGGAGAAGGTCGTCTTAGTGTCCTTCCAGACTGAGTATTTGTTCATTCAGATAGACAAAAACATGTACACCCCTGAGAGCAGAGGTAAGTTTAACGCTCCGACACTGGGAGTTTCATGTTGGGGCAACAATAAAGCTCCTGAAATGTGAATCTGATCAGTAATTTGAAGAAAAATGTGACTTGTTGTATGAATAATAATCTGCTACAATAATGGAAAGGCTGGATGATTTCATGCACATTCATTTGTGTTTGTCAGAAACATTCTTAAAACTGTCTTTTAACGCTTCCCCCCCCCCCCCAACAGTTCATTTTAGGATCTTTGCTATGATGCCTGACTTTTCATACAGGGCCAACCCGAACCCCCTTCACATCGAGATAGTGGTACTGTATTCTATATAATAATATAGTGCAAGTGAAGACGTTATCAATGTTGTTTAGAATTCCAATTTAACCAACCGGTAGGACCAGTGTTAAATAGTACCGTAGTCAAATGCGGAATGATGCCAAGTATGAGTGTGTTAGTTGTTTATTGTTTTTCGTCTTTCAATTTCAGAACCCTGAGGGCCACTTCCCCGTAGATTCCATTGTACTTGAGCCACCAGGAATGTACCAGGGCGATATTCGAATCCCTGAAAATGCAAGGTGGGTTTATCTGTCTGTCGGTGATGGCGGATTACCTCAGTGGATGATGAAAAGAATCCCCTCGGGTTTTTTTTAATGTTGAGGTTTTATTTTGTCACAATGTATTTTCCATATCTGCCCAGTCACACTGCCCCCTACAGTTTAGATCAGCACAATATGCCTTTTTCTGTGTCCCCGTTGTCTCATCTGCACCATCCAATGTTGACATGTATGTCATCTGAAAACACATCAAGATATTTTCTATTGTTTATTTGTTTGTTTTCCCGCCCAATAGTCCTGGTTTGTGGAAAATTAAGGCAACGTATTCCAACAACCCACGGCTGAGTTGTAGCGCAGAATTTCAGGTCAAGGAATACGGTAAACATCAATATCAAACCAGCCGCGGCCATTTTTTCCCCCAAACTGACGATTTCCCTTTCCAAACTCTCCAGTGGTGCCCAGCCTGTCCGTACAACTGACCCCAGAGAGCATGTTCTTCTACGAGGATGAAGTCAACACTGTCAACATCAATGCTCGGTGCGTGAAGAGCTTTGGTTTTAATGGATTTAAATCAAATCATTCGGAAGTTAAAGTAAAGAGTTTCTCCTCTTCTCTTTGCTTAGGTACCTGTTTGGGGAAGAGGTTGACGGGGTGGCGTTTGTTTTATTTGGAATTCAACACGTGGGTCAAAAAAAGCCTATTCCAAGTTCCCTCCAGCGAGTGTCGGTAACGTAGCTCCCCAGCATGTCTGGCCTTTTTCTCTGTCTTCTTGGACTTTAGAATTGAAGATTTAAACCTCGCATTGACCTTTGACCCTGGCATTAGATTGTTCGTGGGAAAGGAGCTGCTGTACTGCAGAGAAGAAAAATCACGGAGGCTTTTGGGCCTTTGACGGGCTATTCCATGTATGTAAAAGTCACTGTGCTGACAGAGAGCGGTAAGAGGCTTTGCAGACATCTTTGCTGTCTTTGTTCTGTTATGAAATAACAACATAAACTATGTTTGCCTCAGGTGGAGATATGGTGGTGTCGGAGTTTAATGGTATCAAAATCGTCAAGTCCCCATACACCATCAACCTCGACAAAGCCACTAAGAACTTTAAACCAGGAATACCCTATGATTTGGAGGTAAACAAAAAAAAATTAGCAGAGTGATGAATTTCAAATGTTAAAAATGCCATATTGGGGGTTTTTAGATAAAAAATCTGAAGGATCCAATGAGTTTGCCATGCTTGACCCCATCAATACACCTACTACCCTTGATTAGCAGGTTCTTGTCCAGATTTATTTTTCTCTAGCAATGCTTTGCCTACATTGCTTAATAAATCTCTTCATTCAGTTACATTAGCAGATCTCACCTTCCCCTTATCTGTTAAACTCAGGAATTGTTTGCTCAAACTTTTCTACTAACGAGACAATCTTGATTTTAACATAAGCTGAATAAATATCGCCGAATTTAATGTTAAAATCCATCCTTTTTCATCTCATATGGCAGTTTCAAGTGCTGAATCTTGACGGCACTCCAGCAAAACTAGTTGATGTGTCGGTAGAACCAGGATCCATGTTGGTACGAACCAGAGACAACGGCTTTGCGAAGCTTCCCATTAACACAGAGGAAAACGCCCCAAAACTGACAATCACTGTAAGTACGTATTTGTAGCGGCAAAATGATAACGGTGATATTTGAAATGTATATTTATTGATGACATTTCAGATAAAGACCAGCCATGATGCTCTTGCACCTGACAAACAAGCCACGGCCACATTCGAAGTTCTACCATACTCCAGTCCCACCAAAACCTACATCCACATAGGTAACATCAACCCACCAGCACCAGCACTGGCGGAAACCTCCTTCTTATTCTTTACATTGTATAAAATCCAAATCCAAGTTAGAGCCATATTTCATTTTGGATCTCATTTGTGATATTTTGATGAACCTTCATGGCGAATTGATAAAACGTTTTATTTGAGGAGCCCCGGGGGCCCGTCACCAAGGAGCCATGGAGGTCATTGTCCCTCATATTGAGAACCTACATTTTTAATTGCTGTTTGAATGTAGTGGACTGATGTCAATGTGAGAGTGTGGAGTTGTGTTTGCAAACCACTGCATGTAGTAATGCTGCATAAATACAGAAACATGCACAAAACCTCCATAAATGGCTAACTTTTTAATGCAATTTGTACAGTGGCTAATACAGCAGACCTGAAGTTAGGAGACAACTTGGGAGTCCACTGTTTCCTTAAAAGGCAAGAATATGCACCAGCTATGATCACCTACCTGGTGAGAGACTCTTTATTGCTTGCTATGTGCTTTTATTTGTATACATCTTTACATTTGCTGAATGTGTCCGTTTGTCTTCTCAGATCTTAAGCAAAGGTCGTCTGGTGAAGCATAGCCGATGGCAGTTAAATGATCAGATGGTCATTTCAGAGAATATCCTTGTCACCAAGGAAATGATGCCATCCTTCACCATTATAGTGTACTACCATACAAGCAACAACGAAGTGGTGTCAGACTCTGTCAGCGTGGATATTAAAGACACCTGCATCGGCTCAGTGAGAAAGGAGCTCATTTCTAACCCTTGAGATGTTTTACGCCCATGGGTTTAAACGTGCTCCAGCTGAAACGACGTGCCCTCCCTCCCCTTTAGCTTCAGCTGGAAAAACTCAGAGTGGTTCCATCCCATGAGCCTCGCAAGTTACTTCCGGTGAAAATCACTGGAAGCCCAGGAGCCACAGTGGGGCTGGTGGCGGTCCACAAAGACGTTTACACAGACAAGTGGAGATTAACCCAGAAAAAGGTGTAGTTTGTTGACTGCTGCTATGAAACGTGCAGTTTACCATTTAATGTGCAGTCCTATTTAAAAGGCGCCTGCCGTGATTCTTCCTGCTGTTCCTTAGGAACGAAAATCAGATATGAATAATGAATTTGTTTGTTGTTTGCTTCAGATCTGGGATGAGGTAAAAAAAAAAGACAGGTACTGCCCGCTCGGTGGAGAGTACAACAGTATGAGGGTGTTCTACGAAGCTGGCCTGTTGTTTGAGTCCAACATTGGCAGCACTCCCTACAGACAAGGTGAAACCTCAGATTCACTCTTTTATCGGACTCCTTCTGTACACACCCTCTGGAGTTTCTGTCTCATTAATGCCTTTAAATTACTGGGAGTTAAAAAAAAGTCTTTTTAATTATTTTAGATCTAAGGTGTCCCTCCTACAACAGGAAGAAACGAAGTGACGACATAGGTAAAAACAAAGTTGCAGTCTTCCGGCAGGGCTCTTTATTGAAGTGTGCAACAGTTTTGTTGCTTTGTGTCCTTTGTGCACCTACAAAACCTCAAGTATGGATAATTTTCCATCATCGTGGCAGTTGGGAATTCACTAAAAATAATCTTTTTGCAGGAGACAACATGAATAGCTATATGGATGTCGAGGACATTGTATCGCGCTCTATTTTCCCTAAAAGTTGGATGTGGTTATCTGTGGTTCTTCCGCCATGCCCTGGAAATGACCCTTACTGGTGAGACAGCAGAGATACACAACCGTTTGACTCCATTTTGGGTATCATTATTCCAACGAGTAAAGAATTCTTATTTACTTCCAGTAAAACTACATCAAAAACCATGAGTTACCCACTACAAGATTCCATTACAAACTGGGAAATCACTGGAATTAGTCTGTCACGAACTCATGGTGAGGTGATTGTTGAGCTGCAATGCTGCTTGTTCCACCAACACTCATGTCGTTTAACCTTCAGGCATCTGTGTGGCTGATCCACTGGAGGTCATTGTCAGAAAAGATTTCTTCATCGACCTCAAAGCACCATACTCTGCAATAGCTGGAGAACAGCTGGAAATAAAGGCTGTCCTCCACAACTACACCCCTGACCACATCACCGTGAGTCCACACTATTTGGTCCCTGTTCAAAACACATTCTACACTTTGGCGTGATTTGTAGTTGGCTGCTTGCCAACTAATAATCACAAAAGTCCAATAAAAGTGGACACAAACCTTCCCAAATCATCAAGTATAAGCACAGGCACAAGTACCTCCGATACTTCCTTTATTTAATATAAACTGGACAACATCAGTTGACTGTATAACATTCTATGTAACCACTTTTCTTCCCTGGATGAAGGTACTTGTACATCTCTTTGAAGAGGAAAATGTCTGTAGTGCAGCTTATGGCCGTCGGACATATCGGCAGGAGGTCATCGTCGGAGCCATGTCTTCCCGCTCTGTCTCCTTTGCCTTAATTTTCACCAAGGAAGGCCTAAGCAACATTCATGTTAAAGCGGCCATCAAAGATTCATTTTTAAATGATGGAGTTATGAAGAGGATCTATGTGGTGGTAAGGAAACATGCCGCGTAAACAGACCATTCAGAATCACACTTGAGCAGATGGAAACTATAGATTCTGCTGGTTAATCTGCTCTGTTTGAAGCCTTGGGGTGAACTGGTAAAGCACACAATGATGGTAACACTGGACCCTGCCAGGAAAGGTGTAGGTGAGCTTCCCACAACCATCACCGCGACAAACAAACATGTAATTTCCTCCATCACCAACAGCCTCTCAATTCCCCTAGACGGACGGCAGACAGAAGTTCTCCAAAGTC
The DNA here is from genome assembly GCF_901000725.2 of Takifugu rubripes. Taxonomy (NCBI): domain Eukaryota; kingdom Metazoa; phylum Chordata; class Actinopteri; order Tetraodontiformes; family Tetraodontidae; genus Takifugu; species Takifugu rubripes. The sequence continues at coordinate 3,479,710 of NC_042301.1, read as the reverse complement.
AAATTCCTGCACATACTATGCTTCCAAGCACTGCTGCATCCACGGTCGTTTACATAACAGGTGAGAACACTTTGAGATGAAAATGAAGGAAACTCAAATGCATTATTCTGATTTAGACGTTTCAGCCAGAGGAGGCCGTTGTCCCAATATGATAGTCTGTTCATGATGACATTTATTCCTGTTTAGGAGAGTTAGATATGAGTGGTTGAGTTTTGCGCATCTTTTCACATTAGGAATGGCCAGTGTACAAGCAGAAAACGTGCACAACCTGGACGTGGACATCCTGTTGCCTGGCAGGCCAACTCCTGACAAGTTCAGCTTCAACAGGCAGAACTTCCACCTCACAAGAAGCTCGAAAGTGAGAACAAACAGACTCTACAAGATGTATTCTCTTTTTAGGATTAAAAAAATTCACATGCTCCGTTAAAAACATTACTATAAAACTGCAATGACGTTTAGAGACACATTTGTCTGTTGGCCAATATGGTGTATAGGAAATATATTTATTAATATAAAGTAGATGAAGATATTGTGCACGTTTGAGGCCTTTAGTCCAATTGTCCTCCAAGGTCGTAGATGCAGGCTGCGGTGTTACGAATGAATTCTGCTGAGTCTTGTTAAAACCTGCTACTGTCTGTCGCTGTCTTTGATTGACAGTTGAGATCAGTCAGGTTGAACTAATAAACTGTGTGTTGCACTTTGACAGATCAATTCCATAAACCAGCCCGTCACGGTGACAGCCACAGGAAAGGGACAAGGGGTTTTAAAGGTAGAAGCTTTTCAGGATCTGTTGTTAGGTTTTAATGTATTTTGTGTGGCAGAGTTTGAGAGACGGTTGATTTCTGGTCAGCCACACGATGAAAACTGGAATTAATAAAATGATTTAGCTGCACTTCTACCTCCCTGCCAGATGGTGTCGCTGTATTACACCTTGCCGAAACAAATGGAGCGCAACTGTCAGAAGTTCAACTTGTCTGTGCAGCTCATCCCACGTAATTTGAGGCTCTTTCTTCTTTCATTTTATTCATAAAAGAAAATGAATGAATGGTTAAATGTTGCCAACAGAATCAGTACGAGAGGATGAGAAAGTGTACAAGCTGAGAATAGATGTTTTGTAAGTACCGATGCAGTTTATATTCTAATTTAAATGGTGGTTATTATTCTTTTTTTTTTTTTAAATGTTTTTCCATTCATTCAGATACCTGAGCAAGGATCAAGACGCAATCATGTCGGTCTTGGATATTGGCTTATTAACTGGCTTCACTGTTGACACCAATGACCTGGACTCAGTAAGAGCCCACACACACACACACACCCACACACACACCCACACACACCGTGGATGGATCTTTAATACGTGTGTTTGTGTGCAGCTCTCCAGAGGCCGCGGTCGTACCATTTCTAACTATGAGACGGGCAGAGTCCTATCAGACAGAGGCTCCCTCATCATCTACCTGGACAAGGTAACGCAGTCATGTCTCCTTCTGTTTCCTGTTCTGACTGTTTTTCCCATTCCTCCGTTTCCGTATGAATCCCTCCACAGGTTTCCCACACACAACCGGTAGAAATCTCATTTAGGATCCGTGAGGTTCTCAGACTTGCCGTTTTACAACCAGCTGCTGTGTCTGTCTATGAACACAAAGACCGTGAGCTATTGTCACTTTTATATAAATACATACATAAAACATAAATAGGCGCAGAAAATGAGTCTTTGACTCTCTCCTTTTCCAGAAACCTCCTGTGTGAAGTTTTACCATCCAGCGAGAGTAGCGGGACAGCTGATGCGTTTATGCACGGGTAACGAATGCAAGTGTGCTGAAGGTAAACAGGAGGGCCGCTGTAGCTTCTGCGTGGCCACAACTTCAACATCCAGATGTGGAATCGCACCCGCAGACTTTAAAGAGCTGCTTTGTGAAAACAGAACTGAATCTGGAAATGTTACAGTGTAATGTTGCACCCGTGCAGAGGGCTGCGGTATTCTGAAGAGGGACGCCAACCAAGACCAGCGCTTAGAAAGGTCCTGCGAGGTGTCTCGCAGGGCGAGAACAGATTTCGGTGAGCCAGAATGCATGTTTGACAGAAAGCGATGCAGCAGGTCAGCTGACCATCTGCAACCTGTCCCACAGTGTACAAAGTGAGAGTGGACGAAATCAGCAGAGATTTCTCCATGGACGTGTACACCATGACCATTCTTCAGGTCATCAGGGAAGGTTGGTGTTTTTGTTCTTTTTAAGAGGAGTTCTGGTGACATGTACGCACGCGTCCCGACTGACATATGGTGCAAATGTATGTGGAGTCCTCACAAATCACTGATTACGGGAACAACACGTGTATTTGTGTTATAACTGTTATAACTGTTATGTTATAACTAGTGTGGGCACATCACCTTCACGCTTTTTTATGAGATGTACCTGTAAACCCATTTCCTGTTTTGTTTCCAGGTAGTTACGATGTGAATCCTTCGGGAAAATCGCGCAGTTTCCTCAACTCTGCGCACTGCAGAGACAATTTGAACTTGGTGACAGGGAAAAGCTACCTCATCATGGGAGAGTCCAAACAAATTTACAGAGATGACGCACAGCAATCGTACGTTTCTTTGGGTGTGTGGGATCTCTCACCGTTATGGTGATCCTCCTGCCCATATTACAGTTATCCTTCCTATTTTCTACAACGGTCATTATGCTGATAAATATGAACATACAAGTGCTATTTTTTAAATATTTGAGCCCATTAAGACTCAAAGAACTCGTCTCTTCAGGTATCAGTACGTAATCGGAGAGCAAACCTGGCTGGAGTACTGGCCCACCGACGCCGAGTGCCAGTCCGACCAACACAGACCCACCTGCTTGGGCTTAGATGACCTGGTCAGTCAACAACTCCTTTTTGGATGTGTGGCATGAAAGGGCAAATAAATTGACTCTAAATTTCAAAGTGTCCACTTTTTTTCCCACTCTTCTAAAAACAAAATTCTATCATAAAAACCCAAAGTGTTCAATCTCACATTTATATAGTTCACAAAAATTTAGGGGTTAGTGTTAATTAGTGTTAATTAGACCCAGATAAAAATAAAAACTTGATCTCGGGGAGTGAGAGGTATTTAGTTTAACGACTTCAACACCATGGAGGTGTCCTGAGGACAGTTTGACCTTAAATGAAACCTGTTGCCCTCAGATATATTTTTTATTCCTCAAATGGTCTGAAAATATGAACGAGACCAGCGGTGTCACACAGAATTGATCGTGTGATAGACCTTTATCTGCTTTGAAATATTTACACTTAATGTGTAAATCTGGTGGCTATGTGTCAATAAATACATTGATTTGTTTATATTTTCCAGACCATCAATCCCTTCATTAGAAATAGGCCCAGAACTGTTGTTTTGCTCTGCTGAACCAACGATTTGTCTTTTTGTTGTCAATCCACAAATTAGTCATCCACTGCAAAAATTATTAAATATTGTGTGAATCAGGCTGTGAGTGACTGATGAAAATAAAAAAAATATAGCTCTCTATGATCTAAAATCCCTAATATCATTAGAAACCAATATTTACCAGGAGACAATCCTCAAATGTATAGCAACAAAACACCTCTCAATCATGTCAAACCAGAGGAAAATCCAGCAAAAACTATTAAAAATATATTCAATGGCTTTGTCTCACCTTAAAAATAAACGTTACCATCTCGGTATTTGTTGTGATGCTGATGAATTCATTCATTTTATTCACTTTCATTAAATATCATCGTTGAGGTCAATATTATCTACATCAATACATCTTTCTTCTGAGAAAGATGAGAACCAGGCAGACACACGAGGACCTCACGAAAACCCCACACAGAAGCGCCTGGTCCCCCCGGGGCCGACCAACCAGGAACCTTCTAGCCAACAGTACTATTACGTCAACATTGCTCAAGAAAAAATATGAATAAAAAGAACAGCAAATTTTAAATGTGCGAGAATGGTTCGTTGCCTCCACGCACGTCAACTAAGCTGGTCCTGTGGTGAACGATGAAGGCTTTTTGTTGGAGATAGCAAGCGAAGCTCCGCCCACTCGGTAGCGTCACGCCACTTGAGCTACTGCAGAGCAGCGTCCGGAGTTCAGTTGAGGAGAGGTGTCCAAACTGTCAAAATGAGATCAGGCCTGGATGTGTGCAGGCCTCTGGTCTGGCTGTTTGCCTTTTGTAGCTCTTCCACTTTGATCGGTCTGGCCGGAGGATCCTCGCTGTAAGTAAACCTGGATTTGCTCCTAATGTCTGCATGTGAAAATAGGCATTGATTGTTTGGGTGGATTTAAATCATCATGAATAGAGACGGACGGGTTGTTGAAATACTCCAGCATTTCGCCCGATTCAAGTTGTTTCCAGTAAGTTTGGCTGAACCAACAAATTTCACCAGGTGATGCAACCTGACGGGAAATATGAAGGAATGTTTATTTGTTCAGAACTGGATCCTGTCCGAGACCATCAATAAATCACCTATTGTTTGTAAAGGCAACCAAATCAACATATGAAAGTATTTCCGCACAGGAAGGTGATGTCTGCCCCCAACATCCTGCAAGTGGGAACCCCGGTAAATGTCTTTGTGGAGTGTCAGGACTGCACAGGAGAGGACGACATCCAGGTCGAAATCCTCGTTCTCAGTTATCCGACCAAATCCCGAAGGCTTGCATTGGTCTATAGGTCATTTCCTTCCTCATTAACATTAACACACGCCTTCATATCTAGAGCTACTGATACACATTACACACGAGCAAACACAGAGACAAACTTTGGCTGCGGGATCACAGTTATGAAAGGTTCACTGGGGGCATGGAGGCAGATTTCGTTGGTTGTAGCTGTTTGGTTGCGGTGTTGCTGCGGTCTGAATTTGTTTATTGTTATTTATAGTAGTTTTCATTATTGTTGAAGTCATGGTGTGTTTTTTAGGGTGACAGGGTGAGCTCAACAGGCCCGTCCTGATGAAGCAGCACTGTCTGATAAGAAAAGACATTCACACGCCAATGCTGCTTGTCTCCATGCTGGAACAAGGGGGGAACAAACAAACAAAAAACAACCCACCCAGTGCCTGAGGCACTTCCTATCACCCACATACAATGCAGTCCTCCACTCCTTTCAACAGCAAAACAAACATTCACACCTTCGGAACCTTCGCGCACTCCGCTAATCTTACCACCATTCGTTCAGACCTTTTGGTGTTTTTTACAGTAAAGCATGACTCAGCAAGGAACCAAATGGATTATTAAGTTATTCCATCCCAGATACTGTGACCTATCAGATCACAGACGATCATAAATCCTTGATGAAGGCTCGCAGAGGAGCTCTGGGGCGGTGGGGTCCAGAGCTGCTCCGGGGAGCCCCTTCCAGCCTCCATTCCTCCAAGGCCATTTAAATAGCGAGCCAGCTGGGAGTAAAAAAGCAAATTTTTAACAGAACTCATCACAATTCAGGCCGTTTTATTGACCAGTGTGTGGCCATGGAGTCAGCTCATGTTTCTACCATTTCTATTGTAGTCTTTTGTTATATTTCCTTACAAAAATTATCTGCTGTCTGTAAAGGTTCGTTCCTGCATTCACGTGTTCAGCATGAACCTTGTGAAAGGGTCTGGATAGACTACCGGCACACAAAAGACGAGTTTCGAACGCACAGGAACTCCTCGAGATGTCTGCATTATAGCAATATGTATGTGGGAAGTTCAGGGTCAACCCCACCATGAGGCTGATATTGGTGGAGGAGAGGCTGGGGCCCGATGAGAGGAGGGCATAAAAACTGGTATAAGAGCAGCAGCATGAGCACTGAGTTCAGAGTTTTGGGCATCGGGGCTCAGCTGAGATGGAAAAACCTGAGAGAATCTGTCCGATTCTGTTGCTTCTCTTCTTCACGTCCTTTTTGCCTCCCACGGATGGATCACCTTTGTAAGTAATTGTGTTTGAATACGCTAAATGCCAATTAGATTTTAAGTGGTTTGATTTGATTCCCTGTGGGGGACAAAACTAGAAAAATAATCAAAATGTCACTGTCATTTTCCTACTCTTTTCCTACACTGTCTTTTCCTACTCCATTTGTAGATTATGGATGAATTTTAATCCTTAAAAGAAAAGTACATTTTAGATAATACTGTCACACTGGCGACACCCATTTTTAAATGTCTTAAGAGAATTAAAATTTTAAAAACGAAGCTTATTGTGAGCGTACACCAAGGGACAAATGGAATTATATCAGGGTGACAGTTACACAGCTTTTCAAGAGTGTAACAGCTTGAAGTAAAACCTCCTGAAATAGTTTTAGTTAAGTTTAGTTCCATGTTTGTGTAGCTCAGGTCAAAGTACGCCAGCTTGCACAATGATGTCCTGCACCAGATCCACGCTCCCATTGTTGGTCTAAGGGCTCTTTTATCTGTTTTTTTTCCAGGGAGGTGCTGGCAGCCCCGAACGCGATACGAGCGGGAATGTCAGAAAACATCTTTGTGGAAGTCCAGGATTTCTCACTTGACACAAACATTCCTGTCGAAATCATTGTGATGAACCACCCGACAAAAAGCAAACGGCTGGCGTCGACAGCTGTGAACCTCAACAGGGCAAATTCTCATCAGGCATTTGGAGAAGTTTTGGTAACGTGGAAATACTAACATACTTCTCTATTTTGGTGGGCAGGAGTTATTATAAATGGTGTGTTTGGGGGCTGGTTCTGGAGTTTAAAGCTAAAGATGTGGAAAATGTTCACTTTTATGCTGATGACTCACCTTTATTTACTCATTGCAGTTGTTAAACACATCCCGTCCCCATCGTTAATGCAATTTCTTCCACTGAAAAACTGATGGGGTGACGAAAGCCAGGCCTCCATTTCTGACCTACCAGGCAGGAAACACTTCCTCCTGACTTCCTACTCTCCGTTTTCTCCCTGGGAGGACAGAAAACCTGTCTGCATTGTGGCCTTCACGGCTTTTCGACATCCCATTAGATCCTTACCCTGCAACTGATGTACAATACACTCTGTCTCTGTAGATCCCCGCTGAAGCATTTAATAACTATGACAACAGTCAACATTACGTTTACCTACAAGCTGTGTTTCCAGAAAGAATGCTGGAGAAGGTCGTCTTAGTGTCCTTCCAGACTGAGTATTTGTTCATTCAGATAGACAAAAACATGTACACCCCTGAGAGCAGAGGTAAGTTTAACGCTCCAACAGTGGGAGTTTCATGTTGGGGCAACAATAAAGCTCCTGAAATGTGAATCTGATCAGTAATTTGAAGAAAAATGTGACTTGTTGTATGAATAATAATCTGCTACAATAATGGAAAGGCTGGATGATTTCATGCATATTCATTTGTGTTTGTCAGAAACATTCTTAAAACTGTCTTTTAACGCTTTCCCCCCCCCAACAGTTCATTTTAGGATCTTTGCTATGATGCCTGACTTTTCATACAGGGCCAACCGGAACCCCCTTCACATCGAGATAGTGGTACTGTATTCTATATAATAATATAGTGCAAGTGAAGACGTTATCAATGTTGTTTAGAATTCCAATTTACCCAACCGGTAGGAGCAGTGTTAAACATTAGTCAAATGCGGAATGATGCCAAGTATGAGTGTGTTAGTTGTTTATTCTTTTTCGTCTTTCAATTTCAGAACCCTGAGGGCCACTTCCCCGTAAATTCCATTGTACTTGAGCCACCAGGAATGTACCAGGGCGATATTCGAATCCCTGAAAATGCAAGGTGGGTTTATCTGTCTGTCGGTGATGGCGGATTACCTCATTGGATGCTGAAAAGAATCACCTCTGGGTTTTTTTTAAGGTTGAGGTTTTATTTTGTCACAATGTATTTTCCATATCTGATCAGTCACACTGCCCCCTACAGTTTAGTTTCAGCACAATATGCCTTTTTCTGTGTCCCCGTTGTCTCATCTGCAACATCCAGTGTTGACATGTACGTCATCTGAAAACACATCAAGATGTTTTCTATTGTTTATTTGTTTGTTTTCCCGCCCGATAGTCCTGGTTTGTGGAAAATTAAGGCAACGTATTCCAACAACCCACGGCTGAGTTGTAGCGCAGAATTTGAGGTCAAGGAATACGGTAAACATCAATATCAAACCAGCCGCGGCCATTTTTCCCCCCCAAACTGACGATTTCCATTTCCAAACTCTCCAGTGGTGCCCAGCCTGTCCGTACAACTGACCCCAGAGAGCATGTTCTTCTACGAGGATGAAGACAAAATCACTGTCAACATCAATGCTCGGTGCGTGAAGAGTTTTGGTTTTAATGGATTTAAATCAAATGATTCGTAAGTTAAAGTAAAGAGTTTCTCCCCTTCTCTTTGCTTAGGTACCTGTTTGGGGAAGAGGTTGACGGGGTGGCGTTTGTTTTATTTGGAATTCAACACGTGGGTCAAAAAAAGCCTATTCCAAGTTCCCTCCAGCGAGTGTCGGTAACGTAGCTCCCCAGCATGTCTGGCCTTTTTCTCTGTCTTCTCGGACTTTAGCATTGAAGATTTAAACCTCGCATTGACCTTTAACCCTGGCATTAGATTGTTTGGGGGAAAGGAGCTGCCGTACTGCAGAGAAGAAAAATCACAGAGGCTTTTGGGCCTTTGACGGGCTATTCCATGTATGTAAAAGTCACTGTGCTGACAGAGAGCGGTAAGAGGCTTTGCAGACATCTTTGCTGTCTTTGTTCTGTTATGAAATAACAACATAAACTATGTTTGCCTCAGGTGGAGATATGGTGGTGTCGGAGTTTAATGGTATCAAAATCGTCAAGTCCCCATACACCATCAACCTCGACAAAGCCACCAAGAACTTTAAACCAGGAATACCCTATGATTTGGAGGTAAACAAAAAAAAAAATAGCAGAGTGATGAATTTCAAATGTTAAAAATGCCATATTGGGGGTTTTTAGATAAAAAATCTGAAGGATCCAATGAGTTGGCCATGCTTGACCCCGTCAATACACCTACTACCCTTGATTAGCAGGTTCTTGTCCAGATTTATTTTTCTCTAGCAACAGTTTGCCTACATTGCTTAATAAATCTCTTCATTCAGTTACATTAGCAGATCTCACCTTCCCCTTATCTGTTAAACTCGGGAATTGTTTGCTCAAAGTTTTCTACTTTTTAAAACGAGACAATCTTGATTTTAACAAAAGCTGAATAAATATCGCCGAATTCAATGTTAAAATCCATCCTTTTTCATCTCATATGGCAGTTTCAAGTGCTGAATCTTGACGGCACTCCAGCAAAACTAGTTGATGTGTCGGTAGAACCGGGATCCATGTTGGTACGAACCAGAGACAACGGCTTTGCGAAGCTTTCCATTAACACAGAGGAAAACGCCCCAAAACTGACAATCACTGTAAGTACGTATTTGTAGCGTCAAAATGATAACGGTGATATTTGAAATGTGTATTTATTGATGACATTTCAGATAAAGACCAGCCATGATGCTCTTGCACCTGACAAACAAGCCACGGCCACATTCGAAGTTCTACCATACTCCAGTCCCACCAAAACCTACATCCACATAGGTAACATCAACCCACCAGCACCAGCACTGGCGGAAACCTCCTTCTTATTCTTTACATTGTATAAAATCCAAATCCAAGTTAGAGCCATATTTCATTTTGGATCTCATTTGTGATATTTTGATGAGCCTTCATGGCGAATTGATAAAACGTTTTATTTGAGGAGCCCCGGGGGCCCGTCACCAAGGAGCCATGGAGGTCATTGTCCCTCATATTGAGAACCTACATTTTTAATTGCTGTTTGAATGTAGTGGACTGATGTCAATGTGAGAGTGTGGAGTTGTGTTTGCAAACCACTGCTTGTAGTAATGCTGCATAAATACAGTAACATGCACAAAACCCCCATAAATGGCTAACTTTTTAATGCAATTTGTACAGTGGCTAATACAGCAGACCTGAAGTTAGGAGACAACTTGGGAGTCCACTGTTTCCTTAAAAGGCAAGAATATGCACCAGCTATGATCACCTACCTGGTGAGAGACTCTTTATTGCTTGCTATGTGCTTTTATTTGTATACATATTTACATTTGCTGAATGTGTCCGTTTGTCTTCTCAGATCTTAAGCAAAGGTCGTCTGGTGAAGCATAGCCGACGGCAGTTAAATTATCAGATGGTCATTTCAGAGAATATCCTTGTCACCAAGGAAATGATGCCATCCTTCACCATTATAGCGTACTACCATACAAGCAACAACGAAGTGGTGTCAGACTCTGTCAGCGTGGATATTAAAGACACCTGCATCGGCTCAGTGAGAAAGGAGCTCATTTCTAACCCTTGAGATGTTTTACGCCCATGGGTTTAAACGTGCTCCAGCTGAAACGACGTGCCCTCCCTCCCCTTTAGCTTCAGCTGGAAAAACTCAGAGTGGTTCCATCCCATGAGCCTCACAAGTTACTTCCGGTGAAAATCACTGGAACCCCAGGAGCCACAGTGGGGCTGGTGGCGGTCCACAAAGGTGTTTACACAGACAAGTGGAGATTAACCCAGAAAAAGGTGTAGTTTGTTGACTGCTGCTATGAAACGTGCAGTTTACCATTTAACGTGCAGTCCTATTTAAAAGGCGCCTGCCGTGATTCTTCCTGCTGTTCCTTAGGAACGAAAATCAGATATGAATAATGAATTTGTTTGTTGTTTGCTTCAGATCTGGGATGAGGTAAAAAAAAAAGACAGGTACTGCCCGCTCGGTGGAGAGTACAACAGTATGAGGGTGTTCTACGAAGCTGGCCTGTTGTTTGAGTCCAACATTGGCAGCACTCCCTACAGACAAGGTGAAACCTCAGATTCACTCTTTTATCGGACTCCTTCTGTACACACCCTCTGGAGTTTCTGTCTCATTAATGCCTTTAAATTACTGGGAGTTAAAAAAAAAAGTCTTTTTAATTATTTTAGATCTAAGGTGTCCCTCCTACAACAGGAAGAAACGAAGTGACGACTTAGGTAAAAACAAAGTTGCAGTCTTCCGGCAGGGCTCTTTATTGAAGTGCGCAACAGTTTTGTTGCTTTGTGTCCTTTGTGCACCTACAAAACCTCAAGTATGGATAATTTTCCATCATCGTGGCAGTTGGGAATTCACTAAAAATAATCTTTTTGCAGGAGACAACATGAATAGCTATATGGATGTCGAGGAAATTGTATCGCGCTCTCTTTTCCCTAAAAGTTGGATGTGGTCATCTGTGGTTCTTCCGCCATGCCCTGGAAATGACCCTTACTGGTGAGACAGCAGAGATACACAACCGTTTGACTCCATTTTGGGTATCATTATTCCAACGAGTAAAGCATTTTTATTTACTTCCAGTAAAACTACATCAAAAACCATGAGTTACCCACTGCGAGATTCCATTACAAACTGGGAAATCACTGGAATTAGTCTGTCACGAACTCATGGTGAGGTGATTGTTGAGCTGCAATGCTGCTTGTTCCACCAACACTCATGTCGTTTAACCTTCAGGCATCTGTGTGGCTGATCCACTGGAGGTCATTGTCAGAAAAGATTTCTTCATCGACCTCAAAGCACCATACTCTGCAATAGCTGGAGAACAGCTGGAAATAAAGGCTGTCCTCCACAACTACACCCCTGACCACATCACCGTGAGTCCACACTATTTGGTCCCTGTTCAAAACACATTCTACACTTTGGCGTGATTTGTAGTTGGCTGCTTGCCAACTAATAATCATAAAAGTGGACACAAACCTTCCCAAATCATTAAGTATAAGCACAGGCTCTTCCCCCGATACTTCCTTTATTTAATATAAACTGGACAACATCAGTTGACTGTATAACATTCTCTGTAACCACTTTTCTTCCCTGGATGAAGGTACTTGTACATCTCTTTGAAGAGGAAAATGTCTGTAGTGCAGCTTATGGCCGTTGGACATATCAGCAGGAGGTCATCGTCGGAGCCATGTCTTCCCGCTCTGTGTCCCTTGTCTTTATTTTCACCAAGGAAGGCCTAAGCAACATTCATGTTAAAGCGGCCGTCAAAGATTCATTTTTAAATGATGGAGTTATGAAGATGATCTATGTGGTGGTAAGGAAACATGCCGCGTAAAACAGAGCATTCAGAATCACACTTGAGCAGATGGAAACTATAGATTCTGCTGGTTAATCTGCTCTGTTTGAAGCCTTGGGGTGAACTGGTAAAGCACACAATGGTGGTAACACTGGACCCTGCCAGGAAAGGTGTAGGTGAGCTTCCCACAACCATCGCCGCGACAAACAAACATGTAATTTCCTCCATCACCAACAGCCTCTCAATTCCCGTAGACGGACGGCAGACAGAAGTTCTCCAAAGTCAAATTCCTGCACACACTATTCTTCCAAGCACTGCTGCATCCACGGTCGTTTACATAACAGGTGAAAACACTTTGAGATGAAAATGAAGGAAACTCAAATGCATTATTCTGATTTAGACGTTTCAGCCAGAGGAGGCCGTTGTCCCAATATGATAGTCTGTTCATGATGACATTTATTCCTGTTTAGGAGAGTTAGATATGAGTGGTTGAGTTTTGCGCATCTTTTCACATTAGGAATGGCCAGCGTACAAGCAGAAAACGTCATCAGCGGCGACAATATGAATTATCTGCTGATCCAACCCTTGGGGAATGGAGAGACGAACATCATCCCACTGACCATGACCGTTATTGCAACCACGTATTTGGACAAAACCAACCAGTGGGAGAAGGTTGGTTTCGAGAAGCGCAGTGAAGCTCTAGGGTACATTAATGATGGTGAGTGAGACTTGTCAATTGGGGAGTTGAGTAGAGTTTTGGCAGTCAGCGAGCGCGACCTTTCCTGTGTCCAGGCTACAGTAATCAACTTGTGAACTGTAAAAGTGATGGATCATTTTCCCTGAATCAGAATAAACCAAGCAGCACCTGGTAAGACCCCCCCCCCCCACCACCACCACCAACCTTCTCATCAGGGTGCACCTTCGCTGCATGTTTGCTGCGTGGCTTGACTGTGGTTTTCTCATTGAAGGTTGACAGCTTTTGTCGTTAAGGTGTTTACAATGGCCAGCTCTCTAGTCTCAGTGCAAAGCAGAATCATCTGCGATGCCGTCAAGTTCCTGATTCTCCAGCAGCAACCGGATGGACAATTCAGAGAGGTTGGAAGATTGACCAATAGAGAAATGCCGGTAATGCCTCTCATATTTCTTCCAGCCATTGAGAAATGTAGCGATGCATAAAACAGCCAACACCGTTCCTCCTCCTTCTTCTTTTGCGTGAAGGGCGACGTATTTGGCGCAGATTCAGATGCCTCCATGACGTCTTTCTGTCTTATTGCCCTGCAAGAGTCGCGGCCACTTTGTGATCTCAGTATTAACGTGAGTAGCTCCACTACGCTCCTCGGTTCTCCTCGTAAGGAAGCCTCGTACTGAAACTCTGCTCGGCCAAGGAGCATGATGAGAGCGAGCAAGCGATAGTGCTTCCATGGCCAACTGCAAAAATATGCGCAATCTCTCCTCAAAAGCTCGCGACATCCCCACCCAAAGGGTGACCTGTTCTTGCTGTGAGGTGACCTGACTCAGCTTCATATTCGAGAATAATAAGACGTAGACTTATTTTATCTTCCGACTGTCTTTTGTCACACTAGAGTCTGCGCCGGAGCATATATAAAGCAGTGGGCTACCTGGAGAGGCGTCTGCCGGGACTCTCCAACCCATACGCCGTGGCAATGGCATCCTATGCACTCGCCAATGAAAACAGGCTGAACAAGGAGACCCTGAAAAGATTTGCCTCCCCAGGTTTTTTTTTTTACACTATATTTCTTTACATAATACGGCTAATAATAGTCAGAACATTACAGCTTGTGAGAGTTAATGTAGGAAATACCGCATGTCATTGTCATATTTTCAGTTTTTAAAACATATTTATCCATTATTCGGAAATTGATGTCGTGTCCTCAGGGTTGGACCACTGGCCTGTCTCCAAAGGCCTCATTTACCAGCTGGAAGCGACATCTTATGCTCTTCTTGCTCTGGTTAGAGTCGGGGTGAGGAAAGATCACGCATGTGGAATTTTCACCAATGCCGACTGACTGACTGACTGGACGGGCGGGCGGATGGATGGATGGATGGATGGGTGGATGGATGGATGGATGGATGGATGGATGGATGGATGGATGGATTGATGGATGATGGATGGATGGATGATGCCACCATAAAAACATACATTTTCCAAATTCATATTTGAAGGCCTTCGCAGAAGCTCAGCCGGTGGTCAGCTGGTTGAAGGAGCAGAAGAGGATCAGAGGAGCTTACCTGTCCACTCAGGTGAGGCAGCCATCTCTCCTCACTATTTTGGTCTGTGAGGAGACAGTTTGAAGCAGTTTGCTATGACTTTAGTGATTTGATTGCCACCGGCGTCTCTCTCCTCCAGGCCAACTTGATGGTGTACCAGGCGGTCGCTGAGTACTTCACCAGAGTCAAAGAGGAAGAGAAGAACGTGCACAACCTGGATGTGGACATCCGGTTGCCTGGCAGGCAAACTACTGACAAGTTCAGCTTCAACAGGCAGAACTTCCACCTCACAAGAAGCTTGAAAGTGAGAACAAACAGACTCTACAAGATGTATTCTCTTTTTAGGATTAAAAAAATGCACATGCTCCGTTAAAAACATTACTATAAAACTGCAATGACGTTTAGAGACACATTTGTCTGTAGGCCAATGTGGTGTATAGGAAATATATTTATTAATATAAAGTAGATGAAGATATTGTGCACGTTTGAGGCCTTTAGTCCAATTGTCCTCCAAGGTCGTAGATGCAGGCTGCGGTGTTACGAATGAATTCTGCTGAGTCTTGTTAAAACCTGCTACTGTCTGTCGCTGTCTTTGATTGACAGTTGAGATCAGTCAGGTTGAACTAATAAACTGTGTGTTGCATTTTGACAGAGCAATTCCATAAACCAGCCCGTCACGGTGACAGCCACAGGAAAGGGACAAGGGGTTTTAAAGGTAGAAGCTTTTCAGGATCTGTTGTTAGGTTTTAATGTATTATGTGTGGCGGAGCTGGATAGACGGTTGATTTCTGGTCAGTCACACGATGAAAACTGGAATTAATAAAATGATTTAGCTGCACTTCTACCTCCCTGCCAGATGGTGTCGCTGTATTACACCTCGCCGAAACAAATGGAGCGCAACTGTCAGAAGTTCAACTTGTCTGTGCAGCTCATCCCACGTAATTTGAGGCTCTTTCTTCTTTCATTTTATTCATAAAAGAGAATGAATGAATGGTTAAATGTTGCCAACAGAATCAGTACGAGAGGATGAGAAAGTGTACAAGCTGAGAATAGATGTTTTGTAAGTACCGATGCAGTTTATATTCTAATTTAAATGGTGGTTATTATTCTTTTTTCTTTTTTTTAATGTTTTTCCATTCATTCAGATACCTGAGCAAGGATCAAGACGCAACCATGTCGGTCTTGGATATTGGCTTATTAACTGGCTTCACTGTTGACACCAATGACCTGGACTCAGTAAGAGCCCACACACACACACACACACACACCCACACACACACCCACACACACACCCACACACACCGTGGATGGATCTTTAATACGTGTGTTTGTGTGCAGCTCTCCAGAGGCCGCGGTCGTACCATTTCTAACTATGAGACGGGCAGAGTCCTATCAGACAGAGGCTCCCTCATCATCTACCTGGACAAGGTAACGCAGTCATGTCTCCTTCTGTTTCCCGTTCTGACTGTTTTTCCCATTCCTCCGTTTCCGTTTGAATCCCTCCACAGGTTTCCCACACACAACCGGTAGAAATCTCTTTTAGGATCCGTGAGGTTCTCAGACTTGCCGTTTTACAACCAGCTGCTGTGTCTGTCTATGAACACAAAGACCGTGAGCTATTGTCACTTTTATATAAATACATATATAAAACATAAATAGGCGCAGAAAATGAGTCTTTGACACTCTCCTTTTCCAGAAACCGCCTGTGTGAAGTTTTACCATCCAGCGAGAGTAGCGGGACAGCTGATGCGTTTATGCACGGGTAACAAATGCAAGTGTGCTGAAGGTAAACAGGAGGGCCGCTGTAGCTTCTGCGTGGCCATAACTTCAACATCCAAATGTGGAATCGCACTCGCAGACTTTAAAGAGCTGCTTTGTGAAAACAGAACTGAATCTGGAAATGTTACAGTGTAATGTTGCACCCGTGCAGAGGGCTGCGGTATTCTGAAGAGGGACACCGTCAACAACGAGCAGCGCTTAGAAAGGTCCTGCGAGGTGTCTCGCAGGACGAGAACAGATTTCGGTGAGCCAGAATGCATGTTTGACAGAAAGCGATGCAGCAGGTCAGCTGACCATCTGCAACCTGTCCCACAGTGTACAAAGTGAGAGTGGACGAAATCAGCAGAGATTTGTTCAGGGACGTGTACACCATGACCATTCTTGAGGTCATCAGGGAAGGTTGGTGTTTTTGTTCTTTTTAAGAGGAGTTCTGGTGACATGTACGCACGCGTCCTGACTGACATATGGTGCAAATGTATGTGGAGTCCTCACAAATCACTGATTACGGGAACAACACGTGTATTTGTGTTATAACTGTTATAACTGTTATGTTATAACTAGTGTGGGCACATCACCTTCACGCTTTTTTATGAGATGTACCTGTAAACCCATTTCCTGTTTTGTTTCCAGGTAGTTACGATGTGAATCCTTCGGGAAAATTGCGCAGTTTCCTCAGTTTTGCGCACTGCAGAGAATATTTGAACTTGGTGACAGGGAAAAGCTACCTCATCATGGGAGAGTCCAAACAAATTTACAGAGATGACGCACAGCAATCGTACGTTTCTTTGGGTGTGTGGGATCTCTCACCGTTATGGTGATCCTCCTGCCCATATTACAGTTATCCTTCCTATTTTCTACAACGGTCATTATGCTGATAAATATGAACATACAAGTGCTATTTTTTAAACATTTGAGCCCATTAAGACTCAAAGAACTCGTCTCTTCAGGTATCAGTACATAATCGGAGAGCAAACCTGGCTGGAATACTGGCCCACCGACGCCGAGTGCCGGTCCGACCAACACAGACCCACCTGCTTGGGCTTAGATGACCTGGTCAGTCAACAACTCCTTTTTGGATGTGTGGCATGAAAGGGCAAATAAATTGACTCTAAATTTCAAAGTGTCCACTTTTTTTCCCACTCTTCTCAAAACAAAATTCTATCATAAAAACCCAAAGTGTTCAATCTCACATTTATATAGTTCACAAAAAATTAGGGGTTAGTGTTAATTAGTGTTAATTAGACCCAGATAAAAATAAAAACTTGATCTCGGGGAGTGAGAGGTATTTAGTTTAACGCCTTCATTACCATGGAGGTGTCCTGAGGACAGTTTGACCTTAAATGAAACCTGTTGCCCTCAGATATATTTTTTATTCCTCAAATGGTCTGAAAATATGAACGAGACCAGCGGTGTCACACAGAATTGATCGTGTGATAGACCTTTATCTGCTTTGAAATATTTACATTTAATGTGTAAATTTGGTGGCTATGTGTCAATAAATACACATTGATTTGTTTATATTTTCCAGACCATCAATCCCTTCATTGAAATAGGCCCAGAACTGTTGTTTTGCTCTGCTGAACCAACGATTTGTCTTTTTGTGGTCGATCCACAAATTACAGTCATCCACTGCAAAAATTCTTAAATATTGTGTGAATCAGGCTGTGAGTGACTGATGAAAATAAACAAATATAGCTCTCTATGATCTAAAATCCCTAATATCATTAGAAACCAATATTTACCAGGAGACAATCCTCAAATGTATAGCAACAAAACACCTCTCATTCATGTCAAACCAGAGGAAAATCCAGCAAAAATTATTAGAAATATATTCAATGGCTTTGTCTCACCTTAAAAACAAACGTTACCATCTCGGTATTTGTTGTGATGCTGATAAATTCATTCACTTTTATTAAATATCATCGTTGAGGTCAATATTATCTACATCAATACATCTTTCTTCTGAGAAAGATGAGAACCAGGCAGACACGAGGACCTCACGAAAACCCCACACAGAAGCGCCTGGTCCCCCCAGGGCCGACCAACCAGGAACCTTCTAGCCAACAGTACTATTACGTCAACATTGCTCAAGAAAAAATATGATGAATAAAAAGAACAGCAAATTTTAAATGTGCGAGAATGGTTCGTTGCCTCCACGCACGTCAACTAAGCTGGTCCTGTGGTGAACGATGAAGGCTTTTTGTTGGAGATAGCAAGCGAAGCTCCGCCCACTTGGTAGCCTCACGCCACTTGAGCTACTGCAGAGCAGCGTCCGGAGTTCAGTTGAGGAGAGGTGTCCAAACTGTCAAAATGAGATCAGGCCTGGATGTGTGCAGGCCTCTGGTCTGGCTGTTTGCCTTTTGTAGCTCTTCCACTTTGATCGGTCTGGCCGGAGGATCCTCGCTGTAAGTAAACCTGGATTTGCTCCTAATGTCTGCATGTGAAAATAGGCATTGATTGTTTGGGTGGATTTAAATCATCATGAATAGAGACGGACGGGTTGTTGAAATACTCCAGCATTTCGCCCCGATTCAAGTTGTTTCCAGTAACTTTGGCTGAACCAACAAATTTCACCAGGTGATGCAACCTGACGGGAAATATGAAGGAATGTTTATTTGATCAGAACTGGATCCTGTCCAAGACCATCAATAAATCACCTATTGTTTGTAAAGGCAACCAAATCAACATATGAAAGTATTTCCGCACAGGAAGGTGATGTCTGCCCCCAACATCCTGCAAGTGGGAACCCCGGTAAATGTCTTTGTGGAGTGTCAGGACTGCACAGGAGAGGACGACATCCAGGTCGAAATCCTCGTTCTCAGTTATCCGACCAAATCCCGAAGGCTGGCATCCAGATTTGTGACACTTCGGCAGGTGGATCATTTCCAGTCCTTCGGAGTGATCAGGGTAAAAGAAGAAGGGCCAGGGTTTCCTTTGGTGAATCTTTTCCGACCTAATTAGCATTTGTTTTCAGATCTCCCCAACGGACTTTAGTCTGGAGCCCAACTTGAAGCAGTACGTCTTCCTGCAAGCTCGCTTCCCAGACATCCAACTGGAGAAAGTGGCCTTGGTGTCCTTTCAGTCTGGCTACATCTACATCCAGACTGACAAAACCCTCTACACACCCAACAGTAAACGTGAGATTCTTCCACATCGACGCTCTAAACAGATCCACGCGTCCGGCAGGAAACGTCTCGGTTTTCTTTTTCAGTTCATTACAGGATGTTTGCTGTGACACCGCACATGGAGCCCGTGGAAAGAGACAATCAAACAGATACGTCCATTACCGTCCAGATTGTGGTACTGTATTTTCATTTTTAGATGCACACTTACCAACGTCTTTTTAGATGGATTTTAAATGCAGTCAGTTCACACAGTTTAAACACTCGAACTGTCTATTCGCAGAGCCCAGAAGGGATCATTCTGGAGAGCAACACAGTCTTTCTGCAGTCTGGGATGTACTCTGGAAGCTACAAACTTGCTGAAATTGTCAGGTATGGTGGTCAATGTTGTGTCGACTTTATATGAAATACTGCTGGTGCGTCAAATCCTATCAAGGTCTTTTCTTTTCTAAATGGTAAGTCAGAGCTACTCTCTCTCTTTCTGCGTTTGTGTGTGTGTGTGTGCGTCTGTGTGTGTGTGTGTGTGTGTGCGTCTGTGTGTGTGTGTGTGTGTGTGTCAGCATTGGTCTGTGGAGGGTGGAGGCCAGGTTCAGCAGCAAACCTCAGATGAGCTACTCGTCCGAGTTTGAGGTGAAAGAACACGGTGAGCCGGGGAGAAACTCCAAATGTTCTGCCAGGTGTTCACGTTGGGACAGAATCAAAATGAACTTTCTGACGTCCCCTTAGTGCTGCCCAGTTTTGAAGTCAAGCTGATCCTCGAGAGCCCTTTCTTCTACACCGACAGCCAAGAGCTGACAGTTGAAATCAAAGCTACGTACGTTTGACCGACTGGGTGATGGTGGGAGTTTGTTGTGGTCGCATTTTGAACATTGTGATATTCAAGCATTTTTGTGGTTGTAGATACCTTTTTGGTGAAGAAGTTGATGGTACTGCCTATGGGGTATTTGGGGTTATCCACAGGGGTAGAAAACACAGCATCCCCAGCTCTCTTCAACGAGTGGAGGTAACTAAATGTTCCCTTTAATGTCACCCAGTAGACCTCCAGGTATACCCAGGAGGACACGCTAGGACTACATTTCCCATCCACCCCCAGAACTCCTTGGGCGTTCTACTGCCAGAGGAGCACATTCTAGATGTGGATAATTTTTTCGTTTGTCCTCAAAATTCTACATTTTCACGTCACTTTAGATCACAGGTGGTGAAGGTCAGGTACAACTGAAGAAAGAGCACCTTTCTCACTACTTCCAAAACATACAAGATCTGGTGGGAAGCTCCATGTTCGTAGCTGTTGGAGTGTTAACAGAGAGTGGTAAGTGCTCAACTTATAGATAAGAAAGGCCTCAGCTCATAAACGCGCAGGATTAACCTACAGGCTCCATAAAGGCCTCAATGAAACATGAAGATCTGCACATGTGAACCCCCAAAAATGAAATGAAAGTAGAATTGAAAAGTGTGTATTGGTTTGTGTGCATCTGCAGGCAGTGAAATGGTGGGGGCAGAGTTTAGAGGCATCAAGATTGTAACGTCACCCTACACTCTCAGTTTCAAAAGAACACCGAAATATTTCAAACCAGGAATGTCCTTCGACGTCATGGTAAACACATTACACAAGCCGCTCATTTCACACTCCTTTTCTGAAAGACTGCGT